>NC_070609.1:8908484-9211515 GCF_027172205.1 Podarcis raffonei | reverse complement strand
CTCGCTGCGAGAAGCCAAGTTACAGGGAACCAGGCAGAGGGCCTTCTCGGTGGTGGCACCCGCTCTGTGGAACGCCCTCCCACTCGTGTCAAAGAGAGAAACAGCTACCAGACTTTTAGAAGACATCTGAAGGCAGCCCTGTTTAGGGAAGCTTTTAATGTTTAATAGACTACTGTATTTTAATATTCTGTTGGAAGCCACCCAGAGTGGCTGGGGAAACCCAGCCAGATGGGCGGGGTATAAATAATAAATTATTATTATTATTATCATTATCTATCCGCCCCTGGGAACCTCGCAGGCAGGGCCCGAAAGGCAAAGCCCCCATTTCATTTGTCCTAATAACTGGTAAGAAAAGGGTCTACTGCCTCTGTATTATACAGTTTCGCACAGCTAAACAGCCTTAGAATTTGTCCAGTCCTCTTTGTTCAAAGGTGTCAAAGACAGTGGCTGTGTCCCTCTTGGGGCAACGTTCTGTAAGACTGATAGACCCACAGAATTGTAGAGTTGGAGGGGACCACGAGGGTCATCTAGTCCAACCCCCTGCAATGCAGGAATCTTTTGCTCGAACCCACGACCCTGAGATTAAGAGCCTCAGGCTCTACCAACTGAGCTATAATTGTGTGCATGCGAAGCACCTAGTTTCCCCCAAAGCTGCCACTGCTCTACTTTATTAGTTTATTAATCCACATTCTGGGATTTTTTGGGGGGTGGGGGGCAATTGATCTCAATCCCCTCTCTTCCCCCTGACCCTAAAACCCCTTCTTAACTCTAAGATACCGGGAGGAACAGTCTAGCTGGTTAAAACTGGAAGGAAGGAGAAAGGAGCAGCTGGATTTTAGCTACAGCTGTAGGAAAGCAACGAACATTCCTCGCAGAACAAATCTTTGCAGTCTGGAGATCCAGGTGAGAAAAATTTTATTTAATATAACACTCAGAAATGACAGTGGCATCCAATTTCCCACCACTGGCCCTGCAACAGCCCCCTCCCTCCCTCCACCCCCATGGCTAACTTGGCACGGAATGAGTGCATACATACCCTGCCCCCCCAAAAAAACAAGAAATCCAGGAACCTCCTGAACATCCTCGTTCCTTCTGCAATCCTGAGGTGGTTATCTGGGTAGCAGTTATGTGTGATTCTTGCTTTCGATGCTGTTTGTGTCTGCAAATGTTTCAGGGCAGTCACACTGCGTCGTTTTCCATCTGTGCATGTCCTGTAACTTCCTGCCGAAATCTTGTAACTTTTTAAGACCCCTTTTTCGTCCCGCTTCTGTTGCTCTAGAGACGCCTAGCAGAACAGCTAATAAAAGCGGGAGGGTTTGTGAACGGGCCAGTCTAAATACACTATTATTGTTCCAAAGGCATGTTGCAGAATACAGCGGATCACCAAAAAAAGAAAGATCTGTCTAGAGGTGCCCGCAGACTGTGTCGCCCATTTCTGTGCCACCCCTTCTTCTTTCAGCTGGTAAGCCAGCAGTTGGCAGAGGAGCAAAGTCACCAGAAGGCACAGACCAGCAGTTAGAGGGAGAATTCACTTGCTCCCCATCGCTTGGCTATTCCTTGCCTGCTCCCACCTGTTGTAGATGTCTTTGTGCAGAACACACGAGGAAGGAGACAGAGGTCAGAGTCACAGCTGAGCAGGGAAGAGGCCTACCAATCGGCAGCCAGCGGTCAGGTGGAGAGAGGCGGGGTCAACCGATGTGTGGGCAGGGCTCTCTGAGAGTGGGCGGAGTTCCGCTCTGCCATCTTCCTGGGCATCCTTCAGGTGAGCCGGGCGTCGTCCGGCGACCCTGGCATTGTGCACTTTCGTACCGTCTGGAGGGCAGCAGTTCTGACCGACTGAAATCTTATCCCTGGCACCCTGCGCCCTTCGCTGCTTTTGACTCATTTTGCATTCCTCGGCCAGAGCTAGACTTCCCCGCACTCTTGCAGAGAGCGTTTCGGATGCCCTGCCACGCCTTTCCTTCTGCCAGTGTTGGAAATTCAAGGGCCAGCTCATTTTTTCAACACATTCTTTATGGCAGGAAAATGAGGCTCTCTTTTTTTTCTTCTTCCTCCCCCCCTCCCCCCCACAACTCCCATAAAATAGCAAATTATTGATTTGGGTACAGGGCGAGCCGGGTAGGGCAGCAGGGCAAGGAAGAGATAACCTCTTTAAATAATTCTCTCTTAATACACAAAGCAAAATAATTAAAAGGAATTGATAGATTCTCAACGCCTGCCCCCCCCTGCAAAAACAAAAACACCCCATAAATTCACAAAATAATAATAAATCTCACCAAATGAGGGTTTTTATTGTTTTTGTTTTTTTGTTTTGGAAAAAGATTTTGTTAGAGGGGAAGGGGAGTCTGTGTCCCTCTCCAGTCCTGACTCCTTCCCCGCTCAGATTGATTTATTTTTTAATTCCAACTCGCCCAGAAGAGACATCCCAAGTCCACAAGTACTTTTCTCTCAGCTGCATTGACAGGATTTGACCACCATGTTGGAAAGCTGCTCCACCTTGGCTTGGCGGCCGACGTAGTACACAATCCCCAATGGCTCGAGCTCGTATGGGACGCAGCAGGGCGCGGCTGAGGCAGATGGGTTGTGTTGGGTGTACAGAGACAGGACCTATCGAAACAAAATAAGAAAATACGTCTCTGGAAAGGTAACAAGGCGGATTGATCACCCTAGGGAGCAGGAGGCCAAGTTTTCAGGAAAGCAGAGGTCACGTTTATAATGGCTGCCAAGTTTCACTCATGGCACTGCACGAGTACCGTATTTTTCACTCTATAAGACGTACCAGACCACAAGCCGCACCTAGTTTTTGGAGGAGGAAAGCAAGAAAAAATTATTCTGAATCTCAGAAGCCAGAACAGCAAGAGGGATCGCTGCGCAGTGAAAGCAGCAATCCCTCTTGCTGTTCTGGCTTCTGGGATAGCTGCGCAGCCTGCATTCGCTCCATAAGACGCACACACATTTCCCCTTACTTTTTAGGAGGGAAAAAGTGAGTCTTATAGAGCAAAAAATACGGTCATTTTTATTGCAGCAAAGCACATCACAGGACAGTGGCATTTTCTGTCGTTTCTCCCGGCCTATCGAATGCCCTTCCCACCTGCCATCCTCAAAGAATTGGCTACCAGTTGCTTCCAGATGCCTTGTAGAGAGTTATATTTCCCCCCCAGGCTTTCTCTGACCCAGAAGAACAGTTCATTGCCGAATTCTGTCTTTGCATCTGTTTCTATGAAACCGTTCTGTTGCTTTCCTTTTCCTGCTTTTGAGATTTTTTTAAAGCAGTTTTTGGAATGCTTCAAAACAAAGCCCAAAGGAGGGTTGTGTGTGAGGAAGTGGGGTGAGATGGGGTGAGAGTCAGAAGCCTTTTCGGGAGAGGGGGGCTGAGGAGCTTTTTACGTCCTCACCTGGCTGTACTGAGTGTCCACGCTCCAGAGATAGGGGCAGGCACCCATGCATAAGTTGGCATAGTAGCCCTTGGGTTGTGAGATCCACCGCCACTTTAAGTCCTTGCGGAAGTCGATGTACAAGGGCCTCACGCAACAGTTCTTCTCCTCTGGTGACCTGGAGCGGAAGAACCCAATAAGAGTTGAGAGAATAATAATAATAATAATAATTATAGTGGTACCTCAGGTTAAGTACTTAAATCGTTCCGGAGGTCCGTTCTTAACCTGAAACTGTTCTTAACCTGAAGCACCACTTTAGCTAATGGGGCCCCCCGCTGCTGCCGTGCCGCCAGAGCACAATTTCTGTTCTCATCCTGAAGCAAAGTTCTTAACCTGAGGTAATATTTCTGGGTTAGCGGAGTCTGTAACCTGAAGCGTATGTAACCCGAGGTACCACTGTATTATTATTATTTATTTATACCCCACCCATCTGGCTGGGTTTCCCCAGCCACTCTAATATTCCAACAGAATATTAAAAAACACGATAAAACATCAAACATTAAAAACTTCCCTAAACAGGACTGCCTTCAGATGTCTTCTAAAAATCAGATAGTTGTTTATTTCCTTGACATCTGGTGGGAGGGTGTTCCACAGGGCGGGTGCCACTACCAAGAAGGCCCTCTGCTTGGTTCCCTGTAGCCTCACTTCTCGCAAGGAGGGAACCGCCAGAAGGCCCTCGGAGCTGGACCAAAGTGTCCGGGCAGAACGATGGGGGTGGAGACTTTTCTTTGAGAATACTGGGCCAAGGCTGTTTAGGAGTAAGGTTACCAAACGTCCCCATTTCCAGGGGACAGTCCCCGAATTTATAAATCAGTCTCCTATCATTTCCACTATCATTCCGACTGAAGTTGAAAAGTGTCCCTGGATTCATTGAAAAAAATCTGGTATCCTTAGTTTAGGGCTTTAAAGGTCAGCACCAACACTTTGAATTGTGCTTGGAAACGTACTGGGAGTCAATGTAGGTCTTTCAGGACCGGTGTTATATAGTTTCGGCAGCCGCTCCCAGTCACCAGTCTAGCTGCCGCAAAACCACAGATCCTGAAACCCAGCCAGGAGTGCAGTGGGAAATTCATCCTGCTCCATGGCCCTTCTTCGTGTGCCTCCTCCACAAGCGATCTGGAGCGTGGCAACACGAGAATGGGCCTTTTCTGTGGTGGCCCCATTTGTGGGATTCTCTCTCCAGGTAGTCTTGCCTGGCACCTTACATATATTTAGGTGCCAGGCAAAAACATTCCTCTTCTCCCACGCTAATTAAACTACCCATGGCCTTTTAAACTATGGATGCATTGTTGTTTTGGTTTGTCATTATGGTATTCATGTTTGTGTTTTTATATTGTAAACCACCCTGTGATCTTAGGATGAAGGGCGGTCTCTAAATTTAATAAATATTGCTTTTGTTTGTTATCATGGTATTCATTTTTGTTTTGTTAATATTTTAAACCACCCTGTAAACTTAGGATGAAGGGTGGCATATAAATTTAATAAACAATGATGAGGAGGATGTGTTTTTAGATTGTAAGCCTTAGGGCGGGGACTGTCTTAACGCTGATTTTTGTAAGAAGTCTTTTTGGCTAAAGAGCTACATAGAAGTGCATTCATTCATTCATTCATTCATAGAAGAATAGAACTGTAGAATTGGAAGGGAACTCAGCGGCCATCTAGTCCAACCCCCTTCAATGCAGGAATCTTTTTGCTTAACGTGGGGCTTGAACCCATGAACATCAGATTAAGAATCTCATGCTTTACCAGCTGAGCTGTCACCCCACTTTATAGCCCAAGAGGCTCTCAACAGCGAAAGAGTCCCACACAAAAAAACCCAGAAGCCACTCACTGGCTGCAATAGTCCATGCCTGCCGCTCGCTTTTGCCGGCGGTTTTGCAGGTGGTCTGCCCGCTCGGGGGGCATCGCCATCACCAGAAGATAGGGGGGCTGCTGTTTCGCCTGGCTGATCCCTTGCTGATCACCCCTCCTTAATTTGGTGCCTGGAAACAGACAAGAATTCGTTAGACGTGTTGCACGAGCTTTATTTTGTTTTCAAACCATCTGGATGCTGCCATATGTGAAACACTTTGCGGTGGCACCTTTAGTAAAGGACCCCTGACCATTACGTCCAGTCGTGGCCAACTCTGGGGTTGCGGCGCTCATCTCGCTTTACTGGCCGAGGGAGCCAGCGTACAGCTTCCGGGTCACGTGGCCAGCATGACTAAGCCGCTTCTGGCGAACCAGAGCAGCGCACGGAAACGCCGTTTACCTTCCCGCCGGACCTATTTATCTACTTGCACTTTGAGGTGCTTTCGAACTGCTAGGTTGGCAGGAGCAGGGACCGAGCAACGGGAGCTCACCCCGTCGCGGGGATTCGAACCGCCGACCTTCTGATCGGCAAGTCCTAGGCTCTGTGGTTTAACCCACAGCGCCACCCTTTAGAAGCGCATGAATAAAATAATAATAAGGGTGAAGGCGCTTTATAAATCAGATCGATCAAATGTTTCCCTGAGTACCAGCTTCTGACGGCGTGGCTGGGGAACGGGAACTGGGCAGGCAGGGAAAATACCCTCCAGCAGCACTGACTGGAATGCCATTTACCACACCAGACTCTTCCTAGGCCAAAGCCCTCACTGACGCTGCTCCCATCCCCTAACCCTCCTTTTGGGAAGCCTTCTTGGTCTCCTGACCATTCCTCTTCCTTGGTGGGGGCAGAGCTCTCAATGAACCGTTAAGCAAAATAAGCATGTGCTCAGGGCATCGCAGAAATTTCCCATGGCCAGATCCCCCCCCCCCCACATTAATGGCCACAAGCTGCTCAGCCGAGAGCTGGGTTTCTCAACGGAAGTCAATTAGAAACCCCAACAGGACGACTATGCAACAAGGCAAGCTGGGTGCCTTCTCTCTACTAAGTATAGACGCAGACGTGTTGCGTAAGATTAGCTTTGAGGATCTGACTGTGCCATTAGAAAAAGTCAGAGAGAGGAAAAATTCAAATGTAAAGGAAGTGGAAGTCTACAAAAATAAACATTGTTTTCCATCTTACTGTAGATTCCGTTTCATCTCGGAAAATGAAATTTTACTTTGTGCTTTATTGTTGTTTATATTTCGAATTAGGTATATATGGGGGCACTAAAATCAGGAGAGCAGCTGCACGTGGGCGAAGGCTGTGCTGCCCTACTGACTTGGCTTGTTTCTTTATGCCAGCATCCTTATGTGATGCCCACCGGGATCAGGAATGTGGGGGGGGGGGTGATGGGGGTGATTGTGGAGGAAGAGGGTGTCCAAGGACCCTGAAGGGGGTCAGGTGCGCTGACTTCACTCTGCTGCCCATGTTGGATAAAGGTAAAGGTAAAGGGACCCCTGACCATTAGGTCCAGTCGGGGACAATTCTGGGGCTGCGGTGCTCATCTCGCTCTATAGGCCCAGGGAGCCGGCGTTTGTCCGCAGACAGCTTCTGGCTCATGTGGCCAGCATGACTAAGCCGCTTCTGGCGAACCAGAGCAGCGCACGGAAACGCCGTTTACCTTCCCGCCAGAGCAGTACCTATTTATCTACTTGCACTTTGACGTGCTTTCGAACTGCTAGGTTGGCAGGAGCAGGGACTGAGCAACGGGAGCTCACCCCGTCGCGGGGATTCGAACTGTCAACCTTCTGATCGGCAGTCCTAGGCTCTGTGGTTTAACCCACAGTGCCACCCGCGTCCCTCCCATGTTGGATAGGTGATGGGAATTAAATGCTGAGTGCTAAGGAGCTGGGTTTGCCTATCCCATTGGCCCAGAAGTGGGAAGGCAGTCGTTCCTAAACTGCTTTGGAGGCTCTTGTGAGCCAAAAAGCAGCCATTTGCCAAAGAGGCTGCCCACCGCACCCCTGTGTGAGTCATAGAATCGTAGAGTTGGAAAGGGACCCTGGGGTCATCTAGCCCAACCCCCTGCAGTGAAGGAATCTCAGCTAAAGCATCCATGACAGATGGCCGTCCAACCTCTAAGGAGAGTCCAAACCTCCTGAGGGAGTCTGTTCCCCTGCTGAACAGCTCTTACTGTCAGAAAGTTTGAATCTCCCTTCTTGTAACATGAAGCCTTGGTCCGAGTCCTACCCTCCAGAGCAGGGGTCGGCAAGGCTTACTGGCCATGGGCCGGATCACTCCCGCGGAGATCGTCTGTGGGCCAGACCGGCGCAGCGTGACGCTGGAAATTGCGTCTGCGCATGTCCGTGGCACCGGAAATTGCTTCTGTGCGTGCCCAGACGCCAAAAATCGTGCCTGCACAGATTTCCGGTACCTGTGAATGCGCAGACGCGATTTCCAGTGGCACTCGGCGAGTCCCTGTGCTGCGCTCTGCCGGTTTAGCGTGGCGTGGGGGGGGGGACTCGCCGAATGGGCAGCTTGGTTCGGGGGCGGCTCGTGGGACGGTAAAACGGTCTTCGTGGGCCGCATCCAGCCCATGGGCCACACGTTGCCGACCCCTGCTCCAGAGTCACCGCTTGCCTCCCTATAGCCAGGTGCATACCCACAGCCCAAAAAACATGGGCACAGCAGATATATGAGGCACCCCTGAGAGACGGGAAAACGCCAACTCTTATGTTTGCTGAAAGTAAAGTGAGTCAGGTGCGCAGGTGTGAAGCAACTGTGGGGAAAGGTGCCTTGAGGAAGGGAAGCGTTCTGAAATTCTGAAGCGTGCCAGCCGCCAGAAGCACGACAGAACCACCCTTTCTGCGATCCGATGGTGAAGCTGTTTGCTGTCAGCACGGCAGCCTATTTTTAGCTGACGAAACGCAGCGGGTGTGTGCTAGTTTGTGTGTGCAAGGTGCGTGTGTGTGTGTTGTGGGTGCTCGTGCTTCGCGCTGCCCCCTAGAGGAGGTTCCCATCGAGCTGAGTCATGTGACGAAAGTGTCGCCGGAACTGGCACGGCACCCCCCACCCACAACCCCACCCTGGGCAGAAGGTATGGCAGATATGTGTGTCAGGAGGATGAGGAAGTTCTCTAGGCCCGATTCCCAGAAGGAGGCAAGTCTCGTCCTGAAGGCGGAATCCGCCGAGCCTGCGCTTACCAGTTGTTGACAGGCAAGTGACGAGGGAGATGCCAGACAGGGACCGAAGAAAGCCTTTGGCGGGGCCTGAGAGCATGAGAAAAGCCTGAAAGATCTGGCCTTGTTTCCCACCTCATCCAGCAGCCTCCTGTTCTCACAGTGGCCGGACGGATGCCCGCAGGATCCGAGCACAAGAGATCTCTCCCCTCCTGCGATTCACAACGACTGGTATTCAGAAACACTGTTGCCTCAAACCGTGGAGGCAATTTATAGCCATCAGGGCTAGGAGCCATGGCTCACTTTCAAGGGTGAAGGACGGGCCATGAATTTAAATCAATAAATAAAGCTGGCACTACAGGCATTAGATGTAAACCCTACAACATAGGGACATTTCCTATTTCCTTGCATTTCAGGGGGTTGGTCTGGATGACCTTTGGGTTCCCTTCCAACTCTGCCATTCCACAATTCTCACTTCCCCCCACAACTGACCCTCCTCAACCCCTCCCATTTTTTTATCCCCATTTTTCACTGACAGCCCTGGCAGGGGAAATAGGGACGTTCCGGGATCGAAACAGGGATGGAGAGCCGTCCCTGGAAAACCAGGACACTGATCCCATTCCTTAACTCTTACCTTCAACTTCCACTTTCAGTTCCTCCACACCGCTTTCACAGGTACAGTGGGAGCTGAGGCGAAATCTTCCCAGAGGCTCTGAAATACAAACAATGTGGATTTTGGGGTGCCGTGTTCATAGGCCCCAGCAGGAGCGGGGGAAGGATTTGAACCCGCAACCCTGGAGGCACATGCAACAGGGGCCCAAAGGTGAAGACAGGCATTTGCTGCATTAAATCCAAGTGCGCCTTTCTTCTCCGGAGCCCAGCCCATGTGTGTATGGGAGAACAATTCAGAAGCGGAAGTTGGCTGCAGACAATGTCTGTTGGTTGCTCCTCCCTGACCCCCAATCTTTATACAAAGTTTTGGGTGTCTGATTAAGGAGGTGGCCTTTAAAAAAAAAAGTTGCAAACACGTAGATAGGAACATTAACATCTGTGACAGGAATACAATCTGAAATTCAGTTCTCCAGATTTCCAAATCAGTTTTTTTAAAAGTCCTAATGAGACTACATTAGCATTTTAATACAAAATTCTCCCAATACACACAATTCCATGTGCAATTTTGTCCGACGTGCTTATTTCTGCTGAACGATTTCCACCTAATACGACACACTTTTTCCCCAAGCTGTTTTCAGCAATGTACCCACACACTACGTCACCTTAGCACATCTATCTATTTCTGCGATTGTTACGTGGCTGGGGAAACTGCCCTGCGAAATCTGGAGGAGTGCAAAATTTAAAACGACGGCGGCTGTGTTTTGGTCTGCATGTTGTTTCTGAAAGCACGAGTATTTTATTATTATTTATTTGTATTCTGCCCTTCATCCCAAGAACTCGGCCTTAAATGCGAGCTCATCCTCCCCAAACATAAAGGCACTCACATAAAACTTCCGTGTGGTATCTTTAAGAAATATAGAGAATGGCGCTTGAAGCATGGCAAGATCTGAGCCTGTCTTTGATCTGTGGGCAGCCCTGCCCAACACGGAAGCTGGGCAGTGGGGGTGGCCCTCTCTTCAATATGACCCCCATCTTTCCTCTAAATCACCACACCCCCAATATTTCTCTACCCATTCCTGCAGCTGACAACTGTCGTCACCTCTTCAACTTACTAAGGCAAAAAGGGGTTTGAGATCAGAGAGGGTGAGTTGCAGGTAGACGGCCACCCGGACGCAAGAAATTTAGTGCTTGCAACATCACAATCCTTGCGTTCCTCTCCTCTCCTTTCAGTAGCAACCTGTGCAAAGAATGCAGCCGAGGAGTGGCGCATGGCAAGTGTGCCTGACGCATGTGCACTTTTGATCTGGCTCCTTCCAAAACACTGTGGCAGCGTGCCCAGGGCGTGGTGTGCCGACTCAGCGGATTGCGGCATTGTTTTGTTTTTTCCCACCCCCTTTTCTCCCCCTCTCACCTCCGGCACAAAGGCAAAGCAGGGAGAGGTCGCCCCACGATTCTAGTCCCCGGATAAATAAGCACCTTGGCACTGCCTTGCAGGAGCAGCTAGGACTTAGAGGCAACTAAGTTTGTTCTGGGTATAAGCTTTCATGTGCATGCACACTGCACACGAAAGCTTATATCCAGAACAAATTTAGTTGGTCTCTAAGGTGCTACTGGACAATTTTTTAATTTATTTCGACTACGTCAGACCAACACGGCTACCTACCTGAATCTGGAAGAAGAGATGTCTGTCAATGGATGGGCTTGCACATAATGTTCAACCCATGGTTTCCTTTAACTGTGGTTTGTTCAACAAGTCACATGTCATCTAAACAGGCTTGTTTGTGTGAAAGCTGGCTGCTACTGCCAGACATGTGCTATGCCAGGGATAGCCAATGTGGGGCCTTCCAGATGTCGTTAGACTACGACTCCCATCAGCCACACCAGCATTGTCAGTGGTCATGGATGATGGGACTTGTAGCCCTACAACGCTTGGCTTCTTTTTCAGTTGCTCTTAAAAGCAGAGACATCGCCTTGCCAACAAAGGTCCGTATAGTTAAAGCTATGGTTTTCCCAGTAGTGATGTATGGAAATGAGAGCTGGATCATAAAGAAGGCTGATCGCCGAAGAATTGATGCTTTTGAATTATGGTGCTGGAGGAGACTCTTGAGAGTCCCATGGACTGCAAGAAAATCAAACCTATCCATTCTGAAGGAAATCAGCCCTGAGTGCTCACTGGAAGGACAGATCGTGAAGCTGAGGCTCCAATACTTTGGCCACCTCATGAGAAGAGAAGACTCCCTGGAAAAGACCCTGATGTTGGGAAAGATGGAGGGCACAAGGAGAAGGGGACGACAGAGAACGAGATGGTTGGACAGTGTTCTCAAAGCTACCAGCATGAGTTTGACCCAACTGCGGGAGGCAGTGGAAGACAGGAGTGCCTGGCGTGCTCTGGTCCATGCGGTCATGAAGAGTCGGACACGGCTAAACAACTAAACAACAACAATGCCTTTGTAACCCTGCAGGTGTCTGGGATCGAGGGTCGAAACAAACCATAGTTCAGCAAGGCATTTGGGTTTGGACGTGCTATAGGTGGCATGGTTTGCGAGTCAACAACAAACTTGGCAGAGAACTAACTGTGGTTATTCCGGTGGGCTAGGCTCAGTCCTTCCAACAAACCACTTTTTACCCCTGGTTAACCATTGTCCTCTTTTGTCACACATCCTGTTCTGCCTACAGCGATTCTTCCTCTCCCCCAAGCGAATTACTCTTTCCAGCTGCCATCAACTCTGGGACCCTGCCCCGCTCACACCTTTAGCCACTTCCTGGCTTACCTGTACTTCCAAGCCACTGCCGGAGGACGGAGGTGACGTCAAACGAAAGCCACTCCTTCTCATTCTTCACCTTCACCATATGCCCATCCATGTAGTACCAAGTGCTGTTGATTGAGTGGATCTGCTCCTGGACGGAAAGGGTAAGTGTAAACAAAGCAGTCTCTCCATCTCTGACATAAGACCCAGAGTGGTTCATTGTTCGACAGAACGATGTGCTGAAGCAATTTGAATTCAAATGCTACGCTTAATTTCTAGTTCAAGGTTCCGGTTATTGGGGCAGAACTGGAGAACAGGGGCAACATCTGCAGAAGAGCTAAGGGAACAATGAAGTGGGCATTCAGTCCCTCCAAATTCTATGTCAATATTAGAAGGCAAACAATCCTGTCCTGACTCCTGTTTGGGACTTAATATGAATAAATGATCCTTAGAAATAATCCACAGAAGCTGTCGTCTAAATCAAGGATCGTCCCTGGGTGTGAATATGAGAATGCCTCTGAGCATATGCCGAGAGATTAATAATAATAATAATAATAATAATAATAATAATAATAATAATTTTGTATTTATACCCCGCCCATCTGGCTGGGTTTCCCCAGCCACTCTGGGCGGCTTCCAACAGAATATTAAAATACAATAACCTATTAAACATTAAAAGCTTCCCTAAACATTCCTAGATTCCAGTTCCCTCGCTACAGACACCTCTTCCCCACAATATTTTGATTTCTGCAGCTGAAATACTCCAGACTAATTCAGGCAAACAAATACATACTTTTTCTCTCTCTTTTTTGGCAAATGAACATAATTTGCATAAATGTGCCTTCGTTTTGATTTCAAAATCAGAAATTTCAATTTCTTCCCACCCCGCCCCCCTCATTCTCAGGGATAGAATGCAAGCAATATTGTCCCTGCTCTTGTTTGGGGTTTAATACGAATGAATGATCGTTAGCAATGATCCAGGGGCCTGTCTTTGAAATCAGCTGTTGTGCCTGGGTGCAAATAAAATAATGCCTCTGAGCATATGCCGAGAAATTTCCTCTTTCCACCCACGAATAACCATAAGCATCTCCAAACAGTCTGAACAGTTTCCAGGCGAGAGGGTACAACTTGTGGGCATCTTTGAACTCCGATAGCATTTTCCCATCGTACCTGGTAGAGCTCCAATCGCTGATCCTGAACAGTTCCAGAGATGCGCATTCTCAGTTCAGCACGGTACAGCAGACTGGAGTCATGAAGGGTTTTCCGGATGTGTGATAAGTTGAACCCAAAGTAGACAGAGTAGGGTGTCTTTGGTATGTAGCCTTCTGCACAGAGAGAATAGGAGAGGAGTCTTAAGTTGTTTGTGTTTGTTTGTATGTATTTCTTCCTTTGGAAGGTGTCAAGAGAATATAAGCTTTGCAAGAGCTTCAGGCGACGTCTGAACTCCCCGGCAACCCGATTAACATCCCAGCAAGAGTTGAGCTGCAAATCGCTGAATGTTAGGAATTTACAAACGAAATGAAAAACAGAACTTACAATTGGAATGGAAAACAAAACTGAGCTTTGGAGGGTCACAGGGCTGCTGGATTCGGTCACCATAAAGACACTTGCTCAGAGAGTAAGCCCCAATGAAGACAACAAAATTGACTCCTGAGTAGGGATGCACAAATATGTCCATTTCGGTTCCTCTCAGTTTCTCAGTTTTATAATCTCTGGTTTTCTACATTTCCACAGGGGTTTGCGATATCTATCTACATATATACCGTATTTTTCCGTGTATAAGACTAGGTTTTTTTAACCAAAAAATTAGGTTTAAAATTGGGGCTAGTCTTATACACGGGTAGTGCTGAGGGATGTTTTCTTAATTTGGAGTCCCCAAAAATAGGAGCCGTCTTATATGCGGGGGCATCTTATAGAAAGAAAAATACGGTACGTCCTCATGAAAATTCACCAGCATTTTCCTCTGGATATACCGTACATACTTTTGTGTGCAGTTTTGCCTAACGCACACATTTTTGCAAAGCAATTTTCGCTATTTTTTCCTGTCATTTTCACCAATGTAGGCATTTGATATGCAAACTCCACCCGGTGGTCCGTACTTAACCTGAAACTGTTCTTAACCTGAAGCACCACTTTAGCTAATGGGGCCTCCTGCTGCGGCTGCGCCGCCGGAGCACGATTTCTGTTCTCATCCTGAAGCAAAGTTCTTAACCTGAAGCACTATTTCTGGGTTAGCGGAGTCTGTAACCTGAAGCGTATGTAACCTGAAGCGTATGTAACCCGAGGTACCACTGTACTCGGGTGGAGAACTGCATTGCAAAATTCAGAGCACTGCGAATTTCAAAGGACGGCTGAATTTCGATGCAGGTATTGTTTCAGACAGTGTGGATTAGGTAAGTTCACCTTTAAATGTAGACTGAACAGACTACTTCAGAGTAAACATGCACCAAATCCTGCTGCACCCCTATTTCTGTGGGAGAAAGTTTATTTGCTTATATGTTCAATTTATATGTCTGTGCAATGTTTAAGGATACAGGCACTCATCTTGCGTTAGAGTTTAAGGACTCTGACGCAAGCCATTTTCTTTGTATTTTACTTTTAATGCTTTATTGAGATTAAAAAGCAAACAAACAGTCATCAAAAGAATACAGTGGTACCTCGGGTTAAGTACTTAATTCGTTCTGGAGGTCCGTTCTTAACCTGAAACTGTTCTCAACCTGAAGCACCATTTTAGCTAATGGGGCCTCCTGCTGCTGCTGCGCTGCCAGAGCTGTTCTCATGCTGAAGCAAAGTATTTAACCCGAGGTACTATTTCTGGGTTAGCGGAGTCTGTAACCTGAAGCGTATGTAACCTGAAGCGTATACAACCTGAGGTACAACTGTAATACACCTTGCCAACAATTAACTTACTTTCTTCTTACATAATTTCTATAGAGACTATCCACAACGTATTTGATATACCGCACTCTTCATTTTCAATCATAAGGTAAAGGTAAAGGGACCCCTGACCATTAGGTCCAGTCGTGACCGACTCTGGGGTTGCAGCGCTCATCTCGCTTTATTGGCCGAGGGGGCTGGCGTACAGCTTCTGGGTCATGTGGCCAGCATGACTAAGCCGCTTCTGGCGAACCAGAGCAGCACACAGAAACACCGTTTACCTTCCCACCAGAGTGGTACCTATTTATCTACTTCTACTTTGAAGTGCTTTCGAACTGCTAGGTTGGCAGGAACAGGGACCGAGCAGCGGGAACTCACCCCGTCGCGGGGATTCGCAGCGCCACCCGCGTCCCCTACATTTTCAATCATAGCATATCACAATTATCTTATTTCCCTAAGGTTTCCTACTATTCCGCAAACCATTTTCAAATGCTCCCACATTCAACAGAAACCTACCTGCAAGTAAGGCAAAGGAAGAGGAAGCTGGGATCCATAAAACTAACTGCATTTTAATTTATTTATTTTTGCTGGCTGGCATTGACTTTTGATGCCTCTCATTTGGAGTGTCCTCACCCCACGGACTATAGGACCTTCTGCCCTTGCCTGTTCCAATGACATGTAGATACCCTAAGTTATCACAGGGTTGCCAACTGACCAGGGGAGAGGGAAAAACCAAGATTAGACTGCTTCTATGCCCTTATAAGGGACGCGGGTGGCGCTGTGGGTAAAACCACAGAGCCTAGGACTTGCTGATCAGAAGGTCGGCGGTTCGAATCCCTGCGACAGGGTGAGCTCCCGTTGCTCGGTCCCTGCTCCTGCCAACCTAGCAGTTCGAAAGCACGTCAAAGTGCAAGTAGATAAATAGGTACGGCTCCAGCGGGAAGGTAAACGGCGTTTCCGTGCGCTGCTCTGGTTCGCCAGAAGCAGCTTAGTCATGCTGGCCACATGACCCGGAAGCCGGATCCCTCGGCCAGTAAAGCGAGATGAGCGCCGCAACCCCAGAGTCGGTCACGACTAGACCTAATGGTCAGGGGCCCCTTTTCCTTTACCTTTATGCCCTTATAAATCACTTGATGCATGGAAATCAGCAGGGACAAGCATTTTCGCCTCCTGCAGATAAGCATCAGCACCTGCTGACACCTGCGAAGCAAGTGGCAAGTTAAAAAGCACAGGAGCGTGGGCTGGATAAAAAAGTTGGCAACCTCATCTTCCACACCCTACCACACTTCTTTGCAGCTATGCCAAACTCCAGCCCGGGTTCCCAGGCAGGATTCTGTTGCCTTTGGAGGGTCAAATTTCGGAAGTATGTGAGAGTGGAGTCAATTAATAGCAATGGGCAATCCGAAACGCCAGAGGGGACTGCTTGGGTGGATCCCAGCTTTCTGGTTCCAGATCTCCAGGAAGACGCCACATCCTAATGCGTACATCAATAACAGAAACGAGAGCCAAACAGGAGCTCTGGAAACCTGCTTGTAAATGCATTTCTTATTTAAATCCCATGCCTGCCTTTGCCAACTTCATAAGTTTTGGACTACAGTGGTACCTCGGGTTACATACGCTTCAGGTTACAGGCACCACTAACCCAGAAATAGTGCTTCAGGTTAAGAACAGTTTCAGGTTAAGAACAGACCTCCGGAACGAATTAAGTACTTAACCCGAGGTAAAGGTAAAGGTACCCCTGCCCGTACGGGCCAGTCGTGTCCGACTCTGAGGTTGCGCGCCCATCTCGCTTAAGAGGCCGGTGGCCAGCGCTGTCCGAAGACACTTCCGGGTCACGTGGCCAGCGTGACAAGCTGCATCTGGCGAGCCAGCGCAGCACACAGAAACGCCGTTTACCTTCCCGCTAGTAAGCGGTCCCTATTTATCTACTTGCACCCGGGGGTGCTTTCGAACTGCTAGGTCGGCAGGCGCTGGGACCGAACGACGGGAGCGCACCCCGCCGCGGGGATTCGAACCGCCGACCTGACAATCGGCAAGTCCTAGGCACTGAGGTTTTACCCAGAGCGCCACCCGCGTCCACCTGAGGTACCACTGTACAATTTTCACTCACCCAAGCCTTAGGAGTTACAGGCAAAAATATCTGCAGTGGCAAAGGCTGCCCTATGACCACTGTCTCTATATGGGCCTCCCCATGCTTTGCCATGACTCAGAAATGGCTAACTGCATATTTCTGCGTCAAGAGCAACTTCAGAAACAATTTGAGCCTGCTACGTAAATTATACTTCTCCCCATTTCACAGATCCTGGGACTGAGGGCAAGCAAGGTTGCCACACTGCAACAAGACCTTGTTCCTTTATACATAGGAATCTGGTCCTCTGTGTGTTTAAAAAGGTAAAGGGACCCCTGACCATTAGGTCCAGTCGCGGACGACTCTGGGGTTGTGGCGCTCATTTCGCTTTACTGGCTGTGGGAGCCGGCGTACAGCTTCCGGGTCATGTGGCCAGCACGACTAAGCCGCTTCTGGCAAACCAGAGCAGCGCACGGAAACGCCATTTACCTTCCCAACGGAGCGGTACCTATTTATCTACTTGCATTTTGATGTGCTTTCGAACATTTTAGGTGGGCAGGAGCAGGGACTGAGCAATGGGAGCTCACCCCGTCACAGGGATTCGAACCACCGACCTTCTGATCGGCAAGCCCTAGGCTCTGTGGTTTAGACCACAGCGCCACCCGCGTCCCTCTGTGTGTTTAGTCAGAAGTAAATTCTGCGCTAAATTGACTGGGACTTCCATTCCAGAGTTTAAAAGCAATGGGACGTAAAGTGGTGCTTTTTATTTCCTTAGGGGCTTCCTAACTTTCTTCCCATAACCTGGCCGCGGCTTTCCTAGTAAGGTTGGTTAAGAGAGAGAAAAAGGATGCTTTGGCCATCCAGCGAGTTTCCATCCGAGTGGGGATTTGAACCCAGGGCTCTCTGGTTCAGCTCCAGCCCTCTGCAGGCGTTCTCTCACTCTCTCTGAAAGCGAACAGCCACAGGCCACAGACACACCCCAAAACGAAGCCCCATATTTGCAGCCGTCTGACACTGACACAGCATCTATTTATGGTACAGGAAGAGTCTATTTTTAAGCTTCTCTTCCTCGCAGGATCAAAGAAGCTTTGACTCCAGCTCCTCATCCCATCTCGTCCCACATACATGGTCAAATCAGCTGCCCTGCAAGTTCCCATCTCCAGGACAAAGACTGTGATGTTTAAGGGGAAAGATCCCTTTCTTCTTCATCATTCCACCCCCTTAAAAAAAAATATATATGGCATGCAGTGCTTGGCAAAGGAGAATGCCCAGGGTATGCCCATTGTGCATTTAAGTGAACGTGGAGTTCAGAGCAAAAGTCGGGGGAAGGAGAGAGACATTTGATAGCTGCATGGCAAGCAGAAATTCTTGTTTTGGGGAAACTTTTCCCAGGCGCCCTGTCTCACGGTTTCTCCTGGTTCTACGGCCCGCATCTCTTTCTTGCCCCATTAACAGCAGGCTGGCAAGCAGAAATTTAGTTAATTTAGCAAACAGAAATGTTAAGATTTTCCTGGCCTGGAAATGCAAGTAGGGAGGGAAAGTTTCACTTGCTTAATTCCTGTCTGCATGTTAGGGTGATGCTTTCTTTAATTTTTAAAAATCTGCCGGTATGGCGGCTGTGTACGCAGCATCTTTTTAAAGCACATTCAAAGACCATCCCTCCCCCTGCAAAATAAAAATA
This sequence comes from Podarcis raffonei, assembly GCF_027172205.1. Classification (NCBI taxonomy): domain Eukaryota; kingdom Metazoa; phylum Chordata; class Lepidosauria; order Squamata; family Lacertidae; genus Podarcis; species Podarcis raffonei. The sequence continues at coordinate 9,193,089 of NC_070609.1, read as the reverse complement.
AAAATCATGGGAACTGTAGTTTACCTTCGCACAGAGTTCCAATTCCAAGCACCCTTAGCAAACTATAATTCCCAGGATTATTTTTTTGGGGGGTATATGCTTTGAATGTGCTTTAAAGGTATGGTGTATATGCTGCTACTCATTTGCTGTTTCCCATTTGAAAGGGTAAGAATTAAATGTTATTATTTAAAATTTATCAGCAACAAAGGCAGAGAAGGAGGGGCCTAAACTGCCCAAGAAGAAATGAAGGTAGTCTTTTCTGTTTCTATCCTCATCAAATAAGCTCTCATAGCAGATCACAAAACATTAAACATACAACGAAGAACTTGCGATTCTCTATCACTAGCCATCATTGCTGGGTTGTCAACTGACTAGGGGGGTGGAAAAGCTTAGTGGCAGACCAGTAGCAATCTGTAGAAATCGACAGCCGAATCTTTTCACTGGTGTGGAGATAAAATAGTACTACCTGCTATGCTCTGCAAATCAAGGTGCCCTGAAAAGTCCAAGAGTTTTAGGGTGGCAAAGAGAAAGGAGGCAGCTGATGATTCTATTAAGAATAAAAACCTGGTCCTAGTTCTTTCGAAAGACATATACACACCCTCAACTTGACTCATCTCCAAGAATGAAGAATCAAACCTGGCTATCGTCGACCATAATTTTTGCATCTCCCTGCCGTTTAGCTCCCCACCTCCTCAAAGTTTTCTCTTTTCTGTACCTGCCAGCTGAGATTTCATTTCACGCATCTGAGGAAGTGGGCTTGAGTCCATAAAACCTCGTGCCACAGTACATTGTATTATAGCCTTTAAGATGGCCCAAGACTCTTTGAGTCTAACTTGGGGTACCTCAGTGGAAAGTCCTCAGCACACACACACACCCGTCTCAACGCTGCTCCAAAAGCAGTATTCAGAAGAAACCTGACTGTCAGACTTCCACTTCCCTTCTTCAAAGTTTGGTGCAGTCAACGCTTTTCGTTTCCACATGACTCTTGCGGAGGGAGGCTGTGGTCCCTTGTAAATTGAGGATTTATGTTTTACAGCTGCAAAGACAGAGATAAGGCTGTCTCCATTGAACAGCCCCAGCTTATCACCCTAAGGAAATTCCCAAGCTATTTTGGGACTTTCCAGTGTTACATCTCCAGAGAAAAGAGGATGAGATGGGTTTCTATCTACTGTCCTTGTGACCTTGTGAGTGGTTCATGGTGTCTGTCAGCCTCAGTTTCCCTCAGCTGTAAAATGGGGATAAGACTATGAAGCCTTGAATGGCGTTTCTAGGCAGCCTTTTCCCATAAAAACCAGCAAACTCACCAAGATAATCAATAGAGACTGGGTAGCTACCAGAAACGGCCTCCTCTGTCGTCTTTTGGATTTATCCGTATTTAATCTCTGCCTGTAGGGTTTATAGCTCTGTGGCTACTGCTGTTGATCTCTTGCAGTGCATTCCTAACCATTTCTACTCCGAATGTGTACTGCTGAACTCAGTTCATTTGCACTGGCTTAGGTATGTTTGTTAAGCCACTTTGGAGGCGAAGTACTAAAAGGCTGCGTATAGGTTTCTCATGTAAACAGGGAGCCAAGGGTTTCGCATTCCATAGACCCAGATACTCCCGGTGCTTCTGTATCCGGAAGAAGGATCTGGCAATAGGAACATAATAAGAGCTATTCTGGATCAGGCCAAAAACCATCTGCTCCAGCATCTTGCAAGCAGGGCCTACTTGTGCTATCCTGCAACTGAATGAATGAATTTACTTTATTACGGTCACAGACCAGGATAATTCCTGCAGCTGGTCTTCTGCTTCTGTCTAATCTTCTATTTAAGCCAGCCATGTTGATGCCCAGTGTAACATCTCACGGGAGCAAATTCCTCGTGGCATTTTCATTCTCGGGGCACTTTCTTTATAACTTATTTAGAATTTGGGGTCGGTGCAGGATTTCAAGCCTATTTCATCATTGCAAAGTGGCAGAGTGGGTGCAATTTTCTATCCTGCAAGCATTTTCGGCAGCCCGCACTTCCTGACCCCCATGAAGTCTTCTCCTGGGTTTTGACTGACGCATGGGCACCCAGGGACCAGCAATTTATAGAATGAAAAGACACTCATGAACCCCTCTGTGCCACCTCAGAAGGAAAAGTCCTTGCATCGAGAACCCTGCACCGCATACCTGAGAGTTTCACTGGGAGCCTTCTCTCCCCTCTGATAATTTTAAAGTGCCGTTTCTTTCCTCGTTAACTGATGCAGAATGGTTGGGGGAAATAAAGGGGTGTTTGCGTTGAATTTTCAGCACAGTTCTAGCGTAAGGCCGCTGCCGCAGGCCAGGAAGCGGCAGGACCAGGAAAGAAGCAGACCACAGAAGGGAGTAAGCTGGACCGCAAGCAGAAGTTGGTTACTTAGGGGGCCATTCTTCCCGTAGGGAAAGGCCCTGGGGAAGCCAGGCTCCAGTCCGCCCACCTGCTTAAACTTTCCACGTGGATCAACTGTTAAGTCACGCTGGGGAAATGTGGGTGGCTTGACTTCTGTCGAAACAGGGAAGTCAAGCAGCGCTGCTACCTCCCCACCCGCCCCCAGAGCCTTCTGCCGTTGTTTGTTTTGCCAACTGCCCTGGTCGGAAACTAGCAATTCCCCCTGTTCCAAGGGGCTGTTTGAAGGACGGATACTCTGCAGAAACTTCCAGGCGTGCTATTTTATCATCACACCAGGCTCTTTTGGGGGGGAGGGGGCAGAGGGGAGGATGCAATTCACCAGAAATGAATCCCTAGTGTGGGCATCGGTAGCTGGCAGCCTCTGAACCAAATGAGGTCCTCTGAGCACACAACGTGCCAACCAAATGGGCAGAAGGAGGGCATGGAGGGAATGGCCCCTGTGTCCACAGGTGGGAGGTGGGTCAGGATCTCAGCACTGCAGAAAAAAATCCAGGACATGATGATTCTGGGATGGGGAACCTGCAGCATCCAAAGAAGTGTGCATGAACACAAAAGCTCATACCAATAACAAACTTAGTTGGTCTCTAAGGCACTACTGGAAGGAATTTTTTTATACTGCAGTCTTCTAGTTGTTGGTGAGCTCCAGTCTCCATCAGTGCCAGCCAGCATATCTGACAGTGAAGAACGATGGGAGTTGCAGGGCAACAGATTCCTGGCCACTTTTCTAAACCATGTTCATAGTATGATGGGTGATATGCAACAGGAGTTCAGTGGGGGGTCTTTCCCACTGTCTGTCTACTGAAGGATGGGGTAGAAATAGATTCAAATAAATATATCAAATAGACAAAACGCATCTGGGATAGCTCCGTCAGTGGAGCACGAGACTCTTAATCTCAGGGTCGTGGGTTCAGGCCCCACGTTGGGCAAAAAGATCCCTGCACGGCAGGGGGTTGGACTAGATGACCGCTGAGGTCCCTTCCAACTCTACCATTCTATGCTTCTGTGAATAAAAGAATGAATGAATGGACCTCTATGCAGCTCTGTAGCATAGACTCTTCCAACGCTATGATTCTATGATTTCCAGTGAAAAGAGGGTTGAATCCAAAATAGTGTTAAGTCACTCGTTTCCTTAGCACAAGGCTTTCTGCTTGTACAGTGGGGACTGTCTCCCCTCTCCTCCTCCCCGTGTCCCCCCCCCCAATAAATCTGTCGTGGGATTCCCCCCACCTTCTGAAGCCGGTTTTGGGAGGGCGTGCCTGTGTTCAGTTGCACAAGCGTAAATCCTCGTGCTAATGGAACAAGGACACTGTATACCACTCTTAGTCTTGAGATGGAAAACCCACAAGTTCTCACAACCCATGCCAGCTATCCTGCGGGTGCCGCAGCCAAAAGCAGGGTTCCCCCCCCCAAAAAAATGCCATATGTCCTTGGTCAGCAACTACAAAAGAAGTTCAGAATAGCCACACCAGATTAGACCAAAGGTCCATGGAGTCTTGCACTCAGCGGTTGCAGCAGCAAACAGACAGCTGTTTCTCAGAAGACTGCGGGACATGCAAGACAATGTCCTCTCTGGCACCTGGCATTTAGAGATATACTGAATCTGAACTGGAGGTTCTATGGAGCTATCGGGGTTCATAGCCCCCGAGAGACCTATGTTCCATAAATCTAATTCCCTTTTACAAGTGTCCAAACCTGCAGCCATCACCACACCTTATGGATTCCATAAACGGAACTGTGTTGTGTAAAGAACACCTGTCCCAGATCTACTGAAATTCAGTCACTGGGTGAACTTGAGTTCCAACATGCATAATCTCCTAAACCTCTGTTGCTGCGGCTACAGATCTTGTCAGACTACAACTCCCATCATCCCTGACCGTGACTAGCCAGAGTTTACTATGAGATGGATTCCCAAAACATCTGGAGGGCCACAGCTTCCCCACCCCTGGTTTAAAACACTGCAGAAGCTGAACTGAACTGGAGCTTCTTCTCTCACTCCAGAAAAGGCCCCTGCACCTTTAAGAGTCTTCTTAGGGCCTCAGATGATAAGCAGGTAGGCATGAACCTCCATGTACAGGGGCACTATACTTCTGGTTAAGATACAGTGGTACCTCGGGTTAAGTACTTAATTCGTTCCGGAGGTCTGTACTTAACCTGAAACTGTTCTTAACCTGAAGCACCACTTTAGCTAATGGGGCCTCCTGCTGCCGCCGTGCCGCCGGAGCACGATTTCTGTTCTCATCCTGAAGCAAAGTTCTTAACCTGAAGCACTATTTCTGGGTTAGTGGAGGCTGTAACCTGAAGCGTCTGTAACCTGAAGTATATCTAACCCGAGATACCACTGTACAAGGAATAAATAAAAGGGGAAAGGCCATAATCTTCATGCCTCAGAGCTTCTGCTTCCACCCAAATGACAGAAAGCTGGACAGGATTTTTCCAGCAACATAACGCAACCATTTGCATTGGTGGATTTTGGAATGAACTTGTTAAAACCTTTTTTTTCGACTGGCTTGTGCTTTCAACAGCGGCCCGACCTGAGCAGGCGTGCTGGGGAAGAGGCAGCAATTACCCTGGCCTAACGCGTTCCGAGGAAAGGGGATTTTGCGTTGGCCAGGCCAGGAGGTCCCAAACGCCTCCTTGCCAAGAACGACTGGCACGTTCTGGCACTATCCCGGGCTGCCATCTTATCTCCCAGAGACTACACAAAACGTACAAGTTCCCGCCTCTGCCTGCGGGCCCGAGTTCCGTTTCGGCAGCGTGCCAGCCACTCCCAGGCACGTAATTACACCCCAAACAAGCTTGAGACGGCTGCTCCCTGGGTGGATGCGGGATCCTCTGATCCAAGGGAAAGATCCGATCTTTGCAGATTCGGGCCTCTTCAGACCTGCTGCCAACACTGCCACCCCTCCTGGGCCTGCGCATCTCGTTCAAAAGCCCTCCCTACATTTTCTTCTTTTCTTTTAAAGCATATATCTTTTGTCTCCTGTCTCCCCCCCCCAAAAAAAGACCCCACCCAGCTCCAGGCATCTGTTGGTGCGTTTAGGTGGCTTGTTTCTTCCACATGAGGAGCAAACTTCTGTAAAAGGTGGGAAGGAAAGAAACAAGAGTTCTGGTCTTCCCAGCAAGGGTTGCGGAAAGCCCAGTATAGCTAAGAGTTAGGGCTTGCTGGGTGCAAACGCCCAGGTTGCCAACTTTTTCCTGCTGCTCCTGCCTCTGCACCCTTAACAACAGCTGTTGGATGCTAAGAGCTGTTTGACCACAAAAAGGACTCCCTCAGAAGGTGGACTTTCCTTCCTTGGAGAGGAAGAGTAATAATACCACTCTATTCTGCCTTCCCTACCTGCCCGTGGACTGTCTTGCCAGAGTGGTGCATGCTCTAGTTATCTCCCGCTTGGACTACTGCAATGCGCCCTACATGGGGCTACCTTTGAAGGTGACCCGGAAACTACAACTAATCCAGAATGCGGCAGCTAGACTGGTAACTGGAGGCGGCTGCCGAGACCATATAACACGGGTCCTGAAAGACCTACATTGGCTCCCAGTGCATTTCCAAGCACAATTCAAGGTGTTGGTGCTGACCTTTAAAGCCCTAAACGGCCTCGGCCCAGTATACCTGAAGGAGTGTCTCCACCCCATCGTTCTGCCCGGACTCTGAGGTCCAGCGCCGAGGGCCTTCTGGCGGTTCCCTCATTGCAAGAAGCCAAGTTACAGGGAACCAGGCAGAGGGCCTTCTTGGTAGTGGCGCCCGCCCTGTGGAACACCCTCCCATCCGATGTCAAAGAGATAAACAACTACCTGACATTTAGAAGACATCTGAAGGCAGCCCTGTTCAGGGAAGTTTTTAATGTGTGACATTTTAATGTATTTTTAATCTTTGTTGGAAGTTGCCCAGAGTGGCTGGGGAAACCCAGCCAGATGGGCAGGGTACAAATAATAAATTACTATTACTATTACACTTGGGAGTGCTGTGTCCAAGTCTGGGCACCACACTTTAAGAGGGATGTTGACAAGCTGGAAAGTGGGCAGAGGAGGGAAACCAAGATGATCAAAGGTCTGGAAACCAGGCCTTATGAGGAATGGTTAAAGGAGCTGGGTATGTTTAGCTTGGAAAAGAGGAGACTGAGAGGAGATATGATAGCCATCGTCAAATATCTTAAGGGCTGCCACATGGAAGATGGAGCATGCTTGTTTTCTCCTGCTCTGGACGGTAGGACTTGAACCAGTGGCTTCAAGCTACAAGAAAGGAGATTCCAGCTAAACATTCGGAAAAATAATTTCTGACAGTAAGAGCTGTTCGGCAGTGGAACAGACTCCTACCAGAGGCGGTGGACTCTCCTTCCTTGGAGATATTTTTAAACAGAGGTTGGGTGGCCATCTATCATGGATTCTTTAGCTGAGATTCCTGCATCGCAGGGGGTCAGACTAGATGACCCTTGGGTCCCTTCCAACTCTTAAGATTCTACGATTCCATGAGTTGACCAAGCGAAAGCTTTTCTGGCGTGGGGAGGCAGTGATGCGAGAAAACGTCTTCCTGCTGTATGTTTGTGTGTGTCTGGAGTCAAGCTTGCTGTGGAAGTCCCAGGAGCGGGGCGGGGGGGGGGGAGTAGCAGCCAATCCCGAGGTGAAAGCAAAGGACCCCTGCTTGAATTTTCGAAACGGAATTTGGAAACTTTGACCTGCCCGCAGCTGTGCGGTAGCATTGCAACACGTTGAGCGGCAAGGGGCCTTCAGGGAGAAGTAGCAAAGGCGACTCTGAAACCGGGGGGGGGGGGTGTGTTTGCTGGGCCATTTTTGCCGGAAATCGCAAGATCCGATCGACCAAACTCCTTTTTCACTGACCCCTCCCTGCCAGCTCCATCGCCACCCCCCTCAGGGGGAGAGCTGATTTTTGCGCACACACATACAATTTCCTCCCATCCTCAGAGGACTTATCACGGGTGCCTGGCTTCACAGAGCGCCTGCCGACACGGCTATAACATGACAGCCCGGATCCTCGTGCAAAGAGAAAGGAAGTGGAAACTAGAGGCAATGGCTTTCTCTCTCTCTCTTTCTTTCTTTCTCTCTCTCTTTCTCAGGAGCCAACAACAGCAGCTAAGAGGCAGGAACGATACAACCTGAATCCACATTAAGACCATACCGACTCCAATCACGACACTACTCACCTGCCTTAAACCTTCTCCTAAAAAACCCTAATTGGGTCCTTTTTTTTTTAACGCCAAGGCTCCCGTCTGGGAGAATGGCTTATTTATAACTTCCGAGTATGTACAGAGTCCACTTCTCGTGTGACCAAATGCCGGCAGCTTTCCTGTCCCCCCCCCTCCACCCCAAATTTCTGGAATTAAAAGCATGGATGTAAACCTAGGCTGCTTAAGAATAAGTTTATAGTTTATAGAGTGGGTCTGTCCAACCCCAGTGTTGTCTGGTTGAAGACTGTAGGAGCTGTAGTTCCGGGTCTCAGTTAGAGGTCCGTTCCCACTATGGTTTCCTGGGGTCCAGTGGGGGGGGGCTTCTCTGCCTTTTCCCCACTGAACTGGGTCCCCCTCTTCTGCCAGAATGCATTGCTGTCCCTGATGAAACTGCACTGGCTGGCAGCCAGTACTGTCAGCTCAAAAGGCAGCAAATTCTGGATCCTGCCTGGTCCCACTGCCCCAGACTGACTGACCAAATTCTGCCCGCCCCAGTTTCCTGAAATAATAATATATATTTTTTAAATGCCAACCCCGTATCAAGGGCCGGCCCTCATCGTGGATACCTTGGCATGTGGTGGTTGCAATGATCAGATTAACTCATGCCAAATTCCAGCTGCTGCTGCCGCTGTTTCCCTGGGACCAGGCAACTGGGTGAGCATCTCCTGCCATGTCCAGAACTAGTAACAGCTTCTCTGCTCTTGGTTTTATTTCCTTTGTGCAATTTCCTTGCACCCTTTGATACATTAGGTTTGCACCCCAGCTCCGTGCCTTTAAGAGCCTGGCCTGCAGAACATTTAAGAGGTAAAACTCTTCCCACCGTTTTTCAGGAAAAGCTTCACCTTTTGAATTTCCACCTGCCGGGATGCTGCACAGGAGCAGGGCCAGAATAAAAAGGTGGCCACCTTAGGGGAAACCCCTTTGCCACAAGGCATTGGTGGTAAGTCCTGAAGAATTAAATAAGCTTCCAGGTTTTAGGGTCAAGGGTAAAATTATCCCATAAGAGGCGCTGCTTATCCTTTTCCAGTTTGTATCGACATCTTAGGAACGTGCTAACCTCTCACCCCTCTTCCCAAACCCCTTCTTCCTCTCATATTCTCTGGTGATATTTATTGCCATTTTACACATGGAATGCTTAAAAAAAAAAAAAAGTCTTGTAAACTCTGGGTGCGAATCCTGCTCCATTGCATCGCTAAACCTAAGTGCAAAGTAACAAACATTTCGTTCTCTCTCTCTCGTTCTTTAAATTAACCTTTTTATTATAAATCAATATTAGGAGGCCTGGGAAACAGCAGTAGGAAGCCACTTCCCCAAGGCCATCCATCGGTGCCTCTCAGCCCTTTATAGCAGCTTGCAAGGTGCTCAGCGGCCCCCCCCCCACCGCTATTTTCGAAGTCTCAGGCAATGAAATACCTAGCAGGTGCCCCAAGATTGCCAGCAGGTTGCACCTTACACCAGCCTAACCTTTGAGTCGGTTGCCAGCTTCCTAAATTGGCCCTGCGCCTCTGCCTAACAGCTGAGAAATCAAAGGGGGTGAGGACTTTCGCTTTAAGTGGGGGAAATCTCCCCCCACTGAATTTCTGGATGTCACCCTGTTCCTAAAGGAATAGGAGCAGGGTCGGGGGGGGGGGGGAACGCACCAACCTAGCCCTGGTTCCTCGGCCTGCTCTAACCAGTAGACCTCATGACCTGCCCTCCTAAATACAAACACCCCCTTTCTCTCCCATGGTCTCACCGTGGTTCGGGGGAAGCATGTTGAACCTGTGCACCTCCTTGGCGTAGTACTCTTCCTGGGGGGTCTCCTTGGGGTCTTCCGCCGTCATTTCCCGGATGACTTCCAGGGTGCTGTTGTACAGAGCCACAATGTCTTCGGGCAGCACCCGCGAGTCGGGATCTTCCACCTCCGGCGGGCTGGTCAGCTTGAGCTTGCTGAGGATCTGGCCCCGAATGGCCTCGATCCGCTTGCGCTTCATCATATCCATGTCCAGAGTTTTGCAAGTGGACAAGGCGAGAGCTGTGCAGAGGTGTTCCAGCGCCAGGAGCAGGAGGAAGAGCCAGCCGGCGGCCCGCGAACACCGAGAGAGACTTTGCCAGCCGCAGGCTCTCAAAACCAACATCTTCATGATTTCTCCACCCCCTTGTCGCTTCTGCTCTCGGTGCCAAAAAGGAGCGGTGGGGAAAGCAAGACGAAGGGGGGAAGAAGAAGAGCCGCCCTAGTTTCTTGCTGTTTTCTCAGTTCTTTCCCTGCATCTGACAAAGTAGGCTGTTTCCTACAGAAGCCCCACTCACCGTCGAGTCCCTCAAGTATAAAGCGACGGTTTCAGATTCGAACCGGTTTCAGATCTGCGAACCGTCTCCAAAGTCTGGGCTGCCGGTTTTCAAAAGCGGAGGAGACTCACCTTAAGCTTGGCAGAACCTCGATGCAGCCCATGTGCCTGGCGATTCGGAGGGTGCCCACGTTCAGCCTTGGCGCCCGGCCGTGGCAGCCCGAACGCCCATCACCAGGGAGGTCGAGGCTCTGTCTCTCACCGGTTTTCGGTTCGAGGGATCGTGTTCTTGGCAGGGTGAGCCTCTCAGAGGTTGCCAAGAAGTGCTTGGATCTGTCCGGGATGTGGCTGGCTGCAAAAGACTCGGGCCAAATCCGGTGTCACGACTGGGGCATCCCAAGGCGATTGCGCTCCTCCGTCAAGATTGCTGCTGCCGCCGCTCTCCCTGGAGCCAGCTGGCCTTTCTGTCTTCCTTGCCAGGAAAGGCTATAATTTCACCACTCCTGTTGGGACTTGCTGGCTGCAGGGCTTGAAGGTTTTTAAAGCCGTCTTTTTGCCTCTCCCCAGCGACAGCTCCACCCAGGAAGTGAAGGAGGTGGGTGTGCACTGCTGTATATATAACTCCTTCACTGGGGAGCAAGGCAGCTGGACAGCTACTGTGGCAAAAGCAGGAGAACTTTTATTTTCTTTTATTCTGCCTTGCTCCTCCGCTTCTCTTTCCTCCTTCCCCTTGTGGCTGAGGCGACTGCCTCTCCCTGGAAAAGGGAAGAGCGGCAAAAACTTTTATTCACACACGCACAGGACTAAAGTAAAGACTAAACACACCACCCATGGTCTCACACTGTCATTTCTTATTTTATTTTTATTTTTCTTATTTTATTTTTTATATAAAAATTTTCATTTCATTTCATTTCTTATTTTATTTTTTATATAAATTTTTATTAGTTTTTTAACATATCATTTTCAACAGTAATTAAACATACTTTTACATCCTATTCAATTTTTTTATTTTATAAAAGGGTATTACAGAAGATTCGGCGGCCGCATTCGTGGCTCCTTACTCCTTGCTTCGGTTCCCAAGACCCTTGTCTGGAAGTTATACTTTCAAAGATAGCTCAGTCAGGAGAGCACAAGACTCTTAAACTCAGGGTCATGGGTTCGAATCCCATGTGGGCAAAATGATGCCTGCATTGCAGGGGTTGGACTAGATGACCCCTGGGACCCGAGATCTACAGTTTGGGGAAGTGTCCTCCTCTTTATTCCTCTGGCAGGTGAGGACTATTTGTGGCTACTCAGGTTCTGAGGGGAATGAGTCCTTCTCTTTATTGCTGGAAACCCCTAAAAAATCCAACTCCAGTCATTTATACATTATCACGGAGGAGCCTTTTAGGTTCTTATTTTGTTCCTGTTTCTATATCTGGGTTTAATGTTTGTTCCTGTAAGTTACTTTGAGTCATTGCCACAGAAATTTACATAGCCAAAGCTAAGCAGGTCTCGGCCTACATGGGGCCTGATCAGGAGACTGACACCAATGCCTTAAGTTTCCTGAATCAAGGGTGAAATGATAATAATTGCAAAAACAAAGATTGGTCCGTGACAGGGGAGGAGTCATAGAATCCTAGAATTGTAGGGTTGGGACCCCGAGGGTAATCCAGTCCAACCCCCTGCCATGCAGGAATCGTTTTGCCCAACGTGGGGCCTGAACCCACAACCCTGAGATTAAGAGTCTCGTGCTCCACTGACGGAGGTATCCCAGATGCGTTTTGTCTATTTGATATATTTATTTGAATCTATTTCTACCCCATCCTTCAGTAGACAGACAGTGGGAAAGACCCCCCACTGAACTCCTGTTGCATATCACCCATCATACTATGAACATGGTTTAGAAAAGTGGCCAGGAATCTGTTGCCCTGCAACTCCCATCGTTCTTCACTGTCAGATATGCTGGCTGGCACTGATGGAGACTGGAGCTCACCAACAACTAGAGGACCACAGTATAAAAAAATTCTTTCCAGTAGAACCTTAGAGACCAACTATGTTTGTTATTGGTGTGAGCTATTGTGTGCATGCACACTTCTTCGGATGCTGCAGGTTCCCCATTCCAGTATCATCACGCCCTGGATTTTTTTATGCAGTGCTGAGATCCTGACCCACCTCCCACCTGTGGACACAGGGCCCATTCCATCCTGACCCACCTCCCACCTGTGGACCATTCCATCCTGACCCACCTCCCACCTGTGGACCATTCCATCCTGACCCACCTCCCACCTGTGGACCATTCCATCCTGATCCACCTCCCACCTGTGGACACAGGGGCCATTCCATCCTGACCCACCTCCCACCTGTGGACCATTCCATCCTGACCCACCTCCCACCTGTGGACCATTCCATCCTGACCCACCTCCCACCTGTGGACCATTCCATCCTGACCCACCTCCCACCTGTGGGCACAGGGGCCATTCCATCCTGACCCACCTCCCACCTGTGGACCATTCCATCCTGACCCACCTCCCACCTGTGGACCATTCCATCCTGACCCACCTCCCACCTGTGGACCATTCCATCCTGACCCACCTCCCACCTGTGGGCACAGGGGCCATTCCGTGCCCTCCCTCTGCCCATTTGGCTGGCACGTCGTGTGCTCAGAGGACCTCATTTGGTTCAGAGGCTGCCAGCTGCCGATTCCTACGCTAGGGATCCGTTTCTGGTGAATTGCATCCTCCCTTCTTTCCTGGTCCTGCCGCTTCCTGGCCTGCGGCAGCGGCCTGACGCTAGAACTGTGCTGAAAATTCAACGCAAACACCCCTTCATTTCCCCCAACCATTCTGCATCAGTTAACGAGGAAAGAAACGGCACTTTAAAATTATCAGAGGGGAGAGAAGGCTCCCAGTGAAATTCTCAGGTGTGCGGTGCAGGGTTCTCGATGCAAGGACTTTTCCTTCTGAGGTGGCACAGAGGGGTTCATGAGTGTCTTTTCATTCTATAAATTGCTGGTCCCTGGGTGCCCATGCGTCATTCAGAACCCAGGGGAAGACTTCATGGAGGTCAGGAAGTGCGGGCTGCAGAAAATGCTTGCAGGATAGAAAATTGCACCCACTCTGCCACTTTGCAATGATGAAATAGGCTTGAAATCCTGCACCGACCCCAAATTCTAAATAAGTTATAAAGAAAGTGCCCCGAGAATGAAAATGCCACGAGGAATTTGCTCCCGTGAGATGTTACACTGGGCATCAACATGGCCACTTATTCTGTTAATGACTGAGCTGCCCTGCTGTCCTAAGTGCAATAACTTTATCAGGACCACCCAAATTATCACAAAATAGCAGCAAAGTTTTTTCCCCATTCCCTCAGACCTCATAATCAGGCAACGTGTTACACAAAGTAGGGGATAGAGAGATGGGGAGTTGAAAAACAACAATAACACTATCTCCGTTCCCTCACCACAAAATATGGTTAACAGGAAGCTGGCTTGACAAGGCTCTTCTTGTGAGGGCTAGTATGTTGAAGTCTGCTGAACACACCACACTGCTGCTGATAATTATTAACAACGCTATTTAGCACAGAACCATAGACTTGTAAACTTGGAAGGGACCCCACGGGTCATCTAGTCCAACCCCCTGCGATGCAGGAATCTCGAACTCGCAACCCTGAGATTAAGAATCTCGTGCTCTGCTGAATGAGCTATCCCAGTTCCATGCATTTATACAGTGTGTGAGTCCTTCACCCGCACATCCTTCAACTAACCCTGTCAGGTAGGCCATTGCCACTATCTCTGTATTACCGAGAGAAAAATGGCTCGCCCAATCTCACCTCCCGAATTCCTAGCTGAGGTAAAATTTCAGCCTCCTCCACCCTTGGCCCACAATGCCACATCCACAGTGTACGTTTATAGCACTGTTATACTATGGCTCTCCCGCAAATTAATCCTGGGAGTTGTAGTTTTGCCAGTCGGGAGTCCGCTATTCCCCTCGCAGAACTACAGTTCCCGACAGCTCCCTGGGGAGAGGCACTGGTTGTTAAACCACACTGGGAATTGTAGCTCTGTGAGGGGGACGGCTCCTCTGGAAAACTACAGTTCCCGGGATTTCTTTGAGGGAAGCCATGGCTGCTAAAAGTGACGTAATAGTGCTTTTTGTGTGTGCATGGAGCAAACATGGCCTCAGGGTTGCAAATTATTATTATTATTATTATTATTACCCCGCCCTCCCCAGCCAAGACCGGGCTCAGGGCGGCTAACACCAAATATAAAACAAATTGAATGAAATACAACTTAAAAACAAGATCAAAACACAACATTAAAACATTAAAACGCAGCCTCATTTCAGCAGAAAAACTTGGGGATCCCAAATCCCCCGTTGGCCATGAAGCCCACCGACTTGCTGAGCCGAAGCTACCTCACAGGGTTGTTGTGAGGGTAAAATGGGGCGGGAGAGCCCTTCCTAAAAATATATATAATAATAAACCAGAAGGAATAAGTTCAGGGACGGAGCTGCAGCGATAGCTCTCAGCCCTTGCCCAAGTTCCACCATATATCCAGGATTCCTTTTTGCGGCTTCGGCCTGTAACCAGATACCAGAGGGCTGGCTTCTCATCCTAGCCCTCCTGGGGTGGGTCGGTGTGTTCAAACACGCCACCCCCCATATTTCCCAATTCAAGACGCCCCACCGCATGCCAAGCAAGCAAGCGGGCAATTCCAGCCGTGAGCTATTTCGGAGCAGCTGCGTCGGGCAGAGGGGGGTTGGCATTGTATTACGCCCAGAACGAACCCAAGCCACGTTACATGTGGCCAGATCCCATTTTGGGCTGCAGATTCACAGCGCTTTTGCGGGGCACCGGCTATAAAAGGACAGCTCCCCCCCCCTCTCTCCTCATCCTGGGCCTGCAATCACCTATTTCTAGCCTGGCTCCATCGCTCCTCATTCTTGTTCAGAAACGGAGGAGTCTCCGCTGCAGAATAGCTCGGTTGGTTGCGTGCCACTGCCTTTTGCATTTCTTCCCTGTTTGTAAAAAATAAATAAATCCGAGACGCGGCGAGGGCCTGCGTCCAGTTTGCACATTGCACTACGCCGCGGTAGTGTTGCTATCAGATCGGTCCTTTCGACTTAAGAATCGACATCCTGTCCCGTTCCCAACCTGCTGCTCTGAGAGACCCGGAGAAAAGCACCTTAAAGTCCAAAGAGAACCTGGGAAAGCATCGTTAAAAAATAAAATTAAAAAGTCCCAAGGGAGAAACAGATTGCAGAGAGGGAAGAGCTCAAAAAGAAAAGATCGTTTCCGGTTTGCATGTGGGGTGAGAGACGGACATCAGGGCCTGGCCTAAGTCCAGTGGGCCAAGAGGAAGATTTTGAAAGAGTCAACTAGGGCTTCCTTTAAAGCACATTCAAAGTGCATTTCACCCCTCAAAGAATTCTGGGTTTTGTCATCTGCCCCTCACAGAGAAGCAATTCCCAGTAATCCTGAAACTCCAAAGCCCAGAATTCTTTGAGAGGTGGAAAATGTGCTTCGAATGTGCTTTATAGCGCGTACACAGCCTGAGTCATTATCCCCGAGGTTTGGGAGGGCAGTATGGGCTAGTGGTGAGATCACAGGATGGAGATGGAAGCTTAGTTGCTTTATTGCGGAGATGGGGGAACCTCGGGCTAAATGTGGCCCTCTGGAAGCCCATAACTCTCACTACCACCACGACCGCACACTGTTGTTCCCCAGGAGTTGTTCCCACCATTTTGTCTAATCCCCCTTTTAAATTAACCCTTTGTGGAATGTAAGAAAGTAAAAAACTTCTGGGAAATGATATATAATGAGATGAAAAAGATGTTGAAATATACATTCTTAAAAAAAAAACCAGAAGCATTTTTACTTGGTATTACAAGTGAGGATATTAATAGACAGGATGTTAAATTGTTTTTATACGCAACAACAGCGGCAAGAGAATTGTTGGCCCAGAAATGGAAGCAAGAAGAAATACTGACGAAAGAAGAATGGCAGACGAAATTAATGTACTACGCAGAATTGGATAAAATGAGAGGAAGGATTCGAAACCTGCGGGACCAGAGATTTACAGAAGACTGGAAGAAGTATACGAACTATTTGAAGAGCAACTGTAATCAACAAATGACGTGAGTAGGACTACAAGAAGTTTTGTAAGGAGAAATATATGAAATATTGCAAAGAAGAGAAAGAAGAGAGATATTAGTTATGATGTTTAAATTTAATAGCGAAAGTAAGAAATGTCAATTAAGTAAAAAGATTGGAAAATTTTCAGGTGTGATTGTTGGAAGTCAAAAAAAATTGTAGAAGATATAAAAGTATGTTTAATAATTGTTGAAAATGTTATGTTAAAAAACATATGTGTGTGTGTGTGTGTGTGTGTGTGTGTGTTTGTGTGTGTGTAGTAACCCTTTGTGGTAGCAAATTCAATAGTTTCCAACAGCTACTTGCTGGAAAAGGGAGAATTCCTGGCTTTGGGACTAAAGTCTCCATTTTTCCTGCTTTTGACTCCGCCATGGGGAAAGGCGAGACTTCAGAAGCAAATTTAAGAAAAGGAAATTGGCCAGTCAAATTGGGATGCGGTTAAGAGGGCTGTTGGAAAAATCGTAAAATCGCAGCTGGAAGGGAGCACAAGGGTCATCTAGCCCAACCCCCTGCCAATGCAGGAATCCTTTGCCCAACATGGGACTCGAACACAGGACCCTGAGATTAAGGGTTTCGTGTTCTACAGACAGAGCTACCCCAGAGAACACTGATGCTGGGACGGAAATGAATACGCAGCGGTCCGAGCAGAAAGGTGCTGATCGCCAGGCTTCCGAGGTAGAAACAGGGACTGGCCTCTACTCCATGGGGAGTGAATTTAATGTCCCGGGGCAAAAGGGGAATGGTTTGATGGCAGTGCCATGATGAGAAAATGCCATTCAACGGCCGCCATTAGCTTTTCCAAACCTGTGGCTTTGGTGACCCCTGCTGGGTGGAGCCAGAACAGCACCCTCTTTTAATAATAATTTGACATTTTTACATTTTGTATATTTTAATATCGGACAGCATTTAAAGGGGTCCCTGGGGAAAGAAAATTCTGCCTTCGAAATATTCAGGTCTCTTTACTTGCATTGCCGTGTGTGTGTGTGTATACGTATACATATACTGTGTGTGTGTGTGTGTGTGTGTGTGTGTGTATATATATATATATATATATATATTTGTGTGTGTGTGTATATATATATATGTGTGTGTGTGTGTATATATATATATATATGAATAATTTTTACAAATTGAGATCAGCTTTTTAAAAATAATTCACAGCTATTGCCTCTGTTGAAAGTATAATGTAGTTTAAGGAGTAAACCTGAATCTATAGCAAAATATGTTAAGGCTTTCACTTCAGAGATTGTAAAACCAAATTAAGACCATTGAAGGCTGCTTTTCCATATAAAACAGAGACATGGGGGAAATATAGCCAACTTCTGAAGTTAAGCTTTGTAAATGACGTAGGGAGGCTTGAAATCCAATATACATTTCCCAGGGAGCACACTCCATTGAACTCAGTAGGGCTTACTTCTGAGTAGACATGCATAGGATCTCATGACCCGTTGTGCATTAACTTTTTATTGTAGAGGAGCAACATAGCACGGTCTTAAGGAAGGTCACGTTTCAGTTCTCCAAGTTTCTCATTTTCCCCATCATAAATTCAGTAAGTTTCCCCAACAATCTGCAAAAAGAATGAAAAAATCCTCATGAAAATTCATCAGAATTTTTGTACAAATTTATCCTAATAACCATATTTTTGTATGTAGTTTTGACTAATATGCACATTTCTGCAAGCAATTTCCCCCAATATACACATTTTTGCAAGCCATTTCCCCAAATATAGCACATTTCTGAATGTTATTTTTTCACTAATAAATGCATTTCCAACTGCATATTTTACCCTGGCATATGTATTTTTGAACACACTACTTGGCCAGAGATGGGACACGGGTGGCGCTGTGGGTAAAAGCCTCAGCGCCTAGGGCTTGCCGATCGAAAGGTCGGCGGTTCGAATCCCCGTGGCGGGGTGCGCTCCCGCTGCTCAGTCCCAGTGCCTGCCAACCTAGCAGTTCGAAAGCACCCCCAGGTGCAAGTAGATAAATAGGGACCGCTTACTGGCGGGAAGGTAAACGGCGTTTCCGTGTGCTGCGCTGGCTCGCCAGATGCAGCTTGTCACGCTGGCCACGTGACCCGGAAGTGTCTCTGGACAGCGCTGGCCCCCGGCCTCTTGAGTGAGATGGGCGCACAACCCCAGAGTCTGTCAAGACTGGCCCGTACGGGCAGGGGTACCTTTACCTTTTTACTTGGCCAGAGAACTGCACTGCAAAATTTGGAGAAGAGCAAATTTTGAAGATTGGCTGTTTTGAATTGTATTGTGAATGTGGAACTGAATCAAATGTCTTCCCCACCCATAAATTCATAGGTGATCGGACCCTGGAGAAGTTAGGTCTTTACGTAGATCATCAGAGATCACCCACAGAACCTAGCAGGGAACTTACGTCCTCTTGTTTCACGCTTCCAACCAGCTGAGCTCTGCAATAGGCTTAAATTATGAATATGTATGAATCCACTAACCAAACACCATGAATATTTACCTATACTTTCCATCTCATAGACAAACACTGTTTTTACCCGGCGATTTATGGCCTTTGCTTTCGGAAAGCTTTGGACGTTTGCAGCCCAGTTCTGTGCATGTTGACTCAGAAGTAATTCTGACTTCAAAATATGTGTGCATAGGATTATAGCCCCGGGATCCCTTCCAATATCAGTAGACAGAGAGGCGCATGTAACCCTCAGACCGTAGAGTCAGAATACCCTCCCAAGACAGTGCAAAGGCTAGAGATTTTTTATTACTGCTGTGCACTGTTTGACAACTGGATCTTGCTGGAGTTTCAAAAAATCAGAGCGTTGTAGAACAAGCTTTGGAAGACAAGTAGCCGAATATCAAGGTGGCCGGGGTGTGGGTCTCCAACGAGGTTCTACTCAAGAATAGGTCTACTGAACTGAATGAACCTCAGTTAGTTGTGTCCCTAAATTTCAACAAGTCTACTCTGAGTAAGAATAACATTAGCTACAACCCAATATTATTGTGATAGGGACGCGGGTGGCGCTGTGGGTTAAACCACAGAGCCTAGGACTTGCCGATCAGAAGGTCAGCGGTTTGAATCCCCGTGACGGGGTGAGCTCCCGTTGCTCGGTCCCTGCTCCTGCCAACCTAGCAGTTCGAAAGCACATCAAAGTGCAAGTAGATAAATAGGTACCGCTCCGGCGGGAAGGTAAACGGTGTTTCCGTGCGCTGCTCTGGTTTGCCAGAAGCGGCTTAGTCATGCTGGCCACATGACCCGGAAGCTGTACACCGGCTCCCTCGGCCAATAAAGCAAGATGAGTGCCGCAACCCCAGAGTCGGCCACGACTGGACCTAATGGTCAGGGGTTTCCTTTAATATTATTGCCCGGTGAAATGAATTTTTAAAGCTGTGCAGTGTGATCCTATGTGAAAGCAAGTCCTTTGGCTTACCCACCAATATAGAGTGGAAGAATCCTAGAATCGGAAGCAACCACTAAGGAGCATCTAGTCCATGGGTAGGCAAACTAAGGCCCGGGGGCCGGATCCAGCCCAATCACCTTCTAAATCCGGCCCGCGGATGGTCCAGGAATCAGTGTGGTTTTACAGGAGTAGAATGAGCCCTTTTATTTAAAATGCATCTCTGGGTTATTTGTGGGGCCTGCCTGGTGTTTTTACATGAGTAGAATGTGTGCTTTTATTTATGATGCATCTCTGGGTTATTTTTGGGGCATAGGAATTCGTTCATTTCCGCCC
Organism: Podarcis raffonei; assembly: GCF_027172205.1. Lineage (NCBI taxonomy): Eukaryota > Metazoa > Chordata > Lepidosauria > Squamata > Lacertidae > Podarcis > Podarcis raffonei. The sequence continues at coordinate 9,173,387 of NC_070609.1, read as the reverse complement.
CCCCCCACACAAAAAATATAGTCCGGCCCCCCACAAGGTCTGAGGGACAGTGGACTGGCCCCCTGCTGAAAAAATTTGCTGACCCCTGATCTAGTCCAACCCCGAGTGATGCAGGAATCTCAACTAAAGCATCCAAGACGGATGGCCGTCCAACCTCTGCTTAAAAACCACCAATATATGTGTTTTGTAGTCTTAGTCCATTAATTAAATCTGCATATATTTGAATATTTATTAAAGGTATGTTTCTCAATTTTGAAATTTGAAAATCTTAATAGCACTTAGTTTCCCCTCTTTTCACCCCTCAACTCCTCTCTACCCAACCCTAACGAAACATGGACATAACCAGTTGACACCAACATTTACGAAGAAAAAGGAGTGAAGATCACCTAGGTTACAAAACAAAAACATCTCCCCACTGATCCCCATAAGCTTTTGGTGGTTTACATGCACATTCCTTTTTCGGTGTGTACGTGATGAAGTCTAACCAAGTGTTGGAAAAACCATTGAGTTTATTGTGTTTTCTTCTTTCACATACTTTGCCGGTTAGTTTTCCCATTAGAATCAAGTCCCAAACATATACAAACCAGAGTTCGAACAAATTCAAGTCCAAAGATCTCCTCGTAAATTCGAATATGAGAATATAAATGGTTTCTTACTCGCTTTTATTTGCTTTTGAATAATGCGTGTCTGCGTCACAGCATCATCATCTTTAGAGAGTGCATCGTCCTTCCCTGCAGTTGTTACAAGAAAAACAAGGATATGAATTAAAAGTCATTTTAATGTGTAATTAGGTGGGTTGTATCTGACTAAATCATACTCCAAGTAAAATCTCTGATATGATCTCAAGTCTGTTAATTTCAGTGGGCTGACTCAGACTTAAGTTGGCTATAAAAAACCCCCACCAAAATCTTCTGGACAATGAACTGTATTTTTGTCGATCAAAATATTATTATTTTTGCTTGATCAACACTAAACCTTGCCACTCTTAAGATCACAAGAATTGCCCTGTTGGATCAGATCAGTGGCCCATCTAGTTCGGAATCCTGTTCTCACAGTGGCCAACCAGATCCCTTTGGGAAAGCCACAAACAGGATCCGAGCACAAGAGATCTCTCCCCTCCTGTGATTCCCGGCGACTGACATTCAAAAGCACTGCTGCCTCCAACTCTGGCACAATTTCCGTTTGATTTAATGATCCCGAGTAACATCAGCAAAACTGGGCCACTTCACTGCTTACCTCTAGAGAATTTATGAACAAATTAAAAAGCACTGGTCCCCGTACTGATCCGTGGGAGACTCCCACTTTCCCTCTCTCTCCAAGGTGGTCAGGGATCTGTTGGCAAGCATGTGTCTTGAGAGACAATGGAGTGTGCCTCCGGGGGTGAAAACAAACTGCTGTGTCAGCAGCACCAAAGAGACTTCCCTGGGGTGCAAGCCTGGGGAGTGTGTATGGGCTGCACAGATGACAAGATCCTCCCCCGGCCTCGCTGATGTGGTCCAAAAGAAAGCAGAGTAAGACATCTGGCAAGGCAGCAGAGGTTTAGGATCTGTTATGTACTGAGCTGAATCCTAGAACAATAGGATCCAGAATGCAACAGTCTGATTGATCCGCAGGAACCACCCAATCGAGCTCCAGGTGGAAATGAATCAGCGACCTGATTGGCCTGCAGGAGCAGCCAATCAGGCTCCTGGATGAAGTGAATCCGCAACCTGATTGCCCACAGGACCAGCCTGAAATTAGCCAATCACGTAGGGCCCATTGTGTAAATACAGTGGTACCTCAGATTACAGACGCTTCAGGTTACAGACTCCGCTAACCCAGAAATAGTACCTCAGGTTAAGAACTTTGCTTCAGGATGAGAACAGAAATCGTGCTCTGGCGGCGCGGCGGCAGCAGGAGGCCCCATTAGCTAAAGTGGTGCTTCAGGTTAAGAACGGACCTCCAGAACAAATTAAGTTATTAACCCGAGGTACCACTGTATATATAGCTAGACGTTTTGGGGAAAGTTTCATTCATTGCTACTATGAGCTGAATAAAGAGCATGAAATTCACACTCAACTCCGAATATATTTCAGGATCAGAGTTTTCCTTCTCCTAAATGTGTCCCTCCCCTTCATGGATCACTGCCTTGCCGTGGCGAAGGGGCTTGAATAACTCAGAGAAGCTATGAGCTATGCCATGCAGGGCCACCCAAGATGGACAGGTCATAGTGGAGAGTTTTGACCAGACGTGATCCACCTGGAGGAGGAACCGGCAAGCCACTCTAGTATCCCTGCCAAGAAAACCCCATGGACAAAGGCAACAGGCATATAAAAGTTATGACGCTGGAAGATGAGCCCCTCAGGTCGGAAGGCGTTCAACATGCTACTGAAGAAAAGCGGAGGACAAGTACAAGTAGATTCAGAGCTGATGAAGCGGCTGGGCCAAAGCCGAAAGGACGCTCAGTTGCGGATATGCCTGGAAGCGAAAGGAAAGTCCAATGCTGTAAAGAAAAATATTGCATAGGAACCTGGAATGTAAGAACCATGAACCTGGGTAAGTTGGATGTGGTCAAAAATGAGATGGCAAGAATAAATATTGACATCCTGGGCATCAGTGAACTAAAATGGACGGGAATGGGCGAATTCAGTTCGGATGACCATCACATCTACTACTGTTGGCAAGAATCCCGTAAAAGAAATGGAGTGGCCCTCATAGTCAACAAAAGAGTGGCGAAAGCTGTACTGGGATGCAATCTCAAAAATGATAGAATGATCTTGATATGAATCCAAGGCAGACCTTTTAACATCACAGTAACCCAAGTTTATGCACCAACCACTGGTGCTGAAGAAACTGAAATTGAGCAATTCTATGAAGACTTACAACACCTTATAGAAGTGACACCAAAGAAGGATGTTCTTCTCATTATAGGGGATTGGAATGCTAAAGTAGGGAGTCAAGAGATAAAAGGAACAACTGGCAAGTTTGGCCTTGGACTTCAAAACGAAGCAGGGCAAAGGCTAATAGAGTTCTGCCAAGAGAACAAGCTGGTCATCACAAACACTCTTTTCCAACAACACAAGAGACGACTCTACACATGGACATCACCAGATGGGCAGCATCTAAATCAGATTGATTATATTCTCTGCAGCCAAAGATGGAGAAGCTCTATACAGTCAGCAAAAACAAGACCTGGAGCTGACTGTGGCTCAGATCATCTGCTGCTTATAGCAAAATTCAAGCTTAAACTGAAGAAAGTAGGAAAAACCACTGGGCCGGTAAGATACAATCTAAGTCAAATCCTTATGAATACACAGTGGAAGTGAGGAACAGGTTTAAGGATTTAGATTTGGTGGACAGAGTGCCTGAAGAACTATGGATGGAGGCTCATAACATTATACAGGAGGCAGCAACTAAAACCATCCCAACGAAAAGGAAATGCAAGAAAGCAAAGTGGCTGTCTAACGAGGCCTTACAAATAGCAGGGGAGAGAAGGCAAGAAAAATGCGAGGGAGATAGTGAAAGATACAGGAAATTGAATGCAGATTTCCAAAAAATAGCAAGGAGAGACAAGAAGGCCTTCTTAAACGAGCAATGCAAAGAAATAGAGGAAAACAATAGAATGGGAAAAACCAGAGATCTGTTCAAGAAAATTGGAGTTATGAAAGGAACATTTTGTACAAAGATTACCATAATAAAAGACAAAAGTGGAAAGGACCAACAGAAGCAGAAGACATCAAGAAGAGGTGGCAAGAATACACAGAGGAACTATACCAGAAAGAAATGGATGTCTCGTATACCCCAGGTAGTGTGGTTGCTGCCCTTGAGCCAGACATCCTGGAGAGTGAAGTCAAATGGGCCTTAGAAAGCACTGCTAATAACAAGGCCAGTGAAAGTGATGATATTCCAGCTGAACTGTTTAAAATTTTAAAAGATGATGCTGTTAAGGTGCTACACTCAATATGCCAGCAAATTTGGAAAACTCAGCAGTGGCCAGAGGATTGGAGAAGATCAGTCTACATCCCAATCCCCAAGAAGGGCAGTGTCAAAGAATGCTCTAACTACCGCACAATTGCACTCATTTCACATGCTAGCAAGGTTATGCTTAAAATTCTACAAGGCAGGCTTAAGCAGTATGTGAACCGAGAACTCCCAGAAGTGCAAGCTGGATTTCGAAGGGGCAGAGGAACCAGAGACCAAATTGCAAACATGCGCTGGATTATGGAGAAAGCTAGAGAGTTCCAGAAAGACATCTACTTCTGCTTCATTGACTATGCAAAAGCCTTTGACTGTGTCGACCACAGCAAACTATGGCAAGTTCTTAAAGAAATGGGAGCGCCTGATCACCTCATCTGTCTCCTGAGAAATCTCTATGTGGGACAACAAACTACAGTTAGAACTGGATATGGAACAACTGATTGGTTCAAAATTGGGAAAGGAGTACGGCAAGGCTGTATATTGTCTCCCTGCTTATTTAACTTATATGCAGAATTCATCATGCGAAAGGCTGGGCTGGATGAATCCCAAGCCGGAATTAAGATCGCTGGAAGAAATATCAACAACCTCAGATATGCAGATGATACAACCTTGATGGCAGAAAGTGAAGAGGAATTAAAGAACCTTTTAATGAGGGTGAAAGAGGAGAGCGCAAAATATGGTCTGAAGCTCAACATCAAAAAAACGAAGATCATGGCCACTGGGCCCATCAACTCCTGGCAAATAGAAGGGGAAGAAATGGAGGCAGTGAGAGATTTTACTTTCTTGAGCTCCATGATCACTGCAGATGGTGACAGCAGTCAAGAAATTAAAAGACGCCTGCTCCTTGGGAGAAAAGCAATGAGAAACCTAGACAGCATCTTTAAAAGCAGAGACATCACCTTGCCAACAAAGGTCCGTATAGTTAAAGCTATGGTTTTCCCGGTAGTGATGTATGGAAGTGAGAGCTGGACCATAAAGAAGGCTGATCGCTGAAGAATTGATGCTTTTGAATTATGGTGCTGGAGGAAACTCTTGAGAGTCCCATGGACTGCAAGAAGATCAAACGCATCCATTCTTAAGGAAATCAGCCCTGAGTGCTCATTGGAAGGACAGATCATGAAGCTGAGGCTCCAATACTTTGGCCACCTCATGAGAAGAGAAGACTCCCTGGAAAAGACCCTGATGTTGGGAAAGATTGAGGGCACAAGGAGAAGGGGACGACAGAGGACGAGAAGGTTGGACAGTGTTCTCGAAGATACAAACATGAGTTTGACCAAACTGTGGGAGGCAGTGGAAGACAGGAGTGCCTGGCGTGCTCTGGTCCATGGGGTCACGAAGAGTCGGACACGACTAAACGACTAAACGACAACAACAAAAATGTGTCCCTTCCCAGGTGGACGAGCCACATCTGACAGCACGTGCGGAAACTGCCTTCTTGACCGCTGGACCCACTTTTGGTCTTGTCTGCTCAATCCACCGGAGTCTGTCTTCACATGCAGGGGAAGACCCTGACACACTGAAACCCATCGGCTACCCTCACCTGGTTTAGCCGGCTAGTCAAACCTTTCCTCGGTTGTGGCTGCTGTTGCCTGCTGACAGCTTCTAGAAGCCACAGGTGAGAGCTGAATGCAGGGTGCGGACCAAAGGGGGGCAAACGACCCCAGAAGGAGCAGGATGTGTCCCCCACCAGAGGTACTAACCCTCCCCTGACACCCTCTATACTCTGGTTAGGGATCTATCAAAGTAAAATTGGGCCAGTTATCCGAACAAACAGAAGTAGCTGGTTGCTGCAGAGGGAAAGGCAAAATCTGTGAAATACTGGGTGGTACACCTTGAACCAACTCACCTTGACGAACCAAGTGGCCCACTTCTCCGCTCTGTTGAAATTTTGCCACCTCTCCCCCCTCCCCCACCCAAAAAAGAGAGGTTCACGTGCTTTTAAGAACACAGCAGGCCAAAAATCTATTTGGTGCATTTCCTTTTTTTGAAAAAAAATTTAAATTTTATTAACATATAAAGCTGGTCCCATCACCTCCTGGCAAAGAGAAGGGGAAGAAATGGAGGCAGTGAGAGATTTTACTTTCTTGGGCTCCATGATCACTGCAGATGGTGACAGCAGCCACGAAATTAAAAGACGCTAGCTTCTTGGGAGAAAAGCAATGACAAACCTAGACAGCATCTTTAAAAGCAGAGACATCACTTTGCCAGCCAAAAAAGGTCCGTATAGTAAAAGCTATGGTTTTCCCAGTAGTGATGTATGGAAGTGAGAGCTGGACCATAAAGAAGGCTGATCGCCGAAGAATTTATGCTTTTGAATTCTGGCGCTGGAGGAGACTCTTGAGAGTCCCATGGACTGCAAGAAGATAAAACCTCTCCATTCTGAAGGAAATCAGCCCTGAGTGCTCACTGGAAGGACAGATCCTGAAGCTGAGGCTCCAATACTTTGGCCACCTCATGAGAAGAGAAGACTCCCTGGAAAAGACCCTGATGTTGGGAAAGATTGAGGGCACAAGGAGAAGGGGACAACAGAGGATGAGATGGTTGGACAGTGTTCTCAAAGCTACGAACATGAGTTTGACCAAACCGCGGGAGGCAGTGGAAGACAGGAGTGCCTGGCGTGCTCTGGTCCATGGGGTCATGAAGAGTCGGACACGACTAAACGACTAAACAACAACATATAAAACACATCCATATACATTTACACAATATACATACACAACACACTACCTTATTTTCATAACATAAAACATACCTACATTACTCTACATAATACCTACCTATACTGTACATATCAACATACCTACACACCTACCCCAAAGGACACCCACCAAGTGACTTGAATTCCAGCCGTTCTTGTTACGCTACTTTATTTTTCCAACTAGCTTAAACGCATTTCATTATTTCTTTAATCCCTTCTTCTATCTTGACTTTACTCTCCTTTCACTCTAATCCTTTCCTGGATTCATTCAATATCTGTCAGAAATTCTACTTTTCCCACATAAATTTTGATGTATTCCTTAAAGATAGCCCACCCCTTATTCACTTTTGCACCATATCTCCTCTTATCCTCCCTGTTCGGCAATATGGAAGTATTCCTTCATTTTAGATAACCAGTCTGTTTTAGTTGGGACGCTGCTACTTTTCCAAATTTTGGCAATCAATAACCTGTGGGTTAAACCACAGAGCCTAGGACTTGCCGATCAGAAGGTCGGTGGTTTGAATCCCCGTGACGGGGTGAGCTCCCATTGCTCGGTCCCAGCTCCTGCCAACCTAGCAGTTCGAAATCTCGCCAGTGCAAGTAGATAAATAGGTACCGCTCCAGCGGGAAGGTAAACGGCGTTTCCGTGCGTTGCTCTGGTTTGCCAGAAGCAGCTTAGTCATGCTGGCCACATGACCCGGAAGCTGTACGCCGGCTCCCTTGGCCAATAAAGTGAGATGAGCGCCGCAACCCCAGAGTCGGCCACGACTGGACCTAATGGTCAGGGGCCCCTTTACCTTTACCTTACCTTTCTGCTGTAGTTGCATACATAAATATTGGTCTGACCGTTCTTTTTATTTTTATTTTGTTTTTAAGTTGTAATCATTCAACTTGTTTTTATTATTGCTTGTAAGCCGCTCTGAGCCCAGCCTTGGCTGGGGAGGGCGGGGTATAAATTAAAAATCATTGTTGTTGTTGTTGTTGTTGTTATTCTTATTATTATTATTTCGTCTGACATGATACCTAGGAGAAAGGATTCTGGTGTGTTTTTTTCAAATGAAAATATTTGGTGCGTTTTCATTGCTGGCAGAAGCTGTACACTTTGAGGGAATCCTACCCTCCAGGAAACTCCATCTTTGAATGTGAGACATGGCACAGGGATGCAGTTTTCAGCACTGGCTCTCTGCACCCCGCTGAACACCTGGCTCCACCTGGGATGTGCACCACTTGCGAGTTGGTGACGCCATGCAACTGCGCTGCTCTCCTCTACCCAGCACTCCGCCCTGCAGGGGCCGCACCCAGGTGGTCCTGTCACTGGCATCCTTCCTGGGTCAGGAGGATGCTGGGAAACGGACATGCTTTCCGGGATCTGGAGCAGGCCGAGGAATCCGGGAAGGTTCTGCAGTTCCTGTACTTTCACCCTCGATTAGGCCGAGCGGAGGCAAGCGCCCCTGGGCAACCAGCCAGCCAGCCAGCCCAGCAAAGCAAGACAGCCGCTTTGGGGAAGGAGGGCAGTGACCTGGAAAAGGCTTTCCAGGTAGGGGCCGGCTTTCAGCCAAGCCAAGATCCGAAGCAGCCAAGCTAGGAGGCAGCTGCGAAGGCCGCAGAGATGGAAAAGCTCTAGAAAATGGAAACACACACACATACACACATGGTCAAGGGTTTGGAGAAACGTCTGCCCAAGAAAAGGCTATGTGGGGGTCTTCGCCCCTGAATCCAAGCTGCTGGGAATCCCAAGTGGGAAGAGTGATGACGTACCGCCAAGTGCCCTGATTTTCCTGGGACAGTTCCGGAATGGCAAAAGCCATCCCGGTTTCTGATTTGATCCCGGAACGTCCCTATTTCACCCGCCCCTGCTGCTGCCGCCAAGCTCAGGAAGGAGGAGCCAGGATTTGTCCCGAGTAGCAGTGGCGGCTATGGCTGCGAGGGAGCATCCTTTTGCCTCCCTATGGCCTTTCCTTCCTTGGGCAGCTCATAGCATCTGCTGGAGAACAGGCAAGGAGGAGAGGCCTGTATTCTCTGTGTGATGAGGGGCAGGCAGAGAGCAGGAAGAAAGGGGAGCAAAGAAGATAACAAGGAGTCTTGATTTTTTTAAAAAATAATGTTTTGTGCATCCATGTGTAATCTTGCCCCTTTCTAAAATTTATTTATTGGTGTGTGTGCGCTTTTCTTCTTGCAAACCTAAGGTAAAGGTAAAGGGACCCCTGACCATTAGGTCCAGTCGTGACCGACTCTGGGGTTGCGGCGCTCATCTCGCTTTACTGGCCGAGGGAGCCAGTGTACAGCTTCCGGGTCATGTGGCCAGCATGACTAAGCCGCTTCTGGCAAACCAGAGCAGCGCATGGAAACGCCGTTTACCTTCCTGCCAGAGCGGTACCTATTTATCTACTTGCACTTTGACGTGCTTTTGAACTGCTAGGTTGGCCGGAGCAGGGACCGAGCAACGGGAGCTCACCCCGTCACGGGGATTCGAACCGCTGACCTTCTGATCGGCAAGTCCTAGGCTCTGTGGTTTAACCCACAGCGCCACCCGCATCCCACCTACCAAACCTACCAAAGAATAAATTAAAATAAAATTGAGATTATGGGGTTTTCTTGAGACAGTGAAGGACGTTTGTGCTTTGCCCTACTTGTGTTGTGGTGACAGCACTCTCCCTTCTTCTGTGGCAGCAGGACCAAAAATATGGGGGCTCGAGGAGGGTCAGTTTGGGTGTGGTGCAAGAGAAATGCCCCTATTTTCATGAGAAATATTGGAGGGCATGCACTGTTGAGGGACGTGGGTGGCGCTGTGGGTAAAAGCCTCAACGCCTAGGGCTTGCCGATCGAAAGGTCAGCGGTTCGAATCCCCGCGGCGGGGTGCGCTCCCGTTGCTCAGTCCCAGCGCCTGCCAACCTAGCAGCTCGAAAGCACCCTCGGGTGCAAGTAGATAAATAGGGACCGCTTACTAGCGGGAAGGTAAACGGCGTTTCCGTGTGCGGCTCTGGCTTGCCAGAGCAGCTTCGTCACGCTGGCCACGTGACCCGGAAGTGTCTCCGGACAGCGCTGGCCCCCGGCCTCTTGAGTGAGATGGGCACACAACCCTAGAGTCTGTCAAGACTGGCCCGTATGGGCAGGGGTACCTTTACCTTTACGCACTGTTGAGTTCTGGTCCGGCTCACAGCCTTCCCAGAGAGGTATCTTGTTGGCCACAATGAGAACAGAATGCTGGACCAGGTGGGATTTTGGCTTGATCTATCCGGGCTGTTGTAATGTCCTTAAAAGACATGTGAAGACAGGAAAAGGCTGATAAAACAATGAACAAAGCAGGAAGGGAACCAATTTCCTCTCAAAACACATGAGTAGCGGTGAAGAGCTGTTCGACAGTGGAATTTGCTGCCAAGGAGTGTGGTGGAGTCTCCTTCTCTGGAGGTCTTTAAGCAGAGGCTTGACAACCATATGTCAGGAGTGCTCTGATGGTGTTTCCTGCTTGGCAGGGGGTTGGACTCGATGGCCCTTGTGGTCTCTTCCAACTCTATGATTCTATGATTCTATGATGACAGGAGTTGTAGTGCGGCCCAAGAACATTTGAAAAGTCCTTCTGCATGGATCACGCCTGTGGCTCATCCAGTCTAGCATCCCATTCTCACAGAAGAAGAAGAGTTTGGATTTGATATCCCGCTTTATCACTACCCTAAGGAGTCTCAAAGCGGCTAACATTCTCCTTTCCCTTCCTCCCCCACAACAAACACTCTGTGAGGTGAGTGGGGCTGAGAGACTTCAGAGAAGTGCGACTGGCCCAAGGTCACCCAGCAGCTGCAGGTGGAGGAGCGGAGACGAGAACCCGGTTCACCAGATTATGAGTCTACCGCTCTTAACCACTACACCACACTGGCTCTCAGTGGCCAACCAGGTGGGAAACCCCCAAAACAAGACCGGAATACAACATCTGGAAGGCCGCAGGTTCTCCAACCCTCATTAGAACTGAGGGTCGCCTAACGAAAGATTAGCAATATATTCAGGGACAACGAAAAGAAGCAGGTCTTCACTCAATGTGGAGTGCAAACTTATGGGATACACTGCCCCAGATGTGTTGAAGGTCACTGGTTTTTACGGTTCCCTACCCTGACCCACCTCCCACCTGTGGACCATTCCATCCTGACCCACCTCCCACCTGTGGACATATGGGCCATTCCATCCTGACCCACCTCCCACCTGTGGACCATTCCATCCTGACCCACCTCCCACCTGTGGACCATTCCATCCTGACCCACCTCCCACCTGTGGACACAGGGGCCATTCCAGCCTGACCCACCTCCCACCTGTGGACCATTCCATCCTGACCCACCTCCCACCTGTGGACCATTCCATCCTGACCCACCTCCCACCTGTGGACACAGGGGCCATTCCAGCCTGACCCACCTCCCACCTGTGGACCATTCCAGCCTGACCCACCTCCCACCTGTGGACACAGGGGCCATTCCATCCTGACCCACCTTACTCCCTTCTGTGGTCTGCTTCTTTCCTGGTCCTGCCGCTTCCTGGCCTGCGGCAGCGGCCTGACGCTAGAACTGTGCTGAAAATTCAACGCAAAACCCGTTCATTTCCCCCAACCATTCTGCATCAGTTAACGAGGAAAGAAACGACACTTTAAAATTATCAGAGGGGAGAGAAGGCTCCCAGTGAAATTCTCAGGTGTGCGGTGCAGGGTTCTCGATGCAAGGACTTTTCCTTCTGAGGTGGCACAGAGGGGTTCATGAGTGTCTTTTCATTCTATAAATTGCTGGTCCATAGGTGCCCATGCGTCATTCAGAACCCAGGGGAAGACTTCATGGAGGTCAGGAAGTGCGGGCTGCAGAAAATGCTTGCAGGATAGAAAATTGCACCCACTCTGCCACTTTGCAATGATGAAATAGGCTTGAAATCCTGCACCGACCCCAAATTCTAAATAAGTTATAAAGAAAGTGCCCCGAGAATGAAAATGCCACGAGGAATTTGCTCCCGTGAGATGTTACACTGGGCATCAACGTGGCTGGCTTTAATAGAAGATTAGACAGAAGCAGAAGACCAGCTGCAGGAATTATCCTGGTCTGTGACCATAATAAAGTAAATTCATTCATTCAGTTGCAGGATAGCACAAGTAGGCCCTGCTTGCAAGATTCTGGAGCAGATGGTCTATGGCCTGATCCAGAATAGCTCTTATTATGTTCCTATTGCCAGATCCTTCTTCCGGATACAGAAGCACCAGGAGTATCTGGATTTATGGAATGTGAAACCCTTGCCTCCCTGTTTACATGAGAAACCTATACGCAGCCTTTTAGTACTTCGCCTCCAAAGTGGCTTAACAAACATACCTAAGCCAGTGCAAATGAACTGAGTTCAGCTGTACACATTCGGAGTAGAAATGGTTAGGAATGCACTGCAAGAGATCAACAGCAGTAGCCACAGAGCTATAAACCCTACAGGCAGAGATTAAATACGGATAAATCCAAAAGACGACAGAGGAGGCCGTTTCTGGTAGCTACCCAGTCTCTATTGATTATCTTGGTGAGTTTGCTGGTTTTTATGGGAGAAGGCTGCCTAGAAACGCCATTCAAGGCTTCATAGTCTTATCCCCATTTTACAGCTGAGGGAAACTGAGGCTGACAGACACCATGAACCACTCACAAGGTCACAAGGACAGTAGATAGAAACCCATCTCATCCTCTTATCTCTGGAGATGTAACACTGGAAAGTCCCAAAATAGCTTGGGAATTTCCTTAGGGTGATAAGCTGGGGCTGTTCAATGGAGACACCCTTATCTCTGTCTTTGCAGCTGTAAAACATAAATCCTCAATTTACAAGGGACCACAGCCTCCCTCCGCAAGTCATGTGGAAACGAAAAGCGTTGACTGCACCAAACTTTGAAGAAGGGAAGTGGAAGTCTGACAGTCAGGTTTCTTCTGAATACTGCTTTTGGAGCAGCGTTGAGATGTGTGTGTGTGTGTGCTGAGGACTTTCCACTGAGGTACCCCAAGTTAGACTCAAAGAGTCTTGGGCCATCTTAAAGGCTATCATACAATGTACTGTGGCACGAGGTTTTGTGGACTCAAGCCCACTTCCTCAGGTGCGTGAAATGAAATCTTAGCTGGCAGGTACAGAAAAGAGAAAACTTTGAGGAGGTGGTGCATAGCTAAATGGCAGGGAGATGCAAAAATTATGGTCGACGATAGCCAGGTTTGATTCTTCATTCTTGGAGATGAGTCAAGTTGAGGGTGTGTATATGTCTTTCGAAAGAACTAGGACCAGGTTTTTATTCTTAATAGCATCATCAGCTGCCTCCTTTCTCTTTGCCACCCTAAAACTCTTGGACTTTTCAGGGCACCTTGATTTTCAGACCATATCAGGTAGTACTATTTTATCTCCACACCAGTGAAAAGATTTGGCTGTCAATTTCTACAGATTGCTGCTGGTCTGCCGCTAAGCTTTTCCACCCCCCTAGTCAGTTGACAACCCAGCAATGATGGCTAGTGATAGAGAATCGCAAGTTCCTCACTGTATGTTTAATGTTTTGTGATCTGCTATGAGAGCTTATTTGATCAGGATTGAAACAGAGAAGACTGCCTTCATTTCTTCTTGGGCAGTTTAGGCCCCTCCTTCTCTGCCTTTGTTGCTGATAAATTTTAAATAATAACATTTAATTCTTACCCTTTCAAATGGGAAACAGCAAATGAGTAGCAGCATATACACCATACCTTTAAAGCACATTCAAAGCATATTCCTCCCCCCCAAATAATCCCGGGAATTATAGTTTGCTAAGGGTGCTTGGAATTGGAACTCTGTGTGAAGGTAAACTACAGTTCCCATGATTTTTATTTTTATTTTGCAGGGGGAGGGATGGTCTTTGAATGTGCTTTAAAAAGATGCTGCGTACACAGCCGCCATACCGGCAGATTTTTAAAAATTAAAGAAAGCATCATCCTAACATGCAGACAGGAATTAAGCAAGTGAAACTTTCCCTCCCTACTTGCATTTCCAGGCCAGGAAAATCTTAACATTTCTGTTTGCTAAATTAACTAAATTTCTGCTTGCCAGCCTGCTGTTAATGGTGCAAGAAAGAGATGCGGGCCGTAGAACCAGGAGAAACTGTGAGACAGGGCACCTGGGAAAAGTTTCCCCAAAACAAGAATTTCTGCTTGCCATGCAGCTATCAAATGTCTCTCTCCTTCCCCCGACTTTTGCTCTGAACTCCACGTTCACTTCAATGCACAATGGGCATACCCTGGGCATTCTCCTTTGCCAAGCACTGCATGCCATATATATATATTTTAAGGGGGTGGAATGATGAAGAAGAAAGGGAGCGTTCCCCTTGAACATCACAGTCTTTGTCCTGGAGATGGGAACTTGCAGGGCAGCTGATTTGACCATGTATGTGGGACGAGATGGGATGAGGAGCTGGAGTCAAAGCTTCTTTGATCCTGCGAGGAAGAGAAGCTTAAAAATAGACTCTTCCTGTACCATAAAAAGATGCTGTGTCCGTGTCAGACGGCTGCAAATATGGGGCTTCGTTTTGGGGTGTGTCTGTGGCCTGTGGCCGTTCGCTTTCAGAGAGAGGGAGAGAACGCCTGCAGAGGGCTGGAGCTGAACCAGAGAGCCCTGGGTTCAAATCCCCACTCAGATGGAAACTCGCTGGATGGCCAAAGCATCCTTTTTCTCTCTCTTAACCGACCTTACTAGGAAAGCCGCGGCCAGGTTATGGGAAGAAAGTTAGGAAGCCCCTAAGGAAATAAAAAGCATCACTTTACGTCCCATTGCTTTTAAACTCTGGATTGGAAGTCCCAGTCAGTTTAGCGCAGAATTTACTTCTGACTAAACATACAGAGGGACGCGGGTGGCGCTGTGGTCTAAACCACAGAGCCTAGGGCTTGCTGATCAGAAGGTTGGCGGTTTGAATCCCCTCGACAAGGTGAGCTCCTGTTGCTCGGTCCCAGCTCCTGCCAACCTAGCAGTTCAATAGCACGTCATAGTGCAAGTAGATAAATAGGTACCGCTCTGGTGGGAAGGTAAACGGTGTTTCCGTGTGCTGCTCTGGTTCGGCAGAAGCGGCTTAGTCATGCTGGCCTCATGACCCGGAAGCTGTCTGCGGACAAATGCTGGCTCCCTCGGCCTACAGAGCGAGATGAGCGCCGCAACCCCAGAGTCGTCCGCGACTGGACCTAATGGTCAGGGTTCCCTTTATCTTTACCCTGGGAGACTAGGTCCAATAATGGTATTAGACATGGCTGCTCTGAGTACCAGGGACTGAGGATAAAGTCTGAGGGATGTGGCCATCATGCTTTGCTAGTACCTCTCAATCTTTAGGCTGCCGCTTTTGGACGATTCTTGAAGCCCCTCTACACTGGTGTTGTTTTTGCAGGCAAATTCTGCAACTTGCCATTGACCCAAGAATAGTGCATTAGTGGTGAACTTCCCCCTAGACACACACACACCATTCCACTTGAATAGTTGTTCTGCATTGTTTTCCGAATGGTCTCGCTGACCAGAGGGGCATTTTTAGGCTACGGCACAACCAATGCAACACACATGGAGAACTCGGCGCATGAAAAGTTACAGGGTTTCAGCTGGAAGCTCTGGGAACATGCATGGATTGGAAACTAAGCATGCGTCTCCATCCTGAAAAAAACTGCTGTCGCGAGCAGAACTGAAAGTTGGGATCGCGTGTAACTGCCTAGACACCAACAAAACGTCATGAACGCACAATAAAAAGACCGTCTACAGGCAGTTCTTAAACTCAGTGGTTGAAGCTGGCGTTTCTTGCTGTGAGCTCAACTCTACTCCTCCAATTTCTCTTCTACATCTCCCCATTCTCAGCACCAAGCCTACACCTGAAGGCAAGGATTCTTCCAGGCAGAATCCATGGTGGATCACGGTTGTGTACCATATTTTTCGCTCTATAAGATGCACCAGACCACAAGACGCACCTAGTTTTTGGAGGAGGAAAACAAGGAAAAAAATATTCTGAATCTCAGAAGCCAGAACAGCAAGAGAGATCGCTGCGCAGTGAAAGCAGCAACCCCTCTTGCTGTTCTGGCTTCTGGGATAGCTGCGCAGCCTGCATTCGCTCCATAAGACGCACACACATTTCCCCTTACTTTTTAGGAGGGGAAAAGGGAGTCTTATAGGGCAAAAAATACGGTAATTTTAAGGAAAGGGACTATGGAATTGCTGGTTGCTGCAAGATGATACACATGCAAACTGGAGAGGGGTCTGGTGCATTTTTGGAAAGATTCAACGCATTCCTCTGCCGGCCACAAGGAAGGTGAACCCTGCCCCTCTCCCCCAAAACTATTTGCAGGTGGGCTTTAATCCGAAACTTCCTTCTGACCAGGCATTCCTGCCGCCTCTTACAGCGAGCTCTCCAGCTGAGGCAGGAATGGCACTGGAGCCAGAACAAAGGCCTGCTATTTATACATCCACAGCTTTACAAATACCTGTCAGATGGACCAAGTGCAGGAACCAAAGCCAGGGCAGCGTGGCGGCTCGATTGCTCACTGGGAGAACTAGGCATTGTGGGAAATCAAAATGGCGGCTCCCAGGTCCAGCTGGCTGGTGCAGATTTAGCCCACCGGGGTGTGGTGAAAGGGCTCTTTGCTGAACGTCTTGTCAGATGTGGGGTCAGCTATCCCAGTTTGAAGCATCAATTGCCCCTATTTTTCTTAGGCAGAGCTTTACCTGAGAGGTATTGGAAGGAAATGATTTAAAATTATCAATTAGTGATGATTATAGATAGATAAAAGAGGATTTACATATTTTGTGGATAGGCTACAGCAATATATAAAAGTCTTAGCAGAAATCGGTGCTTGTACAGTCAATGTGCAGGGAGAAAGGATGAAATATTGTAATATCATTTTTTAAAAATTGAATATTTAAATGAAAGTTGGGAAAGCTTACGTACTTGGAGCAACAATGGACGGAGGGAAAAAGAAGGAACATCTGGGGGTGCGAAGTCAGCTTTTACATTTGTATTAAATGTGGTGACAATTTTTAAAAAATTATGGAAAATCAATAAAAAATAATTGGCAAAAAAGCACCTATTGCCCATCATACTGCCTCACTCTGCTTTGTGCCCAGACTAGGCCTACTATGATGGCGTGTTTGCGCAGCTGTGATAGCCACCCAGCCACCAGGGTGCCAAGTTCTCGTTCCCACAAGCACTACGCAAAACCTCGTGGAGGAAAAAAAGAAAACCATTTAATGCAAACGGGGAAAAGAATAGCCTTTATAGAAATAAAGTTGTACACTGCCAGCGATTCAGGAGGACTGGGAACAGAGGTCCTGTCTGCGATATGGGCAAACTCCTCCAGACAAAAAAATCATACCGGGGAAGAGTTTTCACAGCACTCCCCAAAAAAGGGGTCGCAACGGATCTTGCTTGCGAGGTGCTCCGCTTAGACGAGGATCCACAAGATCTGCCTCCTGACCCATCCGGGCTAAGCGCCAATCGCTCGTCCTCTTTCCTCTCCCCGAACTGGAGATGCCAAACTTGGGAGGTTTGGCTCATAGTTCCGCACTTTGGCTGCCGGTGGAATGGAGCTGCCCTTCTGCTCCCGACTGCAGAAGTCTTCCCTTCCCAAGCGGCGAGGGTCCCGGTCTTTGGGACGAATGGGAAGGAGCCATAACGGCGGCAAGGGGGCGGCCCTGGCCGGGGTGGGGAGGACCTCAGCACTCGACGCCGTAGCGGTCGAAGTTCCGGAGGATGACGGCCAGTTGGAGGTGGACGGTGCCCATGGCGCAGGTCTGCAGGCGGTAGCGGTCGGCCCCCGTGTAGATCAGGTCGGTGTTGAGCAGTTGGGGGCCCCCTCCCACAAAGACCTGGGAGAGCTGCTCCTGCCAGGAGCCCAGGGGGCGCCAGGTGACGCAGTCCAGCTGGTGGGAGCCGGGGGTGGAAGGCACGTGGCAGAAGCCGTACCCGTACAGCTCCGTACGCCCAAAGGAGTCCTGGTGCCACACCTGGACGTGCAGCTTGGGCCAGCCTGGCAGGGGGAAAAGAGAAAGGAAGGGTTGTTTCTCTACGCAGCCACGGCAGCCCGAATGGTATATGCGCCAGAAACGGAGGGAAGGGAGCAGGACCAACGAAGGAGGAGTTGCAGACGAAAATGGCGGAAGTTGCAGAATCGCTGAGCTTAACCAGCAGAATAGGAGAGCCAGAGGAAAGGGTATTTAAGGAAGACTGGAAAATGTTTGTAGAATACTCAAAGAATCATTGCAAACAGGTTAGGGCGTTAACAGGATGGGAGTAAATTCAGCAGTAAAAATTGCCTTGAGATAAAATGAGAAAGGGGAAATATGGAGTACTGTATTTTTCTGTGTATAACACGCCCCTGTGTATAAGACGACCCCCGATTTTTTGGGACTTCTAATTGAGGAAATGGGGGGGGGAGTGCCCAGACTTGTTGAGCTTTTTTAGGAGGGGGGGTTGCCGACTGCCAATTGCCTGACCCCCGCTGCCAATTGCACGCATCAGCAAAGCCACCAATCGCCGGTCCCACCTCTGTACTATCTGTGTATAAGACAACCCCAAATTTTTAGCATTTCTATTAAATAAAAAAACCTCGTCTTGTACACAGAAAAATATGGTAATTAGAATATGCAGCAGTAAAGGAGGAATCAGAAGGAACAATGGAAGGTGGGAAGGGAAGTCTTATGCTTAATTCAATACAGTTGTACCTTAGAAGTCAAACGGAATCCGTTCTGGAAGTCCGCTTGACTTCCAAAACGTTTGGAAACCAAAGCGCGGCTTCTGATTGGCTGCAGGAAGCCCCTGCAGCCAATCAGACGGCCCGCCCAACGTTCAGCTTCCAAAAATAGTTCGCAAACCGGAACACTCACTTCCGGGTTTGCGGCATTCAGGAGCCAAAACGTTTGAGAACTAAGCTGTTCAAAAACCAAGGTATGACTGTATTGTGTTTGGTTTATGTGATTGTGAAAAATTATAAATAAAAGTTGTTTTTGAAAAAGGAAGGAAGGATAGCAATTTAAGTTTCCAAAACATCCCACCATTTCATCTCGGTAGCGATGTTGGGAGGATTTAGATGAAAGCAGACACTATTGATGTTCACTTACTCGTACCATGTAGAGGCAGTGTGGTGTAGTGGTTAGAGTGCTGCACTAAGACCTGAGACGCTGGGGTTCAAATCCCCACTTGGTCGTGAAGCTCACAGGGTGACCTTAGGCCAGTCATTCATTCTCAGCCCAACCTACCTAGCAGGGCTGTTGTTGCGAGGATAACACGGGGAGGCGGAGAACGAGGCATGCCGCCTTGAGCTCCTTGGAGGAAAAGTGGGATATATAAAAGCTAAAAAAGATGAAATAAATAAATGCCCGTGCACTGAAATGGTGCAGAACAATGTAATCAATTATATGAGATTCTGCTACAGCAGACAGAAGGACCAGTGATGCAGTTTTTGTTGGAAGCTGAACTGCAGTGGCGCAGAAACAGCGCTGCGTGCGATGAAGATGGCTTGGAAGAGAAATCAGTGCCTTTGTATATTTTTCCTGCCTCCTTGTGACCCTGACAACAGCTTGGAAGGGATTACACAGGTATAACATTCCTGCCCCCTCTGGTGCGGGCAGAAAAGACAATGGCTTTTCTCAGTTTGCCTAGCAAGTTCCCAGCGAAGTCGAAATTTGAATCAGAAGCTTCCCGGATCACGATCCTAGCCACTCTGTTACACTGGGTTCGGGAACAAGGTTGCAGCATCAGCCAGAGGACATAGCTAGCACTCCTTAGAAGCAAAAAGAGCTCCACTTCCAGATATGTGTTCGGTGCTATATTTTCTGTAATCTTAGCGTTGGAGTCTACCATTAAAACTGAAACCTAAAATTCGTCTGAGCATTACGGAAGTAGCACGGAGTTAAATTGGCATCTTATCTCCCTATAAAAAATTACAACGTAGAGGAATAGCATTTCTCAAGTTTCAACTGAACCATTTTTGCAAGGACGTTACAGAACGGTCTGTCTGAATTAAGGGAATGCAGGCAGGCTGTTGTTATTTAACGCAAAGAATACAGTGGTACCTCTGGTTGTGAACGGGATCCGTTCCGGAGCCTTGTTCGCAACCTGAAAGGAACACAACCCGCGTCTGAGCGTGCGCGGGTCGCGATTCGCCGCTTCTGCGCATGTGTGTGATGTCATTTTGCTCGTCTGCACATGCGCGAGCGGCGAAGCCTGGAAGTAACCCTTTCCGGTACTTCCGGGTCGCCGCGGGACGCAACCTGAAAAGACGTAACCTAAAGCGAACATAACAAGAGGTACGGCTGTAGTTAATAATCAGGGTAAAGGTACCCCTGACCGTTAGGTCCAGTTGCGGACAACTCTGGGGTTGCGCGCTCATCTCGCTCTATAGGCCGAGGGAGCAGGCATTTGTCCGCAGACAGCTTCCGGGTCATGTGGCCAGCATGACTAAGCTGCTTCTGGCGAACCAGAGCAGTGCATGGAAACGCCGTTTACCTTCCCGCCAGAGTGGTACCTATTTATCTACTTGCACTTTGATAACAATTATTATTATTATTATTATTATTATTATTATTATTATTATTTATATCCCGCCCTCCCCAGCCGAAGCCGGGCTCAGGGCGGCTAACAACAATCAAATAATCCAACATTCTAAAAACATTTCATTATAAAAATTTATTAAAATCAAATTGATGGCAACCGTTAAGCAAAATTCTGTGCAGATTGCCAGAGGAGGGAGTCAGGCTGCGCCCTGACCAAAGGCCTGGTGGAGCAGCTCTGTCTTGCAGGCCCTGCGGAAAGATGTTAGGTCCCGCAGGGCCCTAGTCTCTTGTGACAGAGCGTTCCACCGGATTGGAGCCGCAGCCGAGAAAGCCCTGGCTCTAGTTGAGGCCAGCCTAACCTCTCTGTGGCCTGGGACCTTCAGGATGTTTTTATTTGCAGACCGTAAGTTCCTCTGTGGGGCATACCAGAAGAGGCGGTCCCGTAGGTACAAGGGTCCTAGGCCTTTAAAGGTTAAAACCAGCACCTTAAACCTGATCCTGTACTCCACCGGGAGCCAGTGCAGCTGGTATAGTACTGGATGAATGTGATCTTGCAGCAAAGACCCCATAAGGAGTCTTGCCGCGGCATTCTGCACCTGCTGGAGTTTTTGGGTCAGTCTCAAGGGCAGCCCCACGTAGAGCGAGTTACAATAATCCAGTCTGGAGATGACCGTCGCGTGGATCACAGTGGCTAGGTCAGGGTGAGAGAGATAAGGAGCCAACTGCTTAGCTTGGTGGAGATGAAAAAATGCCGCCTTTGTTATAGCTGTAATCTGCGCCTCCATAGAGAGGGAGGTATTGAAGATTACACCCAAACTCTTAACGGACGGTGCTGGCACTAATTGCACCCCCGCAAGAGATGGGAGTTGCCCCCTCAATCCCATATCATCCCGTCCCAGCCAGAGGACCTCTGTCTTCAAAGGATTTAACTTCAACCGGCTCCCACGTAACCATCCAGCTTTCGAACTGCTAGGTGGGCAGGAGCAGGGACCGAACAACGGGAGCTCACCCTGTCGCGGGGATTCGAACCGCTGACCTTCTGATTGGCAAGCCCTAGGCTCTGTGGTTTAGACCACAGCGCCACCCGCATCCTGTCTAATAACCAGAGTATTTCTTTCTTAATATAATAGCATCCATGCACACAGATTGTGGGATGAAATTTATGGCATGTAATGCCTTAAGAGAAAATATTATGAAGATGATCTATAGGTGGTACATAACCCCAGTCAAGCTTGCAAAGATTTGCCATTTGCCTGATAATAAATGTTGGAAATGTAAGGAAAAGGAAGGTACATTCTTTCACCTCTGGTGGACGTGCCCGAAGATTAAGGCATTCTGGGAAATGATCTATAATGAACTGAAAAAGGTATTTAAATATACCTTCCCTAAGAAACCAGAGGCCTTTCTCTTGGGTATTGTCGGCCAAGGGGTGTTAAAGACGGATATAACTTTTTTTATGTATGCTACAACAGCAGCAAGAATACTCATTGCGAAGTACTGGAAGACACAAGATCTACCCACTCTGGAAGAATGGCAGATGAAGGTGATTGACTACATGGGCCTGGCAGAAATGACGAGCAGAATCCGAAACCAGGGAAGAGAAGCAGCGGAAGAAGAATGGAAAAAATTTAAGGACTATTTAAAGAAATATTACAAAATTAATGAAAGCTAAAATGATGTTGGACTAGAAAATAAATGGTTACTATTAGTAATGGATAAGATAAGGAGAATAAGGAAGATCAAACTAAAATTAAAATAAGGGAAGATTTGCTGAATAAATGATTAGAAATTGGAATACAGAAAAGGGAGGCATGAGGAAGTCGGAGAAGTAAGGTATAAGAAAATAAGATCTGAAATTGTACTTGTTTCTGTTTTCGTTTGTTTGTTTGTTGTGTTTATTGTATTGTATTGTTATGTTTTTGTTGTTATAAAAAAAAATTCTTTAATAAAAAATTATATTAAAAAAAAAACAGATTGTGGAGGGAATACCACACTATTTCTGCCACAGCAAAAACAGAATCTTTAAAGATATGTGTGTTTGAGTGTTTGTTTGTGTGTGTGTGGCATCAACATTTGAGGACCAGGGTCCCGTTAGGACAGAGGCATGAAGACTTCTCAGTTGACAGATATATAAATGGAGAAAAGGAAGTCTGGAACATTGGGGCCCCAAAGGACACAAACGGCAGGAGGCCTGTCGCATTGCTACATGGTGTCCAAATGTATATGAGACAAGACCAGAGTGACAAAGCCATAACCAGTGAGTGTGTGGCACTTCGCCGCAGAATAGAATAGCTTGATCTAAAAGGACAGGCCTCTGCCCCAAGGAGCTTGCAAACCACAACACTGAATACCTGGACAAAGAAAAAAAATATTTTGACACTCCTCTTGTGGATGAGGAACTGTTAAAGAAACAGGAAGAAGAGCAGGGGGAAAATGGACAGTTCTCATGATGGAAGGATACAGAATGAGGAGTCCTGCAGGACTTGTGCTTTCCAACTAAAGTTGGGGATGGCAGTGAGGTGGCCATTGATACTAAATCATTCACGGTAGTTTAAACGAGAGATGGTGAAGAGGTCCAAAACGACTTCTCCAAACTCAGAGCTTATTCACCC
Organism: Podarcis raffonei; assembly: GCF_027172205.1. Taxonomy (NCBI): domain Eukaryota; kingdom Metazoa; phylum Chordata; class Lepidosauria; order Squamata; family Lacertidae; genus Podarcis; species Podarcis raffonei. The sequence continues at coordinate 9,150,608 of NC_070609.1, read as the reverse complement.
ACACTTTTCCTCCACTCTTTCCAGGCACGGTCCGTGATTTAAAGCTCTGAACACCTTTTCCCCCTTTTGCTTCAGAGCTTCCCCTGTGAAAATCCGCTCTTTAAAGCTCAATCAGAGCAAACAGCCATCCGTGGGGAACCCAAACTGATGTTTGCTCCGGTGGAGCACTGAAGATTGGGAAACTGGTGTATCTGACTAGGCACTGTGGAGAACAGGATGCTGGCCTGATCTGGCAGGTTCTTAATAATTCAGTGTGCGGATAACAATGCTGATTTACCATAAAGAGCTGCTTGGCGGCGTCTGTGAAGTGACATGAGCTTGCAGAAAGCACTCAACTGATGCTAAATATTAAGGTTATTATTATTAAGTCAGAGTCTGGGTCCTCCAAGCACTCGTTAGGCTCCATCCTCCTTCTCCTCTCTTTCTTTCTTTCTTTCTTTCTTTCTTTCTTTCTTTCTTTCTTTTCTCTCTCTCTCTCTCTCTCCTGCTCCCGCCACCATCTCCCCCTGTCAATTCAGAGTTCGTATTTCAACATTAGCTAAGGTCTGGCTGGCCGGGGGTGGTGGTGGGGTTATATATATATGCGTGTGTGTGTGTGTTTTATCTCTTTGCCTGAGCACTGTGTTCCCAGCAATAAAGGGAACAGGGGAGGCATGATTTATTAATTATGTGGAGTCTCGTCAGCCGGGAAGAAAAGGAAGCGGCGGGAGACTTTCGGCAGCTTTTCCGCATCAATCCATTCCTCCGTCCCCCCCCCCCCGCTTGGTCTTTCCTTGCCCCTACCTTTCCGGTCCAGCTCAGCTCAGCTGAAGCGCAGCCTAGAAAAGGCAGCAAAGAGAAGCCCACGCAAATCAAACCGGCTTTGCGGCACGCACACAAAAAAAGCCTGCCGCTCCAACAATTAATCCCCTACCATTCCGAACGGCTTCCCTTCGCTGGCTGGCTTCTGAGCTCTTTTGTCTGACGGCGCAGTTTACCGTAGCCACGGATTAATTTCCTTTCAGGTAGCCAATTATATTGAACGTACGCGGGTGGCACTGTGGGTTAAACCACAGAGCCGAGGACTTGCCGATCAGAAGGTCAGCGGTTCGAATCCCCGCGACGGGGTGAGCTCCCGTTGCTCGGTCCCAGCTCCTGCCAACCTAGCAGTTCGAAAGCACGTCAAAGTGCAAGTAGATAAATAGGTACCGCTCCGGCGGGAAGGTAAACGGCGTTTCCATGCGCTGCTCTGGTTCGCCAGAAGCGGCTTAGTCATGCTGGCCACATGACCTGGAAGCTGTACGCCGGCTCCCTCGGCCAGTAAAGCGAGATGAGCGCCGCAACCCCAGAGTTGGCCACGACTGGACCTGATGGTCAAGGGTCCCTTTACCTACCTTATTCTTGGAGGGGGTGGGGAGGGAAACAAGGGGTGAAATATAAAATAAACTAAGGTTACCAGACGTCCCCGTTTCCCGGGGACAGTCCCCGGATTTACAAATCAGTCCCCATACAAAATCCATTGAACTTGCAAAGTGTCCCCGGATTTATTGAAAAAAATCTGGTAACCTTAAAATACACCGAGCCCAAAAGTATTGCCGTCACCCACACACACCCTGGCACCCTCCGCGGCTGGGAATTCCAGAAGTTCAGAGCAGGCATCAAGGCCTCCCCTCAATTGTCCCACGTTAAGAGGGGAACTGGTACCCCAAACCCACCAAATCTAGGGGGCTTCTGTTGAAAACAGAAGACTGGGCTGAAGATTCCAAGTTCCAAGGGGAAATGTCATGGGCTGGTTGGATGCAGAGGAACCAGCAAGGGAATCACCAAGGGAAAAAGGCTCAGAGCTCGGGGACTGGTGGTTGGAGAGCAAGCATGGTCAGAGGGAGGAGGAGGTGTCAGAAGCTGAAGGGGTAACAGGGTTCAGTGAGCTGGGAGAGTCCGTGGCAGAGAGCAGCCCAGAAGTAGAAGCAGAAGCAGAAGGAGAGGAGGGAGGCCAAGAGACAGAGAGGAGTCCGGTTGGTGAAGAGTCACGGGTGTCTGCCTCTCCTGCTGCAACAAGTTCCCCCGCCCCCTTGTCTCATTGAACCAGGAGAGGCATGAAGAGAACAGAGGAGAAGTTTGATTAACGCAGGCGCAGTCTTCGATTACTTGGGGGAAACCCTGGAGAGGAGGGGGACTTTGGCAGTCTCAGCAACTGCTTCATGGGAGCAAGACCTGCCGGAGATCGAGTTGCTGTGCTCACTAAGCCTGATGTTCCTGCGCAGATCCTGTTTTTGCTAATAGTTACATCCAAGTTAAAGGGATGCGGGTGGAGCTGTGGGTTAAACCACAGAGCCTAGGACTTGCCGATCAGAAGGTCGGCGGTTCGAATCCCCGCGATGGGGTGAGCTCCCGTTGCTCGGTCCCTGCTCCTGCCAACCTAGCAGTTCCAAAGCACGTCAAAGTGCAAGTAGATAAATAGGTACCACTCTGGCAGGAAGGTAAACGGCGTTTCCGTGCGCTGCTCTGGTTCACCAGAAGCGGCTTAGTCATGCTGGCCACATGACCCGGAAGCTGTACACCGGCTCCTTCGGCCAATAAACCGAGATGAGCACCGCAACCCCAGAGTCGGCCACGACTGGACCTAATGGTCAGGGGTCCCTTTACCTTTACCTCCAAGTTGCTCAATGCAGTTTACTGCTGACTCGCTCCTGTCAGGCAGGTTCATAATGAGAGGCGAGACACAGTGCCTGATTCGAGCCGGATTGTGCAATTTGCTTAAACACCCCTCTGCATTTCATGGCTGGAGAGAATGGGGGCCTCTGAGTCTATGCAGAGTACCTCTCCTCAACCACTGAGCAACTGCTGGGGACAAGGAACCATTTCAAGCCAAGGGCCCGCACTCTCTTCTGAGCAACTTCCAAGGGGCCAATGGTGGGTGGAGCCAGAGGCAACAGTGGGAGGAGCAACAGATGCAAATGACGCCTTTGTGCACTAGGCTAGCTGCCACACACAGCCCTCTTCGTCCTCCACCCTGAGCCACTGAGTTCTTGCGGGAATACAGTCAAGCTGGGAGGCAGAGAATTCTCCACCATAAATCCCCAGCCCCACCTTTCAAGCCAGAATCCCCTGAAGAGAGAGGGCTTCTGAAGGCCACAGCTCTACAATGCAATTGGCTGGACCCCACTGGTAGGGTGGAAGGCAGGGAGGCGAACAGTAGGTGGCGCCAGAGGCAACGAAAGCCGACTATTTGCTTCTATCCTCCTCCTCCCTGCTGAGTTGTACAACAGCAAAACTAAGGAGGGGGAAGCCAACCTGCTCCTAAATCCCCCCAATTTGTTGTTTTCTGAGATCCCTCGACTGAATTTATCTCAGGGGAAGGCTGGATGAGGGCAGACTGAGCTTTGTGGAGCAGGGCCACATTTGCCCTAATAGACATTGCCTCAATGCCAATTTTTGCTTGGACTTGGGCCAAAGTCCCAAAGGGGAAGACAGGAGATCAGGCTGGTTGGGGGCGAGTGGGTGGGTTCAAGAGGCTCCATAAGTGGGGCGGATTCTTGGCCAGCAATGTATGTGTCATGAAGCATCATTCACACTGATAGAGCCAAGATTCGGGGCAACGTAGCCAGCTAAATTCCCGGCGAAGGTTGGCCGGCAGCCACACTGCACCAGTTATAAGCTGCGGCTTAGCTATTTAAGAGCACAGTTGTTCAGTGGGTTGCCTTTTAAATTGGTTAAATTGCCACTCAGGAAGAGTGCTCATTGCTCATACTCACTTTTCTATCTCCCAAAAGCGACTGTTCGGTTTTAGAAGATTTTGCCCTTATTATCCAAAAGGTTTCAGTTTAGAATGACATTGCTCACGACCTGGGAAGGGAGAACATCTAAGAGAAGGAAAACTGATTCCAAACCTCTGCTGCCTTGCAGAATATCTTTGGGAGAAGAAAAGCCTAAGGCGTAAACCCTACACAAAGGCGGAGTGGAGTCCCTAAGGCGGTTGGATGGCGCCCTGCACACCTCCTTCCAGCAACTCCTGCAGCCCAGCTGGTGCCAAACGTCTTGTTCTGCTTTCCTTTGGACCACATCAATGAGGCTGAGAAAGGGGTCTTGTCCTTTGGGCTGCCCAGGACCTCCAGACACACACGCTTGGGCCCCAGGGAGGTCACTTTGATGCTGCTAACATAGCCAACAAGGCGAGTGTTCTGCTCTGCTTGCTCACGCCACCAAGGTCACAACAGAAAACTAGGACCTCTACAGACCGATTTATTTATTTTTGTGCATCTATTCTGCAATATGTTACTGATGCAATTACATCTATGCTGCAGCACCCAGCAACCATTCTGCTTTATTAGATGGATGCGGGTGGCGCTGTGGGTTGAACCACAGAGCCTAGGGCTTGCCGATCAGAAGGTCGGCGGTTCGAATCCCCGTGACGGGGTGAGCTCCCGTTGCTCGGTCCCTGCTCCTGCCCACCTAGCAGTTCGAAAGCACATCAAAGTGCAAGTAGATAAATAGGTACCGCTTCGGCGGGAAGGTAAATGGCGTTTCCGTGCGCTGCTCTGGTTCGCCAGAAGCAGCTTAGTCATGCTGGCCACATGACCCGGAAGCTGTACGCCGGCTCCTTCGGCCAATAAAGCGAGATGAGCGCCGCAACTCCAGAGTCAGCCACAACTGGACCTAATGGTCAGGGGTCCCTTTACCTTTTATGTGAGGTCTAGATGGGGGGGGGGCTATGCCCTGATGGCCTAGCTAGCTTCCACTGCATTACCAGGATGCTACCAAAGAAAATGGCCCTCTGTGGATCAGTAACCACAGCCAGCTCAAAACATTAGCAGGCACTGGGTGATTTGCCTGCAATGTGTTAGGCGTTTCCCTGTTCAGCTGCAGCTGTGTCTTGCAACACACACAGAAATATTATTTAAAAGGATCTCATGTTTTTAATGTGGCAATAGCCAAGAACTGCGGAGGAGGAAGTGAAAGGCAACTGATATCTCTTACCCTGCAAGCCTTTGGTGGCAAAGTGGACGTCAATGGGGTGGGACCAATAAGCCACATCATCCAGCTGGGGGTGGTCGACTTGGGTCTGCCCTTCCCGGAATCCCGACAGCAACTTCCAGGCACCACCTGGGAGGAGGAGAAAACCCAGATGTCTCGGTTATGAATAGACAAAGCTCTGCCTCTCGTATCAAGTCTAAAAATATGGGGTGGGGGGGTGGAATGTGCCTGGGGAACTGACTTCCTCTCACCTCCCCCTTTAGTAGCGTCACTTAAATAACGCAGATGGAGTTTAGAGAGAAGCTTGATAACACTTGATGAAGCAAAGTGAACAAAAACAGCGTATAAATCTGAGAAGAAATTCTTTTTCTTTTTCTTCTTTTATTAAATTTTATTGTTACCATTCACATTAACACACCATACAGAAAAAGAAAATAAATCTCCATCGCCACCAAAGAAAAAAAGAGAATTAGCACATCAACTAGTAAACTGCAAAACATTAAAGTGGTCTTTTTCTATCTACCAGACTTCCCGTCTATTCCTTATTACAGATTCTGTATTAATTGTTCGCTGCCATTGCATAACGAGTTTTGTTCAGTTTCAACATCCCTTGATCCATTCATTGGTTTTTCCACATTTTTAACACTGCTACTGAAATTATTCGAACGCTGTGTATGACTTTAAACTACTACTATTATTATTATTATTCAAATATATTTTAAAAACTTCCCATTTTGAAATAAATACCCGTTTTGGTTTATTTTTTTTATCTTTTCTGACATGCTATCTAAATCCGCGTATTTGGAGAAGAAATTCAACCGAGAGGCTTTCTGTTTTTCTTAGCTCAGGCCTTCTACACAGCAGGAAAACACTCAACTAAACATACAGAGGAAAACTCCCTCGGAACCACGCAGCCAATGAGAGCTGGCGCTACCTCGGCAAAGATCCTGCTCCTCTGATTGGTCGCTAAGCAACACCTGCCGGCTGACTTTAACCGAACAGAATTAACCTATAAATCACGTGCTAAATTATCTCTGCCTTCCCCTTTCCCGTGATCTCCGGACCATAATGCTGCACCAACCTGTGTGAATCCCCCATTTGCAAAAAAGGCTGCTGCTAGGGAATCCGCTGGCTCCCACGATCTGACCAATCACGTGCACTTCAGCCATGGACCTGCAGTGGGAAAGGACCTTAAAGAGAACGGAGACACCCAGTCAAGGGCCATCATCGTATTCAAGACCAATTTTGATATTTCACATGTGTTTTAAGGTTACCTTGGGAGTTAGAGGATGGATAGCGGCTAACAGATTGAGGTTGAATCCTGACAAGACAGAAGGACTGTTTTGGGGGGGACAGGGAGCGGGTGGGTGTGGGGGACTCCCTGGTCCTGAATGGGGTAACTGTGCCCCTGAAGAACCAGGTGCGCAGCCTGGGAGTCATTTTGGACTCACAGCTGGCCATGGAGGCGCAGGTCAATTCTGTGTCCAGGGCAGCTGTTTATCAGCTCCATCTGGTACGCAGGCTGAGACCCTCCCTGCCTGCGGACTGTCTCACAAGAGTGGTGCATGCTCTGGTTATCTCCCGCTTGGACTACTGCAATGCGCTCTATGTGGGGCTACCTTTGAAGGTGACTCGGAAACTACAACTAATCCAGAATGCGGCAGCTAGACTGGTCACTGGGAGCGGCCGCCGAGACCATATAACACCGGTCTTGAAAGACCTACATTGGCTCCCAGGACGTTTCTGAGCACAATTCAAAGTGTTAGTGATGACCTTTAAAGCCCTAAACGGCCTCGGCCCAGTATATCTGAAGGAGCAAATTCTCCTCCATCGTTCTGCCGAGGGCCTTCTGGCGGTTCCCTCATTGCGAGAAGTGAGGTGACAGGGAACCAGGCAGAGGGCCTTCTTGGTAGTGGCGCCCAACCTGTGGAACGCCCTCCTACCAGATGTCAAAGAAAAAATAACTACCAAACTTTTAGAAGACATCTGAAGGCAGCCCTGTTTAGGGAAGCTTTTAATGTTTAATAGGTTATTGTATTTTAGTGTTCTGCTGGAAGCAGAGTGGCTGGGGAAGCACAATGAGAAGGGGACGACAGAGGACGAGATGGTTCTCGAAGCTACCAGCATGAGTTTGACCAAACTGCGGGAGGCAGTGGAAGACATTCGTGCCTGGCGTGCTCTGGTCCATGGGGTCACGAAGGGTCGGACACGACTAAACGACTAAACAACAACAACATTATTATTATTATTATTATTTAAATCCTTTGTCTCCAAACAATTCCCAAGTCACTTGCAAAGCTGGAAGTTCGATTTTTAGCATCGACCCTTGCGGTCCAAGATTGCACATACGCCACCCGCCCTCAGTTTTCACGTGTTCTGTTTGAATCAAGAGGGAGAAAGAGAGGTGGCTGATACGTCACCCGTTCACACGTGCAAAAGACACGCGACTCCTCCGTGTCCCCCCTTCCCCCGGCGCACGCGTACCGCACGCCACGCGTTCCATTACCTGCCAGCCGCGCGAATTTCTCAGAACTCCCCCCGCCCCCGCCGGCGCCTCGCTACCGTCCTGCCCTCACCGTTTCTGGGCCGCGGTTGCCGCAGCAACGGGGAAGCCACGCCCAGGGTGGGGCTCTGATTGGCTAGTTGCGGGAAAGGTGAAGAAGGGCGGTGGCGCCGCCATCTTGAGCGAGGCAACAACAACAACAAAAACCCGCCATCTTGGACATAGAGATAGGAAAACGTGAAGAGTCGCACATGGTCCCAATTTCTGTCTATAATCAGTTTTATGGACAAGGGCGGCTTCCTATTTTTTAGCAGAAGCTTTTGGTTGTGCCACTGTGATTTTGTTGAAGATTATCTTAAACAGTTTACTGGATAACTGAGGGCAAGGAAACAGCTGTGATTCAAAGAGCCATGTTGAGTGTGTGATAGGGAAACTTCTCTAGAAAAGGGTTGGGTTTCCGCTCCTCCCTTGTGCTGCCATCTTGTGTGGGTCTCAAAGAGCCGTCGCAGTGCGGCCATCTTGGGAAGGTCGTTCTTTTCCCTGTTGCCTAGGCAACTGAATTGGTACTTGGCGAGAGCTGGGTTCAAATGCTAGTTCAGCCACTCAGTCATTTGGAGACAAATGAGCCCTAGTTGCCTTATGAAAAATGGAATATCAGCTTGGTTTACTACCTTCCCCTCTTTGGCAGATACTGTTCCTTGTTTGTTTAGATGTTGGCAGAAGCTGAACTAACGCAGCTTTTCATGTTAAATATCAGTGTGTACCTCTTAGACTTAAGCTTCTTTCTGTCGTTTTTTAATTTATTTTTATTAATTTTCCAAATTATTAAAAATCAAACCAAATTCCTTCAGCTTCTTTTGCAGTTACTAAAGGCAGAGGAGCTCTGCCACATGAAAATCAAAAGGTTTAGTTTCAATAGACGAAAAGGTACGGATGCTGTTGCCATGATGTGAAATTAGGCACATTTTTTTGCACATTGCGTAGGCTGCTCAGAGAGAAGTCGAGACAGCATGAGCAACCTACTTCCAAAGGGAATAACCTCCACTTCAAATTACATTTTAGATAGCTAGAGACAGTACATTTTTCTTTTCTTTTTTTAAAAAAATAATCTTTATTACGGTAATTTCCCACATAGGCATATATACATAAATAACAAATCATACAAAGCAAAAGCAATACAAGTACTGTAAAGGTGGGGGGAGAAAAAAAATACAGTATATTACAATTAAATAACAGGTTAAAACATAAAACTTCCAATAATTCTCATTATACTGCTTATATTGTCTATGTTTTCTTGCACAGATTTATGTTATTTCATTATATATAAATATATATAATCCGGTATAATATCTAATACATGTTTTGCTTACAAGTATCAATCTAGTTCTGCAAGTATCTTGCTGTTTGTACAATGCAATTTTAGATATTCTTTGAATATTTTCCATTCTCCATATACTTTCTGGTTTGACACTCCTCTGATTCTTCCCGTCAGTTTTGCTAGTTGCCGGTATTGTATCATAAGAGTCTGCCACTCTGTAATCGTTGGTAGGATTTCATTTTTCCAGTTTCTTGCCACTATTATTCTGACTGCCGTGGTTACATACATAAACAATGGTCTTATATTTATTTTAGACAGTATATTTTTCAGTGTATCCCATATACAAAGCTAGCTTCTCACCGCTATTGTGCCTATTTGTGGACTGCGGCTCCTGTTATCCAAAAATAAAGAATTTGCAGGAAATCATTAGGTGAGCATTTGCATATTGAGTCAACAGTTTCCATCCATGCCTGTGGGAAATTTTCTTTTCTTTTGGGGACGGATGGAATGGAGTTTACTGGGAAAGGGCATGGCTGGCTGCAATCCTGACATAAGAATTGTTGTTGTTGTTGTTTAGTCGTTTAGTCGTGTCCGACTCTTCGTGACCCCCTGGACCAGAGCACGCCAGGCACTCCTGTCTTCCACTGCCTCCCACAGTTTGGTCAAACTCATGCTGGTAGCTTCGAGAACACTGTCCAACCATCTCGTCCTCTGTCGTCCCCTTCTCCTTGTGCCCTCCATCTTTCCCAACATCAGGGTCTTTTCCAGGGAGTCTTCTCTTCTCATGAGGTGGCCAAAGTCTTGGAGCCTCAGCTTCAGGATCTGTCCTTCCAGTGAGCACTCAGGGCTGATTTCCTTCAGAATGGAGAGGTTTGATCTTCTTGCAGTCCATGGGACTCTCAAGAGTCTCCTCCAGCACCATAATTCAAAAGCATAGGCACTGATTTTTCCCTCCATGAATTTTTCCAATCTTTTTTTGAAGCCATCCAAGAGAGAGAGAGAGCTAAAAGCTTTTCTTTAGCTACTTTCTACATGACATGCTTAATTTTTACACATTTCTATAATGTCACCTCTTACTTGATTTTTCACTAACATAAAACACACACACCCATGCTGTAACCTATCCATTCCCTTGATCATTTGTTTTTTTGTTTTTTCTTCTTCTTCTGAACAGGAGAACTTCATACTGCAATACAGTGGTACCTCGGGTTACATACGCTTCAGGTTACAGACTCCGCTAACTCAGAAATAGTGCTTCAGGTTAAGAACTTTGCTTCAGGATGAGAACAGAAATTGTGCTCCGGTGGCGCGGTGGCAGCAGGAGGCCCCATTAGCTAAAGTGGTGCTTCAGGTTAAGAACAGCTTCAGGTTAAGTACGGACCTCCGGAACGAATTAAGTACTTAACCCGAGGTACCACTGTACTTAGCTGCCACAGATCCCACTTTCCTCAATATATATTGCTGGAACTGAATGGGGGGGGGCGGGATCACTCTGTTATATAGGAATGTTTTGGGATATATACTGCAGTAACAGGGACAGCAAGAACATATATTGATAAGTTTGTGCAAACGGATACGGTGCCTGTTAAAAGAGCAGAAAGCAGAAATGTCATTGGAGCGTGTGAGAAAGACTCTCTGAACTGGAGAGATAACTTGCCATTTCTCTTGTGTTCGCCTTTTCATCACAAGGTACAACACCTAAAATTAATTAATCAGTACATCCCACTAGGAGAGACTATAATGATGTTTGCAGAAGGCTTAGGAAAGGTCAAACTGTCTGCGATATAAACCTGAACCTGTCCTTAGATTAAATTGCTGATTGCAAGGCTGCCATTCCCAATCAGAAGCGATGGCAACGCTTGGGATGGGAGTTGATTGAATCGGAAGGGGAATTTGGCCAGCTTCCCAATCCGTGTTTGTCCTGGGGATGTGATAAATGGCAGGCAAGGGGCAGGATGTCTCACCTCACGGGCAACGATTGTAAAACAGGCCAGCAGACTCTCGACCCTTGACCAGGGGATTGTTATCTGTCGTCTTGCAGTGGTTCCTAAAATCCCACTCCTGCCGTAATGCACATTGTGCGGCTGTCAGTGTTAAGTTGTGGGTGAACATATCAGACGACACAGCGATTCTTCAAACAGCTCTTGTTTATCCACAGGCCAGAACAGAACTGAACTGAAGGGTTCAGTCAGCCTGCTTATATAGAGCTCCAGTACAACGTAACTGTAACAATTTTCTAAAACTATCCAATCGCTGAACGTCACTTTCGATCCCTTATTTGCATAACTATCTACAGTATCCCCCTGCTGGCCCAGGGTGAGAACTGCAGTACATAACAGTCAGTGTGAGGTAATATCCAGCTGGGACCTGAGAGACCAGGGCTCAAATCTCCACTCAGACATCAAGCCCACTGCGTGACCCCGGGCCGATCATGATGGCTGCTCACACATCGTACATTTAAAGCACATTGGTTGCCCCAAAGAATTCTGGGAACTGCAGTTTACCCGCCAGAGAGCTACAGCTCCCAGCACCCTTAACAAACCACAAGCTGCTAGGATTCTTTGTGAGATGTCGTGTGCTTTAAACACATGGTGTGTATTGTTTTAAACAAATAAACTGCCCTTTTCCCCTTATGGGGTATCCAAGAGCCCATATAGAGTCCTTACGTAGGTTCCCTATTGGTAGGAGAAAATAACAGAGGCCAAACAGAGAATATTGAGAAGCAAAGCAGCTAGTAAGCCTGATCTTTATTGATCTGTTGCAACAGGGTGCTCCCCTCAAACGCAGGAGGACAGAGGAGGACCCAGAACAAAGGTGTGTCTGCCTTTATATAGACATTTTAAATTGCCCGCCCTGGAGTCCAAGACCACCCCCAGATACATCATACATACATCACAGAAAGGGCGGTCTACAGCAGAAATCTGAGTGCGTTGTTTATTTCCTGTCTGGCAGGTTACCTGTTTAATGGTCACTTGATTGGATTGCCTGGGGAGCCTGAGCAGTCTTTTGTAATGATAAATACTTAGTTCCTGGCCAGGTCAGAGGCTCACACCCTATTCATATCTTAAATGTGCCTTTAAGACAGGATTTGTGAGGAAAGAGACAACGTGGAGGTTTCCCACTTTGACCTTGCAGAGAAATATTTGAGGTCAATTTGATCAGGACTTTTTTCTGTGGGGTTTCAGACATGTGGTTTATATATTTATGTACGTGTTTGCTTGGTACATTTATGAACATTTATTACATATCTAAGACCTTAAAATTCTTATCACAGTATGCAGTTTTTTCTCAACCAAATCTACCTCGTAAGGTTGTTGTGAGGATACAATAGGGAGTGGAGAAGCCTCCATGCCCCACTTTGAACTCCTTAGTGGAAAGATGGGATAGAAAAAATATATAAATAAAGTCTGAGGGCTCACCCAGCAGGAGGGCACCACCAATGCAACGGGGCTAATATACCATGTTTTGAAGCAAGTGAAGTGATTTCTATTATCATCTAAAGAGCGGAGCAGGTGATTTTGTCTGTCCGAAGTCTAAAAGTACCTAACTGCTTCGTGGGCTGACCATGTCCACCTGCTGACATGTTCAACATTTTGCATGCAACCCCCACAGAGGTGCACTGAGCATCAGTTTCCTCCATGCGCGGAAGATTCACCTCTTCGCCCTTGCCTTGGACAGCTGCAAGTATTTTTGAGGGACCCACATCTTCTATTTACTGAGTTGCTCCTGCTTGGAATTGTTTTATTTACCTTTCATAATTGCACTGAAAACGTGTTACTCTCCGTCTTGCTTTTAATTGCATCATTACATTGCTGTAATCTGCCCTGGGACTTTACGGTCTAAGAGGCAAGTAGGAAATCTTATAAATAACTAAGCAATGTACTGGAGCTCTTTTCCATCTTCCTCCGTTTTAACAAATGCATTGCGGCATTAGCTTCCACAGACTACAGTCCACTTAATCAAATGCCATGAAGTGTTATCTTGAGTTACAGTTATACAGTGGTACCTCGGGTTACATACGCTTCAGGTTACACACCCCGCTAACCCAGAAATAGTACCTCGGGTTAAGAACTTTGCTTCAGGTTGAGAACAGAAATCATGCTCCAGAGGCGCGGCAGCAGCAGGAGGCCCCATTAGCTAAAGTGGTGCTTCAGGTAAAGAACAGTTTTAGGTTAAGTACGGACCTCCGGAACAAATTAAGTACTTAACCCGAGGTACCAAAGTATTATATATGGGGGGTGGAGAAGGTAGCCCATGCTCAGAAAAACCACAGTCACAGGAAGTAATTCAGAGGTCCTGGGCATACATTAGAGCAGGGGTCAGCAAACTTTTCCAGCAGGGGGCCGCTCCACTGTCCGTCAGACCTTGTGGGGGGCCGGACTATATTTGGGAGGGGGAATGAACGAATTCCTATGCCCCACAAATAACCAAGAGATAAATTTTAAATAAAAGGACACATTCTACTCATGTAAAAACACCAGGCAGGCCCCACAAATAACCCAGAGATAAATTTAAAATAAAAGGACACATTCTACTCATGTAAAAACACACTGGTTCCCAGACTGTCCGCGGGCCGGATTGAGAAGGTGATTGGGCCGGATCTGGCCCCTGGACCTTGCTTTGCCTACCCATGCATTAGAGAATCAAAGAGTGTTAAAGATAGAAGGACCCGTGAAGGTCAAACAGTCCAACCCCCTGCAATGCCCAGGATGGGGCTCAAACCCGTTTGTTGGCATCCATCTGTCTCGAGAGACATTGGAGAGACATCTGTCTCGAGAGGCAACAGAGTGTACCTCCAGGGGTGAAGCCAAACGGCTGCAATAGAAGCCCCAAAATGATGCCCCCACCCCGGGGTGCAAGTCTGGGCAGTGTGTCTGGAGGTAACAACAAGAAAAGCAACAACAACTTATTTATACCCTGCCCATCTGGCTGGGCTTCCCCCATACAGTAATGCATCAAACATTAAAGGCTTCCCTACACAGGGCTGCCTTCAGATGTCTTCTAAAAGTCTGGTAGTTGTTTTTCTCTTTCACATCTGGTGGGAGGGCGTTCCACAGGGCGGGTGCCACTACTGAGAAGGCCCTCTGCCTGGTTCCCTGTAACTTGGCTTCTCACAGGGAGGGAACCGCCAGAAGGCCTTCAGAACTGAACGATGGGGGTGGAGACGCTCCTTCAGGTATACTGGGCCTTTGAGGCCGTTAAGGGCTTTCAAGGACAGCACCAACACTTTGAATTGTGCTCGGAAACGTACTGGGAGCCAATATAGGTCTTTCAAGACCAGTGTTATGTGGTCTATGATGTCTATTCCCTGTTTGTCCATGATGCAGATCTTCACTGGCCCCTTTCTTCCTTGGCGAGGAAGGAGGGCACCATTTTGTGGTTCGCTTCAGGGGGCAAAAGACATTGGGGGAACCTGTGGCCCTGCAGATGTTGTTGGGACTCCAACTCCCATCATTCCTGTGTGTTGGCCATGCCAGCTGGGGGCTGATGGGAGTTGGAGTTCAGCATCCACATCAGTCGGGCCACAGGCTCTCCAATTTTGGCTTCGTGCCTGGGCTCCTCTGTATAAAGGTAAAGGGACCCCTGACCATTAGGTCCAGTCGTGGCCGACTCTGAGGTTGCGGCGCTCATCTCGCTATATTGGCTGAAGGAGCCGGCGTACAGCTTCCAGGTCATGTGGCCAGCATGACTAAGCCGCTTCTGGCGAACCAGAGCAGCGCACGGAAACGCCGTTTACCTTCCCGCCGGAGTGGTACCTATTTATCTACTTGCACTTTTGACGTGCTTTTGAACTGCTAGGTTGGCAGGAGCAGGGACCGAGCAACAGCCGTCTTTGGGATTCGAACCGCCGACCTTCTGATCGGCAAGTCCTAGGCTCTGTAGTTTAACCCACAGCACCACCCGTGTCCCTCTTTATACGCAGCATGTAATGCTGCTCTCTCATGGAAAACCGTGCATGTCAGTTGTCTCTCCTGGATGAAACGAAGAAGAAGCAAAACCACCCAAAACAGCCCTAAGGAACAGATCATTAAATATTATTGAGGCAGAGTCAGGAAAACAACAACAGAGGACAGCCTTAATGAAACGTCTGCAGTATGCCAAGGAACTGTTAACAAGCATCATCAGTTTTAGATGTCTCCCTTCACTCCTCACAGGAAAGCACAAGGCCCACCAGCCATGCCTTTTCTGTGAGAGAAATCACGTCGGCATCCTTCCGAAAGCACAGCAGATCATCGTGTCTGAAATATACTCAGAGTCGCAAAGTGATTTCATGCTCTTTATTCAGCTCATAGTGGTGAGGAGGAATGAAAGTCCCCTCAAAGTATCTGCTTTATATACCTTATTTACACAATGGGCTGCACATGATTGGCTAATTCCGGAATTCTACTGTAAGCCAATCAGGTTGTGGATTCACTTCTATCTGGAGCATGATTGGGTGGTTCCTGCCAACCAATCATACTGCTGCATTGTTCTAGGACCAATCAGACTGCTGCATTCTGAATCCTATTGTTCTAGGACCAATCAGACTGCTGCCTTTTGGATCCTATTGTTCTAGGACCAATCAGACTGCTGCAGTTTGGATCCTATTCAACTCAGTACATAACAGTGTCTCAAATAGATGATGCAGTGTGGCATAGCAGTTAGAACCTGGGGGGGGGGCAGTGTTCAAATACCCCTTTTTTCCACCAGAAAACATGCTGGGTGACTTTAGTCCAGTCACAGTCCCTGAGCCTAATCTCCCTTGCAAGGTTGTTATGAGGATGGAATGGAAATGGGTGTGTGAGGAACCATATGTATGTCATCTTAAGCTTCTTGGCAGAAAGGTGGGGTACACAAGAAAGAAAGAAAGAAAGAAAGAAAGAAAGAAAGAAAGAAAGAGGGATAATGGAGAGGTTTTGAATCTCTACAGCACTGTCAAGTCAAGTCAAATCAGTTTACAGTGGTACCTCTGGTTACAGATGCTTCAGGTTACAGACGCTTCAGGTTACAGACTCTGCTAACCCAGAAATAGTACCTCGGATTAAGAACTTTGCTTCAGGATGAGAACAGAAATCACACGGTGGCAGCGGGAGGCCCCATTAGCTAAAGTGGTACTTCAGGTTAAGAACAGCTTCAGGTTAAGAACAGACCTCCAGAACCAATTAAGTTCTTAACCTGAGGTACCACTGTATTGCATTTTAGCAGACAGCCATTATACACATGAAAATGAGAACAGAAATAATAATAGAGATTTACATTTCCACTCCTTAACCTTAATCCCCCTTAGTTTAATAGCACGGATTTGTAGAGCCTTAGCCAGAAATTCAGATATTCTGAAAGATTTTGCAGACCCAGTAGACCTGCATACCCTCTAACATTTCTGCGATGAAAATAGGGATGCCCTATTCCATAATAATAATATTAATAATAATAATTTATAACCCACCCTTCTGAATGGGTTGGCTCAGCCACTCCGTGCCGCTTCCAACATATATAAAAACATAATAAAACATTAAACATTAAAAAAAAACTTCCCTATACGGGGCTGCCTTCAGATGTCTTCTAAAGGTTCTATAGTGACTTATCTCCTTGGCTCGGGGGTTGCTTAACTCCATACCCTCCAAGATTTCTCCGATGGAAATAGGGACGGGGACGCGGGTGGCGCTGTGGGTTAAACCACAGAGCCTAGGACTTGCTGATCAGATGGTCGGCGGTTTGAATCCCCGCGATGGGGTGAGCTCCCGTTGCTCAGTCCCTGCTCCTGCCAACCTAGCAGTTTGAAAGCACATCAAAGTGCAAGTAGATAAATAGGTACCGCTCCGGCGGGAAGGTAAACTGCATTTCTGTGCACTGCTCTGGTTCGCCAGAAGCGGCTTAGTCATGATGGCCACATGACCCGGAAGCTGTACACTGGTTCCCTCGGCCAGTAAAGCGAGATGAGTGCTGCAACCCCAGAGTCGGCCACGACTGGACCTAATGGTCAGGGGTCCCTTTACCTTTAAGGAAAAGCGGGGCATTTCGGGATCGAATCAGAAACTGGGACAGCTTCTGTAAATCCGGGACTGTCCCTGGAAAATAGGGAAACTTGGGAGGGGCTGCACCTGGCCATCTGTATGCCTGCAACCGCAGTGCGGTACAGTTTGAAAACTTGCATATATTTAAATCAAATCCCGTTGGCAGGAGAGGAATAAATAAATGGCTGTGGTTTGGTGTGTCTCCCAAAATTTGGCCATATACCGCCATCCGCTTCTTCTGTTAAAAATAATAATAATGACACACTGCCTACAGCTGGAACGAACGGCATCAACTCAGATAATAAAAAGAGAGAGGAGAGGAGGAAAGCAGCAAAGAAGCAGCCCATCATCTGAATTAAAAGCCCCCTGGTGTTGATTAAACTTTCCTCCTGCTGTAGCTTTCCAGCTCTCCTCACCTGTCTGGAAACGGCTGGCTGCTGGGTGCTTTGATAAATGGCTCCGTAAGTGTTTCTCTCATCTCCTGCTAAAATGCTGCCAGGGGCGCTTTCCTGCAGAGCAGAACTGAACAGACAGGATGAAAAAGAAGAGGAGAAATGAATGGAAGGAAGGAGCAAGAGAGGTGCCTTTTCTTCTCTTGTGCCCAGGGAAACCTCTGAAAGCAAGGGGAATGTATCGGGGCCAGGAAAAGCTGCCCCCAGGAACAGCCTGGCAGCACAGAAAACCTAAGCTGTTTTTTGGGGGGGTGGTAACATATCGAGGGGCACCAATGAACTGGCCTGCCGCCCCAACAGCGCATCGGAATACATTCTGAAATATACTCAGAGTCGAGAGTGGATTTCACACTCTTTATTCAGCTCATAGTGGGAGGAGGAATAAAAGTTTCCCCAAAGTATCTGCTTTATATACATTATTTACACAATGGGCTGCACGTGATTGGCTAATTCCGGAATTCTCCTGTAGGCCAATCAGGTTGTGGATTCACTTCCATCTGGAGCTGGATTGGGTGGCTCCTGCAGACCAGTCATACTGCTGCATTGTTCTAGGACCAATCGGACTGCTGCATTCTGGACCCTATTGTTCTAGGACCAATCAGACTGCTGCATTTTGGATCCTATTGTTCTAGGACCAATCAGACTGCTGCATTTTGGATCCTATTCAACTCAGTACATAACACATTCCTACCCAAGAAGAATAGATAATCAAAGTGATATACTATGCGGAATCAGCAGAGTCAACAGCTAAAATAAGAGAACCTATGGATGATTGATTTGCGGAAGAACGGAAGCCCTTTTGGACTACAGTGGTACCTCAGGTTACATACGCTTCAGGTTACAGACGCTTCAGGTTACAGACTGCGCTAACCCAGAAATAGTACCTTGGATTAAGAACTTTGCTTCAGGATGAGAACAGAAATCGTGCAGCGGCAGCAGGAGGCCCCATTAGCTAAAGTGCTTCAGGTTAAGAAAAGTTTCAGGTTAAGAACGGACCTCCGGAACGAATTAAGTACTTAACCCGAGGTACCACTGTAGTTAAAGAAATATTATAGTATGGTGAATTTGTGAGCAGGATTCGAACTGTGAGCAACAGAAGGAATTAGGGATTGTTGTATTATTGCCATGATATATAAGAGAGAGAAGATAGGGTGCAGCAAGGGGGAGATATTAAAAAAACACTATGGGAAATGGGATGGGAAGTTGACAAAACAAAAGGAAAATCTATTATGTGTTGGAATGTATTGGTGATTTATTTTTTGAAAATTTAATAAAATATAATTGAAAAAAATATATTCCTGGCACCGTGTGCATAGTTGCCAAGGGTTCTGGGAAACAGCCATCAGAAGACCCCAAAGCAGTCCAATGCCTTGGAGCCAGTTTGTCCAATTCCCAGGCCCTTGATAACCAGGAGTGGTGGCCCTGTTGCATGAATGTGTTTTATTCAAAACTTTTGTTGCTCCTGTGGTGCAATGGGTTAGTGTGTCTGGCTGTTAACCAGAAAGAAGGTTGATGGTTCGAGCCCACTAGAGGATGGCCGTGGGGAGAATTCCTGCATTGTAGGGGGTTAGACTAGATTACTCTTAGGGACCCTTTCAACTTTATACAGTGGTACCTCAGGTTACAGACGCTTCAGGTTACAATCACTTCAGGTTACAGACTCCGCTAACCCAGAAATAGTACCTCGGGTTAAGAACTTTGCTTCAGGATGAGAACAGAAATCGTGCGGCGGCAGCGGGAGGCCCCATTAGCTAAAGTGGTGTCTCAGGTTAAGAACAGTTTCAGGTTAAGAACGGACCTCCGGAACAAATTAAATTCTTAACTCAAGGTACCACTGTAATCCTATGATTCTGCATTCATGGTGTTCTGTCCACACCAGTGAGCGTGACGTGGGTGCTGTGGGTGGCGGGTGGCCCCATTCACCACAGCGGCCGATAAAAATATATATATCTATTCAGAGCAACCCTTCACAGAAAAATTATTTAGCACCAAGCACTTATCTCTTTAAGCACGACTGCCCCATTACTACTCATTCAATGTCAAAGTGCTTAATGTTTGTTTTGGATGGGAAGCAAGTGTTTAATTAGGGGGAAAGCACATCGTTCTTATGGCGTCAAATGGACAGGGATCCCTCCCCTTCATTAAAAAAAAATGTACAATGTGTTTTTACAGAGCAACACAAGAAGAAGAAGAAAAATACTGGCCTGTGCCCCATTAAGCTTACAGTCAATCAGCGTAAGGGGGCAGGGAGTCCAGGGACAGTTGGGTGGGCAGGTGGGAAAGTGGGATATTGGTGGGGTCAGATGTGGGGAGTGGGCTTTCTTGTTGTTGTTTAGTCGTTTAGTTGTGTCCGACTCTTTGTGACCCCATGGACCAGAGCACGCCAGGCACTCCTGTCTTCCACTGCCTCCCGCAGTTTGGTCAAACTCATGCTGGTAGCTTCAAGAACATTGTCCAGCCATCTCGTCCTCTGTCGTCCCCTTCTCCTTGTGTCCTCCATCTTTCCCAGCATCAGGGTCTTTTCCAGGGAGTCTTCTCTTCTCATGAGGTAGCCAAAGTATTGGAGCCTCAGCTTCAGGATCTGTCCTTCCAGTGAGCACTCAGGGCTGATTTCCTTCAGAATGGATAGGTTTGATCTTCTTGCAGTCCATGGGACTCTCAAGAGTCTCCTCCAACACCATAATTTAAAAGCATCAATTCTTCGGCGATCAGCCTTCTTGATGGTCCAGCTCTCACTTCCATACATCACTACTGGGAAAACCATAGCTTTAACTATACGGACCTTTGTTGGCAAGGTCATGTCTCTGCTTTTTAAGGGCCCAGAAAAGTAAGGGTAGTATTTGAGGCGGCTGGGTCCGCTAGATGCGTACAGGAGGGGGTTGGCCCACCAAAAGCCTCCTTCTCAACACCACTGCCATCTGACAGTTCATCGGCTCCAAGGGACTATTAAACCTTACGGCATGTAGGTTATGCACACAATCCCAGAGGGCAATCAATTTTTATCCGGTACATGGAAGGTAACAGATGGAGACATGCACACTTAATCTTTTTTCTAGGTGGGCAGTGATAGGACTTAATCACCTTGGGTTCTTAACAATGTGCGCTTAATTTTGAGCTGGCTTTGCTCCAGCCGCCAGTCCGTGCGCCACCTGATGCCACCCTGGCGAACACCTACACAGTCACCTTTAGCCAGCGGAGTCTGGAATGAATGGGCCTGTGCCATGCAGGAGGCAGGGATAATTTGGGCAAGGTGGGGGCGACGGCTGCTCCTTTCCCCAGATGAACCATAACCCCCATTTTCCATTTTAAAGGGCAAGTTCCTAGCATTTGCAGTGCCTGAAATGTGACAAAGCACAGGCGCTATTTTTCATGTGAGAAATTAGCATGCTTTCAGTGCTTTGCTTTGGAGAACCCCGGGAAATTCAGCTTCCTCCTCCTCCTTAGTCTCAGTGTTGCTCCTTGTAGAACTCAGCAGGCAGGAGGATGGGGGCAAAAGCAGATTTCATTTGGCTCTAGCGCCACCTGCTGTCAGGCTCCTTCCCTTCCGCCCTACCAGTCCCAATGGGCACTAAACGCAGCTGCTTCTTGCCAACTTTTGCAATGACCCGACTGTTCCCTTTATGAGTGAAATATACTCGGAGTCGAGAGTGGATTTCATGCTCTTTATTCCCCCAGAATGTCTGATTTATATACATTATTTATACAATGGGCCCCACGTGATTGGCTAACCTGTAGGCCAATCAGGTTGTGGATTCACTTCCACCTGGAGCTGGATTGGGTGGCTCCTGTGGACCAATCAGACTGCTGCATTCTGGACCCTATTGTTCTAGGACCAATCAGACTGCTGCATTCTGAATCCTATTGTTCTAGGACCAATCAGACTGCTGCAATTTGGATCCTATTCAACTCAGTACATAACAATGAGTTTGGGTGCAATGCAATATTTTGGGCTCCGCAGGCCAGACAGGATCAGTCTCGTAGGGCAAACTGGACAGGTTTGTGTGGCATCTCCTGCTAAAATGTTGGGGGAAACCTGCCTTTCAGCGAGGGATTCTGAGACACAAGCCTCCTTGAATCGGGAAGGGGCATGCATTAGAACAGGGGCCAGCAAACTTTTTCAGCAGGGGGCCGGTCCACTGTCCCTCAGACCTTGTGGGGGGCCGGACTATATTTTGGGGGGGCTGCACGAATTCCTATGCCCCACAAATAAGCCAGAGATGCATTTTAAATAAAAGGACACATTCTACTAATGTAAAATTATGCTGATTCCCAGACCATCCGCAGGCCGGATTTAGAAGGTGATTGGGCCGGATGCGGCCCCCGGCCCTTAGTTTTCCTACCCATGCTTTAGAAACTCCTGCTAAAAGACGGGTCCTCCCCCCATCATTTTAGCAAATCCCCTGCTAATACGATGGGAGAAAACCTTTTCTCAGCAGCACCTTGAAAGGTGCATTGCATTCTCAGGGATGGGGCTGCAACAGCCTCCCCCCACATGCTGAATTCAGGGTGAGCATTGGTTGGTATGCAAAGAAAGGCTCTGTCATTTGTATTCATGTGCACAGGTGTCCAGCTGTTGCTTATCAGGGTGTTGTGGAAAATGCACTCCGAACATGTAAAAGGTGCCCTTTTTTTTAACCGTTTCATAACGTTCCGAGGTTAAAACCAGTAACAGCAGTAAAACCAGTAAAAGCAGCTATTGCCACCTCCTCTTCTGAGCAAGAGCGCTGTGTTGCTTCAAAGCTTGTTCCCAACCTCGATTGATCTCATCCAGCTCGCTTTATGCGTCTTACTCTTTCGGAGCCGTCACCCCGGCGATTCCAATTTCTCTTTATAGTTAGTAAAAATCATTAACAGCGCCGGAGTTGTGATGACTCCACGGATTTCTGGATGACAACCTCCCCAACGGCTGCTTTGCCAGCCCAGCTGCCGCAGTGGCAAAACACAGACAGCCCCGTCAGCAGATTCACACCGAAAACATTACTGTTTTAAATTTAAATCCCCTTTTAACGACAGCTTGGGGGAATGGCCCGCAGTAGCCCCTGGACGCCTTCAGGGGGCAGTGTGCTGGCAATAAAAGCAGACTCTTAGAATCATCGCTTCGTAGAGCTGGAAAGGGACCTCGAGGGTCATCTAGCCCCACCCCAACGTATGACTCGAACCCACAACCCTGTGATTAAGAGTCTCATGCTCTGCCAACTGAGCTGGTTGGAAATGTGGAGGTCTTGGAGATGATATAAACAGAAATGATTGTAAGCTGTTTTTATATGCAGTGACGGCAGCAAGAATATTATTGGCACAAAAATGGAAGCAAGAAGAATTACCGGCAAAAGAAGAATGGAGGATGAAATTGATGGACTACACAGAATCGGATAAATTAACCGGAAGAATTCGAAACCTGCGGGACGAGAGAGTCGCAGAAGACTGGTGTAAATTTACGGACTATTTGAAAAGTAATTGTGATGACCAGATTACGTTTGTAGGTTTGCAAGAAGTTTTGTGAGGTGAATTATTTGAATCATTGCAAAAATGGTTAAAGAGGTGGATTGTGAGTTAAGATAATCAAAGGCAATAGGAATTTAAGAAATGCAGAAGAAATGATAAAAATGGTGGATCATCAGAGGGGCTGATGGAAGTCCAAAAAGACTCTTTAAGATGTGAAGCTCTGTGGAATGTATAATAATTGGTATGTTGGTGTCAGAGGCTCAGGAGCAGAAGCACAGGGGAGAGAGGAAATGGAGAGCGAAGGAGAGGAATCCGAGGGGAGCGTAGGGGAGTATGACAGTGACCTGAGAGATTCCATGAGCTTCTCCAGCGAATCAGAAGATTCCCAGAAGGGGGCGCCTATGGTAAGGGCAAGGGGGATCCCAGGGAGGACGCACCAGAAGCAAGGGGCCAGCGGGGACTCCCAAGGGAGCAGCGGAGGATCAGGACCAGCTCCCCCACCAGAGCGCAGTGGGGGGGAAGAGTCACATGAGTCAGGACCAGCCTCTCCTCCAGCGGGGAGAGAAGATGAGTCAGGGCTGACCACGCCCCCATCGGAAAGTGGGGAAACGGAGGGGAGGTCAGGTCCAGCTAGCCTCCCCGAAGGAGGGAGCAGTGACACAAGTGTAACGGTCAGAAGGAAAGTGGGAGGCTGCGCGCGCGCGCCAAGTTCAAATGTGCAGGAGCGCGGGACAGCAGAAAACCCGGATTGGGAGCCAGGTCCTAAAGCCCGAAGGAGGGAGGGGGAAGAGTCAGGGGACTCAGCGTCAGAAGAGTCTAGGAAGGGTGAGACCCCGGCGAGGAGGCGGACCCAGAGGAGGAAGGAACAGAGGAAGAGGTGGAGTAAGGCTAGAGTCTTAAACTGGTGTCAGGGGGGAGGAGATTCAGACGGAGCTTCGGCGGTCTAAGGTTAGAGACGTAGCGTTGCACGCTGCGCGTGTGGAAGTGAAACTGAACTTCAATAAAGACTTTTATACTAAAGAACGAAGCAGCGTTGGTCTTCTGTGAGCTGGGACCTTGGGCAGCGCTGACAGTTGGAATTAATAAAAATTATATATAAAAGAATTTAAAAAAGGAAATGTGGAGGTCTTTTGTTTTTTTCGTGGGAAGTGGGGCCTTGGGCTCCTATGGGGAGGAAGGGGGGCGTCAAATTAATTCATGAATGATGTAGCGCTCTGAGCTCCTTGGAAGATGGGTCTCAGACGAACAAATACCAGTGGCGTGGCGTGCCTCACCTTTCCCACAAATTAAAACCCGCTGCTGAATTCTCCTCCGGCTGCTAGTCAGCTCATTTGGTGCTTGTTGGCGGGCTGAAATTTCCCAGCGGGGCCCTTCGAAAAGCTGCCGTCGCAATTAGCAGTAATTGGGCTGCTTTTCTGACAGTCTCTCTGCAGAAAGAAGAACGAAGGCCTGGGTCAGGATTGACTGGCAGAACACAGAAGGGGGCACAGGGGGTGGGAGCAGACTGAGGGGGACAAGAGTTGGCAGGAGCGGAGAGAGTTTGCCCGCTTTGGGACAGAAGGGCATCAAAGGCACCGAAAGTCTAAACATAACCTCCTTTAGCCCCCGGCTCAGGAAGAATCACTTAATTAGGTCGGCAGATGAGACTCTTTCGTTTGGAAGGCTTGGGTTCAAGTTCCGCCTCAGACAAAGGCCACGTTGAATCACACATTTAAATCACCGTGATACGACTTCAAGCCATCATCGCTTCCCCGAAAGAATTCTGGGAGTTGTGGTTTGTTAGGAGATTCCCCCCCCCCATTTCCCTCCCAGAACTACAGTTCCCAGTACAGGTTAAATATCAATTCCCCTTCACAGAGAACTCTGGGAATTATAGTTCCCGGGGGAGGTATAGGGGTCTCTTATCAATGCTCAGAACCATTAACAAACTCCAGCTCCCATCATTCTTTGGTGGGGAAGGCCTTTCTCTTTAAAGTGACCAGGGTTCGAATCCCCCCCTCGGCAAGGAAGCTGTCTTGGGTGACCTTGCGTCCGTCACTGCATCTCTCAGCCCCACCTACCTCAGAGCTGTCAACTGTCCCTTATTTGGCGGGAAAGTCCCTTATCCCAGCGCCGTGTCCCGCTGCTCTCCTGGATTGATGATGTCCCTTAAATTTCCCGGATTTCAAAGGAAGCAGCTCCTCTCCCTCCCTCCCTGCCGGCCAGGGAGGCTCCAACTGCGTTGTTCGGCTGCATTGCTCATCAATAAGGAGTCTGAGAACGACTGGGGGGTGCAGCATGCATGCCTTGTGCCGATCAAATCGGCCGCGGTGCCTGGGGACTCGCCTTTGCTCAGCGCTTCCCAGCGGAGAGGGGACGGTGGTTTTCCTTGCTGCATCCCCTTTGCCGGGTTGCCGCGCTGTGGGAACCACGGCTTGAGGCTTCGTTTGGCTGCTGGCTTGGCTTTCTGCCTTTGGCTCGGAGGGGCTCAGAAGTTGAACCTCCCTGTGCTCTGAAAATCCCTTATTTTGGCTGCTGATCCCTTATTTTCGAGGCTGCTGGCCCCTTATTTTCAAATCTGTAAGTTTGACAGCTATGCCTACCTCACAGGGCTGTTGTGGGCACTGGCGGAGGAACGGGGGCTGCGGGGGGGAGCGCACCTCCCCCGACACCATTGGGGAGGGGGGAACCATTGTGGCTGCCCCCCAGACATATGCCGCACACCCTCCCACTGCGCCGGGCGCCATGCCCCCAGGACGCACCCCACACCCCCACGGGCAACATGCCACGCCCCCGCCTGCTCTCCACTACCGGTGCCGGAGCATGCAGCTTCGCCACTGTTTGTGGGAATGAAATGAGGAAATTCAGGGGAGAGCCATGTATGCCATCTTGAGCTCCTTGGAGGAAAAAAATGGGAAATTAATAATAATAATAATAATAATAATAATAATAAATTTTATTTATACCCCGCCCTCCCCGGCCAGAGCCGGGCTCAGGGCGGCTAACACCAGTAAAATTACAATAAAAACATAATAGGAAATACAGTGGTACCTCAGGTTATGTACTTAATTCGTTCTGGAGGTCCGTTCTTAACCTGAAACTGTTCTTAACCTGAAGCACCACTTTAGCTAATGGGGCCTCCTGCTGCTGCCACGCCGCCGGAGCACGATTTCTGTCCTCATCCTGAAGCAAAGTTCTTAACCTGAGGTAATATTTCTGGGTTAGCGGAGTGTGTAACCTGAAGCGTATGTAACCTGAAGCATATGTAGCTCGAGGTCCAACTATATATATAATATATAAAAATAACCAATTTAAAATACAGATTAAAATGCAATTGAAAATGCAGCCTCATTTTAAAAGTAGCCCATAGATCATATAATATGCCACAAATGAATAAACAGGAATCGAGTAGGAAGAGCAAATGGCCTCGTGCCAAATTGTGGATTTTTGAGGGTGTATTTATTTTCAAGAGTGCCATAATGGACATCGGAGGGCAAGTTGCTGCTCACGGGCACCACGGTTGGACATTCTTCCCTTCTACGGTCACTAACGTGTTCAAGGAAGAGACAACATTTCAGTCAGGCATTTCCTGATTTCTGCTGTATTTGTGGAATATCAGTGGCTCCTAGGCACGTTGGTTCTGCTCTGCCCCCACAGTCCTGCTTGTGGTTTTCCCACAGGTATCTGGGTGGCTGCTGTGAGAAAATAATGTTGGCATAGATGCGCCGTTTGCCGGATCCAGAAGGTTCTTCTGTTGTCCTCATGCTCACCAGTCTCTTAGTTTTTTCTTTATCCCATAGCCTTCAAATAAATTTGATGGCATACACATTTCTGAATGCTGAAGGTGAAAGCAGAAGGAAATATTGCTGTATGGGAGCAAAGACCATTTGTTTCTTTTTTTAAAGAGATCTTAATATGTGGGGCACAGCTCTCCCACCTAGAAATATATTTTGCACTTTCCCTAAAAATCTTTTTTCTTGTGCTGCCACTGCATATTCCCAAGCTTTCTGCAACCTTTCCACAGACCATGTGAGTGTGTTTTACGGCTCACCTGTAGCCCAATAATAATAATAATAATAATAATAATAATTTATTTGTACCCAGCCCATCTGGCTAGGCTTCCCCAGCCACTCTGGGCGGCTTCCAACAAGATAAAAAATACATTAAAATGTCACACATTAAAAACTTCCCTAAACAGGGCTGCCTTCAGATGTCTTCTAAATGTCAGGCAGTTGTTTATCTCTTTGACATCTGATGGGAGGGTGCTCCACAGGGCAGGTGCCACCACCGAGAAGGCCCTCTGCCTGGTTCCCTGTAGCCTAGCTTCTCACAGTGAGGGAACCGCCAGAAGGCCCTTGCCGCTGGACCTCAGCGTCCGGGCAGAATGATGGGGGTGGAGACACTGCTTCAGGTATACTGGGCCGAGGCCATTTAGGGCTTTAAAGATCAACACCAACACTTTGAATTGTGCTCGGAAATGTATGAGCTTAAGGATCTCTGGCCTACACAATTCACTTTTAGGGGGCCGCATAGCAGTTCAAAAGTACATCAAAGCGCGAGTAGATAAATAGGTACCGCTCTGGCGGGAAGGTAAACGACGTTTCCGTGCACTGCGGCTTAGTCATGCTGGCCACATGACCCGGAAGCTGTACGCTGGCTCCCTCGGCCAATAAAGCGAGATGAGTGCCGCAACCCCAGAGTCAGCCACAACTGGACCTAATGGTCAGGGGTCCCTTTACCTTTACCTTTATTTTCAGGAAACACCTGTTTGGGATTTCACATTCTGAGCGACAACAATTGCAACGTCGCCAGATTCCACCCCCCACCCCCCGAAATTACTTTTAGTTCTGACATTACAACCACACCACCCATTTAAAGCACTTTTAATCCAACCAGGCCCCTTTGCTCTCCTGCTTTGCTCCTTTAATGCGATACAGTCCCTCCCCACCACCACTGACAATGTCCTCGCCTTAACAACGTCCTCGGAGACCTGAACGGTGCCTTACAAGTTGGCCGTTATTATTTCCGCAGAATATTCTCACTTGCTGCCTAATTTTCATTCACGGCTTTCGTCCCCGGAGGCCTTGGGGAACCCGAGTTCTCTGAGCGAGGCCAAATGATTTGTAATCTAATTAATGGTGTTGCTACCGTGGGAACCTCGGATGCTGCTGTCGGGCTATTGGTGCGCCTAACACTGTGTGGTCCACACAGTCTGGCAGAAGCTCGCCAGGGTTTCAGACGGAGGAAATTTCTTTCCCCAGCCCAACCTGGAAATGCTGTTGGGGATTGAATCTGACACATTCTGCATGCCAAGCAGGTGTTCTACCTCCTGGGCCCCACCAGCCCTCGATTCCCATTCTCTAGACTCCAACCCTCGTTCTCTCTTTTTTTTATATAATTTTTTTATTAGTTTTTTAACATATCATTTTCAACAGTAATTAAACATACTTTTACATCTTATTCAATTTTTGTTTTGACTTCTATCAATCCTGTCTGAAAATTTTCCAATCTAATCTCTTAGTATGCATTTCTTATCTTTCCCATTAGATTTCAAACTCATAACCAGTATCTCTCTCTTTTTCTACTTTGTAACACTTTGTATAGAGACATCACCTTGCCAACAAAGGTCCGTATAGTTAAAGCCATGGTTTTCCCAGTAGTGATGTATGGAAGTGAGAGCTGGACCATAAAGAAGGCTGATCGCCAAATAATTTATGCTTTTGAATTCTGGTGCTGGAGGAGACTCTTGAGAGTCCCATGGACTGCAAGAAGATCAAACCTATCCATTCTGAAGGAAATCCGCCCTGAGTGCTCACTGGAAGGACAGATGCTGAAGCTGAGGCTCCAATACTTTGGCCACATCGTGAGAAGAGAAGACTCCCTGGAAAAGACCCTGATGTTGGGAAAGATGGAGGGCACAAGGAGAAGGGGACGACAGAGGACGAGATGGTGGGACAGTGTTCTCGAAGCTACAAACATGAGTCTGACCAAACTGTGGGAGGCAGTGGAAGACAGAAGTGCCTGGCATGCTCTGGTCCATGCGGTCACGAAGAGTCGGACACCACTAAACGACTAAACAACAACAACAACACTTCGTATATTTCTCCTCAGAAAACTTCTCATAGTCCTACTAGCGTAATTTGTTGATTACAGCTGCTCTTCATGAAGGGACAGGGAAGGTATTCCCTGTATTTTATATTTAAGTAAATTGCTATGATAAATTGTTTTCTAAAGTAAATTGCTCTGCTCTGATAAATTGCTCTGATAAATTGCTTGCTTTGCTGAGTTTGGAGGAGGCCCACTTCCTCTTTCTGCCGGCTAGCAGAGAGAGCAGCGGCTTTGCTGAGAGGCCAGCTTCCTCTTTCTGCCGGCTGGCAGGGAAGAGGCCCACTTCCTCTTTCTGCCGGCTAGCAGCTCAGCTAAGCAGCAACTGCAGTTGTTGCTTGCTATATTTGGCCAGACGGTCGTTTCTTTTTTTTGCACATGCTTCCTGCTGCAGAAACGCAAGAGACAAGGAGCACACAAACAAGGGAGGGAGGGGGCTTAGCTAGCCATATGCCATATTAGGGAGTAAGCTAAAACTTGCCAGCTGATTGGAGAAGGTTTTGGGGAAGCTTGGGGGAGGGAAGGGTGTTTTCAAGGTATAAGAAAGTTTGCAAATGTGAAATTGGGCATAGCCAGTCTTTGGAGAGGACTCCACTGGCTGCCTCTGCGCAGATCTCAATAAATCTCTTTTCTCTGACCAAGAAGTCTCTGGAATTGTTTTTCCCCTCTGGCCACGGGGTTGGCGGACCGCCAGACCTCTGGGTAATTCCAAAGTAAGGCTTTTATTTGGTGCGTTGGCCGGGAAGAGGTCCCCACCCCCAGCCGAGGGACCAGACTCGACCGGGTGAGCAACCAGGACCAGCGCTCGCAATCTCCAGCGCGCACCCTGCTAGTTCGTAGGGGGAGATCGCCACGCTGTGCCTGAGCCGAGACACCCAGTCGGGGGAGAAAAGAGAACGGCCGAAGGAGGGGTCCGCAGCGGAACAGGTAAGCCCAAAAAGGGAAAAGGGAAAAGGGACTGGCTGTGAGCAGTAGAGTGCCGCCAGAAAAGGAACAAAGGAACTGGCCGTGGCAATAAGGTGCCGCCCTGCCAGACAGGGACGGGAAAAGGGAAAAGGGGAAACAGAGGGAAAATTATTTTGATGTGTTTTGTGTGTTGCATGTTGGAATTATATTGGGGTGTGTTTTGTATGTTGCATGTCAGATACTCCAGTGGCTGAATTGTCAAGTGTGGGCCGGGGCTTAGCGTCCCCTTGGCCGAGCGATTGCAGGGCTGTGCATTTCTTAGCAACGCGAGTTCGCCAAGTCACAGTCTGTAGTGTGTGGTGTGTGAAAGGATCTTAAGCCCGGTTAGGAGCGGAGTATCTGAAAAAAATGGGGTCTGGGGCAAGCTAACGTAGTCCTCTGAAATGCTTTTTAACCAACTGGAAAGCAGCTACGAAGCATGATGATTGGGTTCAAATTGAGAAGAGAGAGGATGAGGACATTATGTGAGGTTGATTGTCCCACCCAAGGAACTAATTGGCCCTTGGAGGGCAGATTTAATTTGCAACTAATCAACCCACTATATCAAAATATCTTGAACGTCCACCCAGACCAGATCCCTTATATTTCTACCTGGAAAATCAATGTGGAAAAGAATCCACCGTGGCTGAAAGCCTGCCGAGGCGACGCCCCACAAAATACAATTTGTGCAGTCTGACCGGCAGGGAAGTCAGAAAAGCCCCCGGTGATATCAGAGCCGGAAGGAGAGGAAGGAGAAGAGGGGGAAGTCATTAAACCGCCGCCACCCTATGCTCCACCAACTGCCCCTCTAGCGAATCCCCCAGGCCCAGGGCCCCAGGACCAGGGAGGAGCCGGCCCTCAGCCTGAACCCTCCAAGGTTGATGAATTAGAGAGCAAAGAGGAAGAGAATGATGAGGAGTTTATGAAGGGACTAATTGAGTTAGCAAAGAAAGGAAAAAAGGTGGACACAGTACCTTACATTGAGATTGCAACAGTATGCACAACCCTATGCGAAAGAAGTGGATGTTAGTTCCCATTTGTTGGCAGCAGCAGGATGTTCCCCAACACAAGGGAAGAAATGGCAGAAGGAATGGATAGAAGCAGCAACCAGGGCGTCCCTCCATAAGTCCCATAAGGCACAGAAAAAGGGTGGGACTGCAATGATGCCTCTACGCAGAGTGTATGACCCACCAGCCCCCCAGGACAGGGTGGGGAAGCACCACCATGCACTTATACAGTCCAACATGTGCCTTTTTCAAGTGCTGATGTGTGCAATTGGAGAAATTAGAACCCTACCTTTGAGGAGAACCCAGATGATATTGCCAACGCCCCATTATAAAGGCTGCCTTTGTAGCTCAGGCAGCGTCCGATATTCGCCAAAAGAAAAAATCCAGAAGCATGAGGGGTTCATCGACCATGGGCTGCAATGGATGTTGGAAATAGCTCAAACCACTTACAATCAGAGAGATGAGGAGGCCCAGAGAAAAAAGGAGAAGTATCAAACAAGGAAGTTGATGGCATTACAGGCTACCACACCCACCCCTCAGGAAAGAGGAAGTGCCCGGGGAGGAGGGCGAAGCCGTCTCGGACGGAATCAGTGCGCCATCTGCCGACAGGAAGGGCACTGGAAGAGAGAATGCCCTATTCTATTATTAGGAAGAGATTTGTTGGTAAAGTTGCAAGCCCAAATTACTTTTAAGCCATCGGGAGAAGCCACATTGTCCACTATGTCACTTGGGGAACTGGTTGTGGAGGCACCCCTGAGAGAGTACTGGCGCCTCATGATGGTAAAAGAAGAGGAGGGACCCATCCCCGCCAGTATTCTGGAACAAGTGAACCCCGCAGTATGGGCTGAAGGTAACCCCCCAGGAATGGCAAAGAATATCCCACCAATAATTGTGAAGCCCAAGCCATTTGTCAATCCTGTTGCAGTAAATAAGTATCCCATCCCACGAAGGGCGACTGAAGGAGTGTGGGTGCATCTAGAGCGACTGCTCCAACATAGGATCTTGAGGCAATGCCAATCACAGTGGAAGACCCCTTTGTTACCAGTGAAGAAAGGAAGCAGGCTATTATCCTGATACCAGAGCCAAAGAACTGCAGAGAACTCCGTGGCTTTCTGGGGTCTGCAGGATTTTGTAGGATATGGATATTTAATTACAGCATCATTGCCAAGCCTCTACATGAGTCAACCAGAGGAACTGAGAGAGACCCCTTTGTTTGGGGCACAGAACAACAGCAAGCCTTCGTGGATTTGAAGAAGGCACTACAGCAAGCCCCAGCGCTTGGCATCCCAAACCCTGAGAAACCCTTTACTCTATTCGTGGATGAGGACCAAGGGACAGCGAAAGGGGTTTTGTGCCAAAAATTGGGAAGCTGGCAACAGCCAGTGGCATACCTATCTGAGCGCCTGACGCCTACAGAACAAGGCTTACCGCCGTGCATGAGAGCAGTTGTGGCAGTAGCCACCCTACTGAACAAAGCAGACAAATTCACCTTTGGCCAAGACACCATTTGTGTGACCCTGCATGCAGTCCCAGCTTTGCTTGACATGAAGGGTACCTATTTTCTCTCCCAGGCTAAAATGAGAAAATGTCAAATGTTATTGCTGCACCCGCGTTTGAAGTTTCAGGTCACCACCGCCCTCAACCCAGCTACCCTGTTGCCGGTAGGAGAAGGTGAGGAACAGATGCACGATTGCATTGAAGTAATGGATGAAGAATATTTTAGCAGGCCTGACCTCAAAGATGAAGCAAACCCCCACTGGCCTTCATGGTTTGTGGATGGAAGCAGCTTTGTTAAGGCTGGACAGCGAAAAGCAGGCTATGCAGTGGTAGCCTTGGAAGACCTTGTTGTGGATTTCACTAAATTGCCCCGCTGTGGACCATACCGCTACCTGTTCGTGGCGATCTGCACGTATACAGGATGGGTTGAAGCCTGGCCTACCAGAACTGAAAAGGCATTTGAAGTAACCAGGTGCCTGTTATAGAAGATCATTCCCCGCTATGGACTACCTAGGTCAATAGGATCTGACAATGGACCAGCCTTTGTCCACTCAGTTTTGCAATAACCCCCCATGCTAGTCAAAATGTGCAGTTTGATAATTATGTGCAGTCATTCTCCCGAGATTTTCTTTCCTTTTTTTTAACAGGTGGACCCAGGCCCACTGCTGTTAAAGTTGCTGACCTCACCCCTTGGGTCCACCACACTTAAGTGAAGAAGGCTATTTTAGATTGGACAGTTACACCAAATCCTGATGATCCTCTGAAGCTAACCATCTCCAGAAGAGCGCCAGACAACCGCCCTGCTGGACAAGTGGATGGGAGGGACGCCCGCGGGCAGCGTCCCCAACGTAGAGACTTTTTTTTCCCCCCAGCAAATTCTGAGGCACCGCCAGGACTTTTGATATTGGGGCCAGAACTCTTTGATATAGTCACTCCGTGTGTCAGGCCCCTGCAAGGGTGGATATATATATATTCCTGTGGGTATATGTTAATATATGTAGAGGGAGAAGCCCCTTTCGGATACAGTATGTTGGGAGGAAATCATGAGAGTATTAAGCATCCACAAGGACAGGTGGGAAAATTGGTTAAGATAATAGGCTCCTCCTCAGAGAGGTGGGACACAACCTCCTAAGAAGCAAGGCAGCTGATAGAGCACGAGTATCAGTGGGCCCTTCAGCAATAAAATAGATATGTCCCAGATAATAATGTCAGCATTTCAGCCACCATTGATCACATGGAAACAATGATAGCCAGGAACCCGCTGAAAACTACAGGAGGTGATCTATGGGGTTGGTTATATTCTTGGCTGCCTCATGGCAGTTGGCTCAGGCATATTGTGGTATTATTAGCAGGGCCGCTGTTAATCCTTCTGCTTCTTTGCCTCTGTATACCCTGCTTCGTGCAATGCTTACAAGGTGTGATGCAAAAAGAATCATGGCCCTTATTGCTCTTCCCCAGGATTATAAACCCGAGAGACCAGGACGAACCTAGGAGATAGGTTGTCCCAAAAGAAGAGGAGGGAATGAAGGGACAGGGAAGGTATTCCCTGTATTTTATATTTAAGTAAATTGCTATGATAAATTGTTTTCTAAAGTAAATTGCTCTGCTCTGATAAATTGCTCTGATAAATTGCTTGCTTTGCTGAGTTTGGAGGAGGCCCACTTCCTCTTTCTGCCGGCTAGCAGAGAGAGCAGCGGCTTTGCTGAGAGGCCAGCTTCCTCTTTCTGCCGGCTGGCAGGGAAGAGGCCCACTTCCTCTTTCTGCCGGCTAGCAGCTCAGCTAAGCAGCAACTGCAGTTGTTGCTTGCTATATTTGGCCAGACGGTCGTTTCTTTTTTTTGCACATGCTTCCTGCTGCAGAAACGCAAGAGACAAGGAGCACACAAACAAGGGAGGGAGGGGGCTTAGCTAGCCATATGCCATATTAGGGAGTAAGCTAAAACTTGCCAGCTGATTGGAGAAGGTTTTGGGGAAGCTTGGGGGAGGGAAGGGTGTTTTCAAGGTATAAGAAAGTTTGCAAATGTGAAATTGGGCGTAGCCAGTCTTTGGAGAGGACTCCACTGGCTGCCTCTGCGCAGATCTCAATAAATCTCTTTTCTCTGACCAAGAAGTCTCTGGAATTGTTTTTCCCCTCTGGCCACGGGGTTGGCGGACCGCCGGACCTCTGGGTAATTCCAAAGTAAGGCTTTTATTCAAATAATTCATATACTTCTTCCAATCTTCTGTAAATGTCTGGTCCCGCAGGTTTCGAATCCTCCCTGTCATTTTGTCCAATTCTGCATAGTCCATTAATTTTGTTATGTACCGAAGTTCTCACCCTGGGCCAGCAGGGGGATACTGTAGATAGTTTTCACTCAGGTCCACATATGCAAATAAGGAATTGAAAGTGACGTTCAGTGATTGGATAGTTACAGAAAGTTGTTACTGTTGCTTTGTAGTGGAGCTCTATATAAGCAGGTTGTCTGAACCCTTCAGTTCTGTTCTGTTCTGTTCTGGCCTGTGAATAAACAAGAGCTGTCTGTTGAATCGCTGTGTCGTCTGATATGTTCACCCACAACTTAACAGATTCCGTCTGCCATTCTTCTTTCGTCAGAATTTCTTCTTGTTTCCATTTCTGGGCTAACAATACTCTTGCCGCAGTTGCTGCATATAAAAACAATTTAACATCTTGCCTATTAATGTCCTGGCCGATAATACCAGACTCCTGCCCTCTTTCTCATCCCCCTTCAGATCTTGCGCTGCCCCTTCTGCCCACCTAGATGCCCATGCAACTCCAGGCCTCCGCTCCTCCCTCTCCAGCGACACTTTTGAATGATTAATCCCCTCAGATGACACAAACACACCACCGTTCACAGCCAATAAGTGCTGGCTCCCGACTCCCAAAGGCAGCTCTTTGCTATCCTGTGTTCCTGAATCTTTCATGGGTCTCAGAGCGCTGCAAAAGAGGCTATCGGACAGCCGAGGGAACCTGAAATATACTCGGAGTCGAGAGTGGATTTCATGCTCTTTATTCAGCTCATAGTGTTGAAGAGGAATGAAAGTTCCCCCAAACTATCTGCTTTATATACATTATTTACACAATGGGCTGCACGTGATTGGCTAATTCCAGGATTCCCCTGTAGGCCAATCAGGTTGTGGATTCACTTCCACCTGGAGCTGGATTGGGTGGCTCCTGTGGACCAATCAGACTGCTGCATCCTGGACCCTATTGTTCTAGGACCAATCAGACTGCTGCATTCTGAATCCTATTGTTCTAGGACCAATCAGACTGCTGCATTTTGGATCCTATTGTTCTAGGACCAATCAGACTGCTGCATTTTGGATCCTATTCAACTCAGTACATAACAGAACCCCTGAGATTCCGGCGCACAGAACCAGGGACTCTGAAACCCAGACAGGAGAGGGTCCTTCAGTGACACCCATGAAGTCTTCGTCGGCCTGGGTTTTCTGGGTCTCAGCTGAAGGAAGCAGTGGAACGTGGGTCGGGTTTTCACTCATCCTCCTGAAAAGCATCCCTGCATTGCTTTGACATATAAGCAATGACGGCAGCAAGAATATTATTGGCATAAAAATGGAAGCAATAAGAACTACCGATGAAAGAAGAACGGAGGATGAAATTGATGGACTATGCAAAATTAGATAAATTAACAGGAAGGATTCGAAACCTGTGGGACCAGAGATTCTTTTCCAAAAATTTTTTTATCAAATTTTCCACAATTATAACAGATGTAACATAGAAAAAAGAAAAGAAAACACACAAAAGAAAACACAATACAGTACTAAACAAGAAAAACAAAAACAACCAGAGGGACCAGAGATTCTTAGAAGACTGGAGTAAATATATGAACTATTTGAAAAGTAATAGTAATGAACAAATTATGCTAGTAGGATTGCAAGAAGTTTAGTAAGGAGGACTATTTGAAATATTACAAGTAAGACTATGAGGAGAATTATTAGCTGACGATAATTAAGAGTAACAGAGAAATTAAGAAATGCAGAATAAGTGATAAAGAACGGAAAATCATCAGAGGTGTTGACGGAAGTCAAAAATATTGTATGAGATAAGAAGTTATGTTGTATGAATGTTGGAAATGATATGTTAAAAAACTAATAAAAATTTATTTTAAAAAGAGAAGAAAGAAAAGCTTGCATCACACCTTATAAATCTCCTCGCTCAGGTAAAAGCCACACAACAATTCTGCAGTGTGGCTCCTGGCCAAGCACTGCCAGGAATTAGCTGGCAAGGTTGCCCCAAATCTTGGTTATAATGTCCATGTGAGGGACATTTTATTTCATAACACATATCTTGCACGCCTTCATTCACGAAGGCTCCTTCCACCCACCTGATTTCTTTCTGTCTCCTCCACATGCTTCTGCCCAGGTCTGAGCCAAAACCGGCTATAATAAGTGTCATATTCAGAAGCTGGGGGGGGGGCAGGGTAAGGCCCTCCTAGCTAAACCAAGAAGGGCAGAGGCGGCCAACCATCTGGGTGATTTGGGCAGTTCTGAAAGTATTATTTCTGAGGTTGCCTTGGAATGAATAAATTGATTTAAACTCTGTATTGCTGTAAACTGAGATGCCCTGAACAAATTTGGGAGGAGGTATGTGGGGTGGGGAATCTAATTGGCAATAATTGGCAATTTCATTGATGATGTTAATGCTTGCTTCTGTTTTTTGTTTTGTAAATTGTTTAGAGGTCCTGTTTGTAGTTGAGCAGTGTGTACATTTTGTTAAATAAATAAAAAATTAATAATAGTATCAGATGGGCAGCTCAGCTGGCTAGAGGGCGGTGATGATAACGCCAAGGTTGTGGGTTCGAACCCTGTACGGGACAGCTGCATTGCAGGGGGTTGGACTAGATGATCCTATGGGTCCCTTCCAAGTCTGTTCTATTCTAGTAATAGCGATAGTCAGACTCTTGATCCATCTAGCTTAGTATTGTCTACACAGACCACTGGTGGAGAGTTAATTGCGAACATTCTGTGACATCACAGCAATCCAGCCAGTAGCTACAGAGATGCACTGACAGGCAAAAATCTGGATAGTATGGAGAGAGAGAGAGAGCCCAGATTGTTGACCCACCCTGCATAATCGATCAAAAGACGCATCACATGCACACTATCTGAATGACAAAGCCCATCAACTTTGGGGGGTGGGGGCGAAGGGACCTTGGCCCCTAGGAGTTGGTTCCTATGCACACAACCTGACCCTGACACACACACAAAAAAAACACATATACAGGAACCACATCTCAATGAAACAACAGCCCGAATTGGAGTGGCGGCTTACAAAACGAAGCAAGCAAGCAAACTCCGCGAGTTTGGCTGCAGCTAAAGTGACCTCCCTCTGTATCTACACAGAACACAAGACAGATCTGAAACACTGTGGGCATCAGCGCAGGCGGGAAAGTAGGTCAGGATGCGAGGATTAGGAAGTCAACGGAGCCCAGGAAGGAGGAAGGATGGGAGAGAGTGGGATTTGGGCAAGAAGGCAAAACAGTTTTCCTGGCGATAGCCCTCACTTTTTTGCCAGCAACCCTTAACAGAGGATGTGCTACCATTAGCTGTGTCCATCGAAGAAACAGGGATGTTGTCCTGATTATCTATGCCATGGGTAAGGAAACTAAGGCCCGGGGGCCGGATCCGGCCCAATTGTCTTCTCAATCTGGCCCGCGGACAGTCCGGGAATCAGCATGTTTTTACATGAGTAGAATGTGTGCTTTTATTTAAAATGCATCTCTGGGTTATTTGTGGGTCATAGGAATTTGTTCATCCCCCCCAAAAAAAAATAGTCCGGCCCCCCACAAGGTCTGAGGGACAGTGGACCGGCCCCCTGCTGAAAAAGTTTGCTGACCCCTGATCTATGCCATGGCAAATATCGGTACAGTGGTACCTCGGGTTACAGACGCTTCAGGTTACATACGCTTCAGGTTACAGACTCCGCTAACCCAGAAATAGTACCTCAGGTTAAGAACTTAGCTTCAGGATGAGAACAGAAATCATGCGGCAGCGGGAGGCCCCATTAGCTAAAGTGGTGCTTCAGGTTAAGAACAGTTTCAGGTTAAGTACGGACCTCCAGAACGAATTAAGTACATAACCAGAGGTACCACTGTATTGGGAAGATCCCTGTTTTTCTGTACCTGCTCCAAAGAATTATTTCCCCGTGTTTCCCAAACGTGGGTCTCCAGCTGTTTTTGGACTACAACTCCCATCATCCCTAGCTAGCAAGACCAGTGCTCAGGCATGATGGGAATTGTAGTCCGAAAACAGCTGGAGACTCAAGTTTGGGAAACACTGGTGGAGGGGGGAGAGCATGCCCCCCCCCCAGAAGTATGTTAGACTCTAGCTCCCATCATCACTGGCTTTGCTAGTTGGGGCTGATGGGAGCTGGAGTCTAACATACCTCTGGAATCACAGAATTGCAGAATTGAGCTATGAAATAATTTTGCTTTGCGTACCAGCTGTGTGGGACACGGGTGGCGCTGTGGGTTAAACCACAGAGCCTAGGGCTTGCCGATTAGAAGTTGGCAGTTCGAATCCCCGCGATGGGGTGAGCTCCCATTGCTCGGTCCCTGCTCCTGCCAACCTAGCAGTTCGAAAGCACATCAAAGTTGTTATGTACTGAGTTGAATAGGATCCAAAATGCAGCAGTCTGATTGGTCCTAGAACAATGCAGCAGTATGATTAGTCTGCAGGAGCCACCCAATCCAGCTCCAGATGAAAGTGAATCCACAACCTGATTGGCTTACAGGAGAATTCCAGAATTAGCCAATCACGTGCAGCCCATTGTGTAAATAATGTAAATAAAGCGGATACTGTGGGGAAACATTCCATTCCTCCTCACCACTATGAGCTGAATAAAGAGCATGAAATCCACTCTCGACTCTGAGTATATTTCAAAAGTGCAAGTAGATAAATAGGTACCACTCCAGCGGGAAGGTAAACGGTGTTTCCGTGTGCTGCTCTGGTTCGCCAGAAGCGGCTTAGTCATGCTGGCCACATGACCCGGAAGCTGTACGCCAGCTCCCTCGGCCAATAAAGCGAGATGAGCACCGCAACCCCAGAGTCGGCCACGACTGGACCTAATGGTCAGGGGTCCCTTTACCTTTACCAGCTGTGTACACACCATGCACTATAATCTCTCTGAAAGCACATGTCCTCCTCCGCCTCCCTCTAAGAACCCTGGGAACTGTAGTCTACCTCTCACAGAGCTACATTTCCCAGCACGCTTCACGAACTACAGTTCCCAGAATTCTTTGGGGAGTGGGTGGTGGTGGAATGTGCTTTTAATGTATGGTGCATAGACTTCTCAGGACTATCGAGACAGGGATATCAGCTTTCCTTACAGGATTGCTGCAGAGATTACAGCACAATAATGCACTCGAAACTGTTGGAAAGCTCAAGAGGCCGCTACAGAAACATAAAACGTTATAATTATTATAATCGCCGCTGGCGCGATCAGAGGCCTTCTGGAGATTTGAAAGAAACGTGCATTTATTTGGGTGGCAGATAGGCAGCAAATATATGCTCTGGGTGCAAAGGAGGGGGCGGCAGTTTGATTTGACTGGGGTCTTTCGGTGTTATTTTGTGGGGCGATTCAGTTTCTGCACCGCCCTTCTTCTCCAAAGAAGTCCAGGGTGGCAGACAACAACAGCCATTAAATAATTTTGAAAATAGTTATTTTTTTAATCGATTAAAGCCATTTCAGAAGATCTGCAAGCACTGAAAAGCAACGAAAGATACAGCTGACCGTTCCCAGGTTGCAGGTGGACCAGCAAACTCTTTTGTGAGAGGAGGTTGACTCCGTGAGTAAAAATATAGCTTGGGAGGGCGGGGGGAGCTGCTGAAGTGAAAGGCTACAAGTAACCCACACCCCAAAATACAAATAAATCTGGGCTGCGTGTAAGGCCAAGATCAGAGTCTGAAAGCTAGCGCCCCCCGGCCCCCTCTCCCAGGAGACTAAAGGGAGCCAGGAGCATCCTGCCCCCCCATTTGTGACACCTCACCCCCTTCCAACCCTGCGGGCACCTATGGAGGGGGGGAAAGGTGCTTGTGGGGTGGTGCCAGAGTCCTAAAATCAATTCCCCCCTCTTGCATCTGGTCTCTCTTCCTTACATCAGCCAGCTTGGCGTGGAGGGTGGGTGGGGGGTCTTAAATTGCAAAGACATGCCCACAGGGAGGGGTGTGTTTTTAAAAGGGGGGGGTGTCTTCTTTATTATTATTTTGCCACGCAATCCATCTCTGCGAGGAGGCGAGGCATCTGCCTGTGTGTGGCTGTCAGCTCGCAGACAACCCCTCCCCTCCTCCCTCCCCCCCTCCTCCATCCAGATCTGGGGGTGGGAAGGAGGGAGGGGGGAGAGAAGGGGGGCTCCGCTCATGCCACCGCATCTTGGCAGCAGGCGCACAGCTGCTCCCGGAGCGCTGGATGGCAGCCTTGCTGTAGGCGACTGGGCAGCTGCCTTGGCACCGCGCAG
Organism: Podarcis raffonei; assembly: GCF_027172205.1. Lineage (NCBI taxonomy): Eukaryota > Metazoa > Chordata > Lepidosauria > Squamata > Lacertidae > Podarcis > Podarcis raffonei. The sequence continues at coordinate 9,109,940 of NC_070609.1, read as the reverse complement.
AAGGCAGAGGAGCCGGCCAGCCACCACGTTGGAGGGGACTTTCTGCCTCTCTCCTCCGCCTCCTCTTCGTGCCACTGGTCCTTCTTCTTCGTGGCAAGCCTTGGGGAAGCCGCCGATTGCCACAGATTGGCAAACCTAACCCTTAGCGCCGAGGGTGGCAAGGGCATCGTGCCAAAGCTCACCGCAGGAGTTCTTGACGGGACCCTGGCATTTTTTGGAGAGGAGGGTCTGCGTGTTCTGGCTGGCACCCAAGCCGAGCAACTTTCTCCCTGACCGGGCATCATCGTGTCTGGGCCGGGCAGAGATGGGCACCCTTTTGCAGAGGATGCAGCCCGCGGAGGTCTGGAGGGTGGCAAACAGGTGCTTGCCACGGGGACGCTGGCAGTGAGCACGGTAAGGGTCTCTTTCTCTCTCTCTTTCTCATGTGGACTTTGCCAAACCCAAGACCCTCTCAGCCTGGGCTACCCAGGTGGTGCCAACCTCCCTGACTGCAAGTCTTCATCAGATCGTAGAATAGGAAGGGACCCCAATGGCCATCTAGTCCAACCCCCCCTAAGGAGAAGCCCAAAGCCAATCCTCTTGCCCACTCTTATCCATCCCAGACTTGGAGTGCCCCATTGGCCCTGTATTTTGCCCCCCACCAAAAAAACAACACTTAGGTCTCCTGCCCTCCTCGCTGTTCTCAAATCTAAATCTGGAAGTTGAAGAGAGATTCTCTCTGACTCTCAACAGCTGAGCCGGCGAGATGGTGGAATTAATGAGATTAAGCTTGGTGGCGAAGCGAGGGGGTAATTGGGTGAAGCCGGAGTCACTCCAGACCAGGGCAGGGCTTCTTATGGTGAGCCTTGGGTACCCAAGAGGACGAGCGTCCTAGGGTGATGGGCAGGGAGGCAGGCAGGTAGCTCCCACTCCACTTAACACCCTTTAAACAGCACAGCCCCCCCAACCCCCAGAGAGGTGTCTGAGCCCCCTAACCGTAGCCTCTGTCTTATTGTTGTTGGGGGGGGGCGAGAGAGAGGGGTCGGGCCAGGAGCGCTGGGAGCCGAGCGCATCTTTGGAGTCTCAGGGAAGCGTGCAAAGGATTTGTGAAACGGAGTTGGCCAGAGAGTGGGTTTCTTGTGTGCGTGTGTTTTAAAAGGTTGCCAGCCCCTGGTGGCAAGAGGGTGCCCCCTTTCGCGGCTCCCAGCTTGGGGACATTCTCTCTACTCGCCAGCCCTGGGATGGAGAAGGGATGCATCATGCCCGAGTCTTTACACAGCAGGTGTGTGGGCTGGAGAACCGAGGGCAAAGGAACCAGAGCTCTCTCTTTCTCAAACACACACACAGAGAGAGAGAGAGTTTCTTTCGTGTGGGAGCTCTGAGCAGGAAGGAGGAAGGAGATCGATAGAGACCGTCAATGTGCAAGGAAAGACTGCTGGAGATTTAGCTCCTTTGTGGGGGCTGACCCATCGCTGCTGCTGCTCCTGTGACTGTGGCTCTCTGGAAAGAGGGCCCCCCCCCAGACTACCTCTCCAGATCCTCTTCGGATTCTTGAGAGAAAGGGCCCAGGGAGCAAAACAAGGTGCAAGGATATTGAAAGGGATCAATATGGAGAGAGAAGTGGAGATCTAATCTAGCTGGTGCCAGCTGGTGCCTCTCTGAACCTCACAGGCCCAAAGACCCAGCCCTTCCTTGCTTGTCCCCCGCCCCCTGGCATTTAGGGGTATACTGCCCTTGTACATTGAGGTTTCTCTAAGCCATCACGCCTTATATAATTACAGCTGCAGATCAACTGCTGTGTTCTGAATTATTATCTTTTCCATTCTCATTTAAAGGCATCTGAAATAGCTGCCATATTCAGACTCTGGGGCGACGACTTTCTGAAAGATAACAGTGCATTGCATAATTTACTTCATTTTTGTCCGTTTCGGGGAAACAGCACATCAAAATAAGCTTGTTTTTCTCATGTGAGAGTTGAGGAACTCAGTTTCAGTACAGCTTTCCTTGCCCCAAATGTACACTCGGTTTCCCTTTTGCACGTAACGCCATCCCCACGTGGCAAGCACCAAAAGTGTCATCGGGCTGAGTCACAAACGGATGTCTTTGATTAACCCCAAGTTGATCTGATGCAAAGTAAGCTTTCTCCAGTCTCCTGTGACTTACTGTATAGCTTAATGTGTTTGGGGAACTACTCTGTATCATGTTCCCGTTAGAACCCGGGAAGAACAAACGAGCGAATTTCTCGCCCCCGTGCGTGTGAAAATGGAGGTTCTCGTGGGGTCCCCATTATGTAATGTGCGGTTGTGACGAAAACAAGTGCATTATCTAAGCACACTCCTTTCAGATCCAGGGTCGATTATGACTCCCTGCCGGCTAGGAGTGTGTACAGAATGCAGCAAACCTGGGTTGGTTTCAGCACAAGGTGTGAAACGGTCCTACAGTTCCATCAATAATTGGGGGGGGGGGCTTGATCTCTGGCGAGTGCCAAAACGGAACGCCCAGTTTATATGCTAATTCTGGAGCTCTGCCCGGTTAATTAAAATGCTTGTTTTATTTGCTCCCTCCTCACCAGCAACAGGCAGCAAAAGAGAAAGAGAGAAAGAGATGCTTTGGCTGGGAAGGAATAATAGAACCCTGCTGGTTTTTATGACGTCGCTGATTTTCCCATTGTATATTTTGCTCTATTTTAACATTTGCCACCGCAGCTCTGATAATTGCGTCTCGAAGGGTGGTATGGAAATCCGAAAAACACATTAAGTGGTCAGTGATGCCTTCGGGCAAGCGATGGACGCCATGAGCGAGACCAGAAATTCGGCATTCGCATTTAATCTCCTGGGGGAGCGAAAATGGGTCTTTATGACTCATTGATCCCCTACCCCAAACCCCTTCACTCCTTGGCACACACGGCTGAAGATGGATTATGGGATGTCTATGGTGGCTTGGAAAAGGGACGCGGGTGGCGCTGTGGGTTAAACCACAGAGCCTAGGACTTGCCGATCAGAAGTTCGGCGGTTCGAATCCCTGCGACGGGGTGAGCTCCCGTTGCTCGGTCCCTGCTCCTGCCAACCTAGCAGTTTGAAAGCACGTCAAAGTGCAAGTAGATAAATAGGTACCACTCCAGCGGCAAGATAAACAGCGTTTCTGTGCGCTGCTCTGGTTTGCCAGAAGCGGCTTAGTCATGCTGGCCACATGACCCAGAAGCTGTACACCAGCTCCCTCGGCCAATAAAGCGAGATGAGCGCTGCAACCCCAGAGTTGGCCACGACTGGACCTAATGGTCAGGGGTCCCTTTACCTTTACCTATGGTGGCTTGGACACCCAAACTAACTCAATCTAGCCCATCACCTGGGTATCATGGCACAACAGGTGCTGAACCACCTTGGGTACCCAGGAAGGCTAGTTTTACCCCCCTCCCAACAGCCCCAAAAAATCCATATCTAGTAGGACTCCATATCTTCAGGCTCACCTTCGCTCCATGTGCAAAACCTGCGCGCAGCAACAGCACAAGACGAAGAGAAACGTATGCATGAAATCTGACAGGGAGGGCTGAACATGTGTGTCTATTTTGCTTGCACATATAACGAAGCATCGTTTTGGCTTCAGCTTTGGACCGGAGGGAATCTGTCCAATTAGGCCCTTCACCACCCCCTCGCATATTGCTGTCGATTTCAGCCATATGTGCATGTCATCGGGGAGAGGAGGAGGAGGGGGCCGTTTCCATGAAACCGGGAATGCGTTTTTTTATCGACCGATCAGTATATTTCTCATTCGGGCTGAAACATATGGTGAAAATCAGGCTTTGCAAATTCAGCGGCCCAGGCAGGATTTGAACCCATGGCTCCTCGCGTTTGGAATGAGTGCTCCAGTCACTTGGCCACCTCCGGCCTGGGGCAGATCCACCAGTTTTTGCTCCGTACATGAGGAATCCAGAAAGCCACAACCTCCTAGGCCTGTGGCTCACCCTTGACCATTGGCCATGCTGGCTGAGACTGATGGTCTGCGAATAATTGGCCAAAGCGTTTCATTTCCGAGATGCCAGTGGCTGGTGTTAAATGCCAACACTTTTATAATAGTTGCCCTGTGACCCGAAGCCTTTTGCCAAAATTCTAAGGGACATAGGAGCTATGTCCGATTATTCAGCAGCAAAGGGAAGGCACTCTGCACATGCTCAGATGCCACAGCTCAGCAACAGAGCACATGATTTCCATGCACAATCTTCTAAATTCCATCCCTTGCACTTTCCTGGTTGGGCTGGGGAAGACTGACAGTCTAAATGTTTTATAGGAATATTTGCTTGCTTCATGGCATCAGGGTTCGGTTTATACGCCTTGGGTAGAAAACAGGTTCTGGGGCAAAATCCTGGTGAACTCTGATGCAGCCTAAGGCAGTGGTGAGAGACCTGTGGTCCTCCTGGCTCCCAGAAGACCCGGCCAGCAAGGCCAATGGTCAGGAAGTGCTCACGGCAGTACAGTGCAATGGTTAGAATGTTGGACTAGGACCTGGGAGGCCGGGATTCTATTGCTGCCACTCAGCCATGTAGCTCACGGGGTGATCTAGGGCCAATCGCTGCCTCTCAGCCTCACCTACCTCAGAGGGTTTGTTGTGGGGATTAAATGAGGGGAGAACACCACCTTGAGCTCCTGGGAGAAAAAGGAGGGATATAAAAGCAATAAATTATAGTAAGGATGAGAGACCGAGTCTAGCAGATATCTGGAGGGGCACAGGTATTTCACACACAGAGCCTAAGGTCCAAACTTCGGTGTGAGAGCCAGCGTGGGGAAGAGGTGGGAAGACCTCAGATTAAACCTCACTTTAGGCTCAGCCCCAAAGTTAGGCAAACACCTATTCCCTCAGCTTCTCCACTGTCTGCCCCACTGAGCTGCACTTTGGGGTGGAGGTCGTAAAACAATGCCAGCCTCCTTTATTGAGCAGCTTGATATAATGCAGGTTAATGACTTGGTGGAAGCTAGCGGCTAAATGGAGCCTCTCTCTTCAGAGGCACTCTACCTGTGATTTACCAGACGTTGGGGACAAACGAGGGCTGTAGGGCTGTAACTCTCATGACTGAATAAACCAGGGCTCTTTTTGGATGCCTTCTCTCACCGGCCCTAGCCGTAACCGCCAGACATTTTCGGATTCCTAACCCATCCAGCATGACCAATGATCAGGGATGATGGGACTTGTAGTCCATCAATATCTGGAGGGTCAAAGGCCACCCAGCCTTGGTATAACCTCCCTTACACTGAGTCAAAGTCTTGCTCCATCTAGTCCAACATTGCCAACTTGGGCTGGCAACTGCTCTCCAGCAGAAACCTCCCTTTCACGTGGACCCTGTTCCCTGTTATTTAAGTGGAGGTACCAGGACGCAGGTGGTGCTGTGGGTTAAACCACAGAGCCTAGGACTTGCCAATCAGAAGGTCGGTGGTTCGAATCCCCGCGACGGGGTGAGCTCCCGTTGCTCTGTCCCTGCTCCTGCCAACCTAGCAGTTCGAAAGCACGTCAAAGTGCAAGTAGATAAATACCTTCCAGCGGGAAGGTAAACGGCGTTTCCATGTGCTGCTCTGGTTCGCCAGAAGCGGCTTAGTCATGCTGGCCACATGACCCGGAAGCTGTACGCCAGCTCCCTCGGCCAATAAAGCGAGATGAGCGCCGCAACCCCAGAGTTGTCCACGACTGCACCTAATGATCAGGGGTCCCTTTACCTTTACCAGGGCTGAACCTGCCGGGACTCTTCTGTCCCCAAAAGCATGTGCCCTGCTGCTGAGCGAGGCTTTCACACCCTTGCTTCTGGGCTTCCCAGAAAGCTTGTGGCTGCCCTCTGTTGGAAACAGGACACTGGGGCTTCGCTGGATGCTTAAGTGAAACCTAGCCGGGCTCTTCGGCCCTTCCTAGGAGCGCTTGGAAACATGTTCTGCAAATGCTTAAGGCCTCAGAACTGTTGTTTCAGTTACCCTGACCCTGACCCTGACCCTGACCCCGCTGTGTGGCTCAGGAGACTGTAGCTTGCCTACCTCCCCGTGTGGGGTTAGGAAGACGGGGAGCATTCTGCCAATTTTCTCCCCCGCCATCCAAGTTGAGAAGAAGATAAAAAGCTGAATCTCTTCTCCTCGCTTTCTCTGTGCCGCCTCTGCTTTGGGAAAGCGGCGGTGATTCATGGGCATTTGCTGGCACCGCCATCCAAGTACAGTCAAGACCAAGATCTCCAGGGACTTGCTTTCATCCTCCTCCTCCTCTCCATCCCAAAATAATTTCCGTTGCTGTACGGTTTCCCAAGAGAGCGAGGCAGTGCAGATGCGTGAAGGCACTCCGATTTAATTTAACCGGGAACTCGGGACGTGTGGCAGGAGATTCAGAGCAGGAATGTGGCCAGGGTTGGGAGTTCGATTCCAACTCCTAGGAGGAGAAGGGATGCTCAGTGGTTAGCGCAAGAGGCGGCCTTCATGTGATGGGAGCCTTGGGTTCAAAGCCCAGCGAGTGGGAAGGGAAGATCCGTTTAAGAGGCTGGCGAGGTGGCAGAGCAGGCAAACTATTTTGCTTTAGAAGATTAATTTCCAGGGCTGCTTTTCCCCCAGCCCCCGCAAAAAAATATGGTCCCAAGTTATGGTCTGAAGGAAAATGAGGCTTCCACCTCCCTGGTTGTTGGTCTGGTTCGTGCCTAAATGGGAGGTGACCATCATGGAGACTGCATTGATATTATATTTTACAACCCACCTTTTTCTCCAAAACAATCATGGTTCTCCCCCTCCTCATTCAATCCCCCACAACCCTATGAGGTAGGTTGAGGTGAGAGGCAGTGTGACTGGCCCAAAGGTCACCCCATGAGCTTCATGGCTGAGTGGGGATTCGAACCCTGCTCTCCCAGGTCCTCTAACCACTTCACCACACAGACGTGTGTGGTGACTTGGGGTCCCGTAATGGAAAGCAGCAGGATACAAACACAATGAATGAATTTGCTAGTTACTATGTGATGTTGTGGGACGCGGGTGGTGCTGTGGGTTAAACCACAGAGCCTAGGACTTGCCAATCAGAAGGTCGGCGGTTCGAATCCCCGCGACGGGGTGAGCTCCCGTTGCTGGGTCCCTGTTCCTGCCAACCTAGCAGTTTGAAAGCACATCAAAGTGCAAGTAGATACTGTAAATAGGTACCACTCCGGCGGGAAGGTAAATGGCGTTTCCGTGTGCTGCTCTGGTTCTCCAGAAGCGACTTAGTCATGCTGGCCACATGACCTGGAAGCTGTACTCCGGCTCCCTTGGCCTATAGAGCGAGATGAGCGCCGCAACCCCAGAGTCGGCCACGACTGGACCTAATTCAGGGATCCCTTTACCTTTATGTGATGTTGTGCCTGGGAAGACGGAGGGTGTCCGGACACTGAGGTCCAGCACCGAGGGCCTTCTGGCGGTTCCCTCATTGCGAGAAGTGAGGTTACAGGGAACCAGGCAGAGGGCCTTCTTGGTAGTGGCACCCGCCCTGTGGTACGCCCTCCCATCAGATGTGAAGGAAGTAAACAACTACAGTGGACCCTCTGGTTACGTTACCTTCAGGTAATGTAACTTTCGGGTTGCGAACGCAGCAAACCCGGAAGTGTATTCTTCCATGTTTCACCATGCGCGCATGCGCAGAAGTGCTCTATCGCACCGCGCGCATGCACAGAAGCAGCGCCTCTACTTGCGGATTTTTCAGGATATGTACAGACCCCTGGAACGAATTACATTCATCTCCAGAGGGTCCACTGTATCTTACTTTTAGAAGACATCTGAAGGCAGCCCTGTTTAGGGAAGTTTTTAATGTTTTATCTTTTATTGCTATTATTATTATTCTGTTGGGAGCCGCCCAGAGTGGCTGGGGAAAATTATTATTTTCTCCACGTGGAAAGTTTGTTGTCCGGCTCCATCCGGGTGAACAGGAGACTTCCGTTCTGTTCTCCTGCAGGAAGCAAAGAGTCAGGGAGATGCCATCTGAGTGAATGGAGCAGGTGGGATCAATTCCCCCATATCAGACTCTGTTGCCCAAGAGAGAGAAGGGGAGATTCCTTTAACCTCTTGAAGGATTTCCCAGTTAGGATGGAGGCCCAATAACACAACTGCCCTGGACAGCTGCCCTATGCTGCCTGCTCCGCGGGTTAGGACGATGCTGAGAACCAGAACACAGGAGCACAGAGACCACCCATACTGCCTGCACTGGCCGGCAGCGGCTATTCAGTGTTTGAGGCAGGAGCTTTGTCTAGCCCTACTTGGAGCCTGCAGGGATTGAACCCAGACCTTCTGGGTGCTCTGCCACTGAGCTGCTGTCCTCCTTCCGGCGGAAGTGACTCCTGCAAGTTCTGGGCTTTTAACACCCTGGTTTCCCTTTTCACTTTTAAAGAAACCAAACAAACAAGCTCGACAGATCTTGGCAAGGCTGTGGCGCACTGCAGGTTCCCCACGTCAGAGCCAATGTTGCCAAACAGAGCCGAGATCTTTCGATGCCAACATGCGCTTGTTTGAGCACTGAGGGAAAGGTTTCGTTCCCTCTCTTCAGAAACACTCTCTCTCCCCTCAGAAGGCATTCCCTGGGTTGCGTGTCATGTGGGAACTGTCTCCGAGTCCTGCAGTCCCTGCACAAGTGAGCCAGCAGCATCCTTTGTAGCAATCTTTTCTTGTAGAGGGTTCATTCCCCCCCCCCGTATTATTTTAATATTTTGTTGGAAGCTGCCCAGAGTGGCTGCGGCAACCCAGTCAGATGGGAAGCGTATAAATAATAAAATCATTATTAAATTACAGTGGTACCTCGGTTTTCGAACGTAATCCGTTCCGGAAGAAACGTTCAAGTTCCGAAACGTTCGAAAACTGAGGCACAAAGGACAGTCTGCAAATTTAATAAAGAAAATTGAGAAAAAGAACACAAACACTCAAAGGAAGCCGTTTGACTTCCGAGGCACGTTCGAAAACGGAAGCGTTTACTTCTGGGTTTGCAGTGTTCAAAAACCGAAACGTTCGTCAACAGGAACGTTCGGAAACCGAGGTACCGCTGTATTATTATTACAGTGGTACCTCAGGTTACATACGCTTCAGATTACAGACGCTTCAGGTTACAGACTCCACTAACCCAGAAATAGTGCTTCAGGTTAAGAACTTTGCTTCAGGATGAAAACAGAAATCGTGCTCTGGCGGCGCAGCAGCAGCAGGAGGCCCCATTAGCTAAAGTGGTGCTTCAGGTTAAGAACAGTTTCAGGTTAAGAACGGACCTCCAGAACAAATTAAGTACTTAACCCGAGGTACCACTGTATTGTATGAAAAAGCAGGCAGGTCGAAACAGAATGCAAAATAAATCCAAGTGCCGTGGCTCTAAAATTGAACCAATCCTAGCCTAGTTGCTACTCTTGGTCGTTCAAGTTTACACACAAAGAGTCAGTGAGGCTGCTCAGTTTCATAGAAAGTCTGGCTTTGAACCCTGTTGTTGAGAGAGCACAAGGAAACTGGATCCCCATCTATCCCCCATCTCAGAGTCACCATGTTGGGCAAAAGATTCCTGCGTTGCAGAGGGGTTGGGCTGGATGACCCTGCAACTGTGCCATCCTATGATTCCCGTGAAATGAGAAAGATTTCCTCAGATGAGGGAGGAAACCCTTAACGGAATACAAGACAAGGGACTCTGAGGTGGAGATAAATCAGGCAACAGGAGAGTTTGAAGGAACAGAAGGTAAAGTAATTTGTCAAGCTTCACAGTAGCCGTCATAATGACTATAAACCATACAACTGAAGCAGATTTACTATTCAATAAATTTTGGCACAGTGCTTCATAAAACCCCGTACAATTATGTACAGTGGTACCTCTGGTTAAGAACTTAATTTGTTCTGGAGGTCTGTTCTTAACCTGAAACTGTTCGTAACCTGAGGTACCACTTTAGCTAATGGAGCCTCCCGCTGCCGCCACGCGATTTCTGTTCTCATCCTGAAGCAAAGTTCTTAACCCGAGGTATTATTTCTGGGTTAGCGGAGTCTGTAACCTGAAGCGTACATAACCTGAAGCATCTGTAACCCGAGGTACCACTGTATTCTGCTTCAGTTCACTGCTCTGTAAGTCACTCTCTGTACACTGTCCGTATTTCTGTCAGTAAGTTGGGATGAAGATATACAAAGGACCCAGTCTGGTCTCCTTAAATCCAGAATGAATTCTGACTCCATCCCTATCCCCCAATTTATTCTCTCTCTCTCTCTCTATCACACACACACACAGACACACACAGAGAGAGAGAGAGAGAGAGAGAGAGAGAGTCACAGTCTGGGCTCAGGGTCCTGGCTGGATTAGGCTACAGTCCCATCAGCCCATTTTCCTTCTGACCCTGACACAAATTATCGAGAGAAATTTGACCCATCGTTTCTGCAAGTCACCTAAACCAAAGATGCCATTTAATGGAGCCAGGGCTGTGGAGAGCAGCTCAGATCTGGTCGAGTGTGTGTGTCGGGGGATGCGAAGCAGTGTGCCAGCTTCTGAGTCACACACAGCTCTTTGTCAGGCAAAAGCGCATGGGAGGAGCCGAGCTCAGATGGGATCCAAAACATACAAAAACAAAACAGGCGGAAACTCGTGTAGATAATGCCCTTTCCATGTGGACGACGTTTCTGCTTACCTGCAAATTTCCAGAATTGTGGTGCAGTGCCTAAGAGGCAGAGGTACCATTCAGGAAGCCCTCAGTGTGAAACTCGCCTCTGTCGTGTGCGCAGTAGGTGGTTTCAAGCCAGCCACTCTTAACTCTCTCAGCCTCAGTTGGCAACATAGGGCATAATACTACCGGTCTACCTTACAGGGTTCTTGTAAGGATTACAACTGAAACAGCTATGGAAATGTTTAACATTATTAAGACCAAGGCTCCCTCCAGACGTTCATTCATGGTTATTTAATAATAATAATAATTTATTATTTATACCCCGCCCATCTGGCTGAGTTTCCCCAGCCACTCTGGGCGGCTCCCAATCAAGTGTTAAAAACATTACAGCGTTAAATATTAAAAACTTCCCTGAACAGGGCTGCCTTCAGATGTCTTTTAAAGATAGGATAGCTGCTTATTTCCTTCACATCTGAAGGGAGGGTGTTCCACAGGGCGGGCGCCACTACCGAGAAGGCCCTCTGCCTGGTTCCCTGTAACCTCACTTCTCGCAATGAGGGAACCGCCAGAAGGCCCTCGGTGTTGGATCCCAGTGTCCGGGCTGAACGATGGGGGTGGAGACGCTCCTTCAGGTATACAGGACCAAAGCTGTTTAGGGCTTTAAAGTTCAGCACCAACGCTATTTGTGCCTTTGATGGCATCAGGGCCTGTTCTACACGATCCCGCTTTCACGTAAAGGGTTTTTTTTTGTGTGGAGCGGGCAGCTTGTCTCGTTCCCAATCATTTAAAAGATCGTTTTGGGGTTCTGCATTACGCATCTGTGCAGTGCGTGAACCTCTGCGCATGTTTGGCTGAGCAATCTGTTCCTGCTACGGAAATCCCATGTGCCTGCACCGGATTTCACGCTGCGTGGATTTCTGAGTTGGTGGGAGCCCTGACAGGAATTAAAAAAGGACAAACTCTGAATGTCCCTTCCCATCCAGCGACTACAGTTGCGTGATGGCAGTGTGCCACCGGAAAGTGCCAAACGCTGTTCTTTTTCTGGAACAGTCGACTGCTGTAGGGGTTGTGTAAAGGTTGCAGATGGGGGGGTAGGGGGGGTGGAGGGATGAAACACCAGCCAATTCTAATGAGCCATAATAAGCAGAGGAATATAGCCTGCATACTTCCCAAGCCTCCTCCAATTTAAGCCGATGTTACTTACGAATAATCCCTCATCACCATTTCAATATTCCCACTTTTTGCCGTCCAAATTTGCCTGCCACTACATCTGAAGTCTCGGGGATTAACTTAAACCTTTTAAAAACTGCATTCTTATTTATTGCGTTTATCGGTTGCCTTATACAAAAGAAAGAGCCTCAAAGCAACTTGTGGCGAATAAAAGCAATTTTTAAAACAAAAAACCAGGAAAATGTAAAACTGCAAACAATACACGATACATAAAATGCTCACCCGGCAACTTATCAATAAAGTGGATTGTTTGGTCGATAAAGCAGACTCCCAGTGCAATGTGGTAAAAAACACAGCATATGGATTGACATCTTCAAGGTATTTATCGTCGCAGCTCATAAACAAGTTTTCAATAGACTTTCCCCCCCTGCTCTCTGTCTTCCAAAGGTGATGGTATAGGTCTATTTCCAGTGGCACCTTCAGGGCAGGACTTTGGGGGCAGAGGCCCAGGCCACCACTCAGCGGAATAGCCAGGGGCTCCCCCAAACACTGCAGGGCTGGCTTCCCACATCTCAAAGAAAACAAAGGAAGACCCATTGCTATTGAAAAAGAGGGGCTCTCCATTTCAGACCATTAAGTCCAGAAACTGGGCTGTATCCAATGATCTGCGTGCTAGTAATAATAATAATAATAATAATAATAATAATAATTTATTATTTGTACTCCGCCCATCTGGCTGGGTTTCCCCAGTCACTCTGGGTGGCTTCCAACAAAGATTAAAAATACATTAAAATGTCACACATTAAAAACTTCCCTGAACAGGGCTGCCTTCAGATGTTGTCTGAATGTCAGGTAGTTGTTTATCTCTTTGACATCTGGTGGGAGGGCGTTCCACAGGGCGGGCGCCACTACCGAGAAGGCCCTCTGCCTGGTTCCCTGTAGCTGTGCTTCTCGCAATGAGGGAACCGCCAGAAGGCCCTCGGCGCTGGACCTCAGCGTCCGGGCAGAACATGGGGTTGGAGATGCCCCTTCTGGTATACTGGGCTGAGGCCATTTAGGGCTTTAAAGGTCAGCACCAACACTTTGAATTGTGCTCGGAAACGTACTGGGAGCCAGTGTAGGTCTTTCAAGACCGGTGTTAGGTGGTCTCGGCGGCCGCTCCCAGTCACCAGTCTAGCTGCCGCATTCTGGATTAGTTGTAGTTTCCGGGTCACCTTCAAAGGTAGCCCCACATAGAGCGCGTTGCAGTAGTCCAAGCGGGAGATAACTAGACCATGCACCACTCTGGCAAGACAGTCTGTGGGCAGGTAGGGTCTCAGCCTGCGTACCAAATGGAGCTGGTAAATAGCTGCCCTGGATACAGAATTGACCTGCACCTCCATGGACAGCTGTGAGTCCAGAATGACTCCCAGGCTGCGCACCTGGTCCTTCAGGGGCACAGTTACCCCATTCAGGACCAGGGAGTCCTCCACACCTGCCCACCTCCTGTCCCCCAAAAACAGTACTTGGATGACAGTAGTGGATGACAGAATTAAAAGGGTGGGCGACAAAGGAATCCAGCACAAAATTATGCCAGCAGAAGTCTGTTGCACAAAAGCCAATTCTTGGTGCGCAACAGCTGGTTTTTGCTGTGCAATCAGCTGCACAACAATCTTGGGCAATGTACCTGTTTTTCCTTCAGCGAGAACTTTCTGCCAGCACAATTCATATACTGCTTAGTGACGTTAATTTAGCACCGCATTCGCTAACAGCTCTCTGTTGCCTAAGTCCATCCCTGCCTATTTCACCCAAACAGTAGATGAGACAATATCGCTGTTTCTGAATTGCTGCCATCTCAGACTGCCGGTGCAGGCTGACATGTGAGAACGTTGTACAAAAATAAAATATAATCCGCGCATTTAAGAATACAGATGGTGTCAGGGGGGCAAGATTAGGGTAACCTTCACTGCGACAGGCTAGTTTTTTTATGTGCAGGGATTGAAAAATAATCGTACGGAGCACTCAAGTGAACCCCACCTAAAATCCAAATGGCACATCCCAGAAATTTATGTACTGCCTCAGCTTCCGTTTATGAGAGCTGAACCCCATCCATAAATAAAAGGGACTATATGAAAGCAATCTAGGAAGTCTGGAGCATTCATCTTAAATTCCACTTCACACTGATAAAGCATTTTTTTCTGCCGTCGCCAAACTTTGTGTTATCTCTACATCCTTTGACAAAATGTCCCTTTGTAGTATTCAGCAATTCTTTCAACAAGGCTTCTTGTGAATCCATTCCAAAAGATGCAGATAAAATTAGCAGGAACAGCCTGGCATCTCTAAAAGTCACTATCTCACATCAGCCTGCATGTAGGTTTCAGCCTGAGGGATATCAGATGCCAGTGAAGTGGAACTTTAAACAGATTTTCAGAACCAGCAACTTCTGCAAAGCACTGCGTTGGCTACCTCTGAGATATATCTATAGAGACAGGTTTGGAAATATAGAGATACAAATGGACTGGCTCCAAGTTTTCTGTCCCAACTAACTGGTTCACAAAGAGTGGGGTGGGTTTTGTGGCAGGAAAGGAGTCTTGTAGGCTGCTGAGAGGAGCGGCTGGCTCTCTAAACCAGGGGTCAGCAAACTTTTTCATCAGGGGGCTGGTCCACTGTCCCTCAGACCTTGCGGGGGCCAGACTATATTTTGGGGGGAAAATATGAACATGCCCCAGAAATAACCCAGAGATGCATTTTAAATAAAAGCACACATTCTACTCATGTAAAAACACCAGGAAGGCCCCACAAATAACCCAGTGATGCATTTTAAATAAAAGGACACATTCTACTCATGTAAAAACACCAGGCAGGCCCCACAAATAACCCAGAGATGCATTTTAAATAAAAGGGCTCATTCTACTCATGTAAAAACCACGTTGATTCCTGGACCATCTGCGGGCTGGATTGAGAAGGCGATTGGGCCGCATCCGGCCCTCAGGCCTTAGTTTGCCTAAAGGTAAAGGGACCCCTGACCATTAGGTCCAGTCGTGGCCGACTCTGGGGTTGCAGCGCTCATCTCGCTTTACTGGCCGAGGGAGCCGGCATACAGCTTCCGGGTCATGTGGCCAGCAGGACTAAGCCGCTTCTGGCGAACCAGAGCAGCGCACGGAAACGCCGTTTACCTTCCCGCCTGAGCGGTACCTATTTATCTACTTGCACTTTGACGTGCTTTTGAACTGCTAGGTTGGCAGGAGCAGGGACCGAGCAATGGGAGCTCACCCCGTCGCGGGGATTCGAACTGCCCACCTTCTGATCGGCAAGTCCTAGGCTCTGTGGGTTAACCCACAGCGCCACCCGCATCCCTTAGTTTGCCTACCCATGCGAGTCTAAACAAAGAGATTTCCTAAGCCTCAGGGTGGTGGAAGAGAAAGTTCTCTAACTTACAGGGACTCAGTTTCACACAAATTCAAGGGGCTTGATTTGGGTTTGGAAAACAGCAGAATGAGAAGGAGAGATTGCTCCACCTCACCTCAACGACTACAGCTATGATCTTTGCACAGTATTTTGAAATTTTCAGAGCATTTAATGTAAACCATCTTCTGCAAGCCAGTGTAGTGTAGTGGTTCGTGTGTCAGGCTAGGACCTGGGAGACCAGGGTTCGAATCCCCCCCCCCAGCCATGAAGCTCACTGGGTGACCTTGGACCAGTCACTGCCTTTCGGCCTCGCCTACCTCACAGGGTGGTAGTGATGATTAAATAAGGACGGGGAGAACTATGTTTGCCACCTTGAACTGCTTGAAGAACAAAGTGGGATAGAAATGAAATAATTAAGACATTAGTGCATCCTCCCTTATTGTTTTAGACACCTCCTGATGAAAACCTACCTGTTTCAGCCAGCCTATCTCGATGCATTATTTAGTTGCCTGTATTTGTTGCCTGTATTTGTTTTAAAGGGGACGCGGGTGGCGCTGTGGGTTCAACCACAGAGCCTAGGACTTGCCGATCAGAAGGTCGGCGGTTCGAATCCCCGCGACGGGGTGAGCTCCCATTGCTCGGTCCCTGCTCCTGCCAACCCAGCAGTTCAAAAGCACGTCAAAGTGCAAGTAGATAAATAGGTACCGCTCCAACGGGAAGATAAACAGCGTTTCCGTGCGCTGCTCTGGTTCACCAGAAGCGGCTTAGTCATGCGGGCCACATGACCCGGAAGCTGTACGCTGGCTCCCTCGGCCAGTAAAGCGAGATGAGCGCTGCAACCCCAGAGTCGGCCACGACTGGACCTAATGGTCAGGGGTACCTTATTTGTTTTAAAAGTTTTACTGATTTTTATCTTTGTTTTACGGTTTCAAGCCAGTGGTTTCCAAATCTCTCTCCCCAACACCCATGAGCCTAACCAGGATTTTTGTTGGGGGCGGGGCAGCCAAAGTTGTTGAGCTTTCTTTAGGAGATCACCCCCCTCCAAATTGTTGAGTTTTTTTGGCAAAATCATGGGTGACTGTACCCCCCATTAGCGGACATTACAGGGGGCAGACTTTGATGGGGGGGAGGTTTCTCCGGGAGGGGGGGGAGAACCTCAGTTAATTGAGTACTTTCAATGCTTTTTTAAAAAAAGTGGATCTGCCCCGCCCCCACCGGTCCGCCTTGGCTATGCCCATGTCCCCACCATCCCCCCCCCACCTTGAAAACCACTAAGGGTCTTAACAGACCCTGCTGCATTACTGTTGCAGCAGTCGTAATACACTGCACTAGACATTGTATGATTCTTAATCTTCTTTTCACTGCTTTCATTTTGTTTCTCATCGGTTGTATTCATTGTATTCCAATTTGGAATCCGTCAAATACAAATCACAATACAATAGAACACAATCTGTAAGAAATAAAAGCAGCAATTAAAATACAATTTAAAAATCAATACAAATATTGAACAAGACAGATGTTTTCTCTCCAGCCTTCAGCCACAGACATGATGCAGGCCTCCTGAACGAAGGATGTGGATCACAGTTTGGTATCCCTTAACTATACAGTGGTACCTTAGTTCTCAAACTTAATCCGTTCCGGAAGTCCGTTCCAAAACCAAAGTGCACTTTCCTATAGAAAGTAATGCAAAATGGATTAATCCGTTTCAGACTTTTAAAAACAACCCCGAAAACAGCGATTTAGCATGAATTTTACTATCTAACGAGACCATTGATCCATAAAATGAAAGCAATAAGCAATGTACTGCAGTCACACAATCAATCAGTTGCTGAACTAGGTTCCACACAGTCACAAAAACAAAAGAAAGAAGCCGCAAAAACTAAAATGCAAAATAAATAGCAAAAACAGACCTCGACGTAACACTCAAAACAGAAGCTTAACACTCAAAACGGAAGGGTACCACTCAATACGCAGCACGTTCGGCTTCCAAAAAAAGTTCGCAAACTGGAACACTCACTTCTGGGTTTGCAGTGTTTGGGTTCCAAGTTGTTTGAGTGCCAAGGTGTTTGAGAACCAAGGTACCACTGTAGTTGTTTGGGAACGGGTTGTGGATCTTGGCTTTATCTGTTATTAAGGTAAAGGGACCCCTGACCGTTAGGTCCAGTCGTGACTGACTCTGGGGTTGCGGCGCTCATCTCGCTTTATTGGCCAAGGGAGCCGGCGTACAGCTTCCGGGTCATGTGGCCAGCATGACTAAGCCACTTCCAGAGCAGCGCACAGAAACGCCGTTTACTTTCCCGCCGGAGTGGTACCTATTTATCTACTTGCACTTTGACATGCTTTCGAACTGCTAGGTTGGCAGGAGCAGGGACTGAACAACGGGAGCTCACCCCATTGCAGAGATTCAAACCGCCGACATTCTGATCGGCAAGTCCTATGCTCTGTGGTTTAACCCACAGCGCCACCCGCATCCCTATCTGCTATCTGTTATTAGTGTGCCTCTTAAGACAGCTTTTTGGTGGAGCGATGTGTACATTTTCCCCCATATAAAAGGCGCTAAACGCTTTGCTGTTTTTTTGCTTCTCCCCAAGCTAACCGAAGCGAGAGACTCACTCGGCCTTAACTGACAGCAAGGAGAAGAGGGCATCCAGCACATTCCGCCCAGGAGTGCTATGGAGAACATCCATGAACTGCAGCACCCACTTCTGGCCAAGTCCCCCGGGAGAGCCACCCTCCGGGGCGGAATGCTGAGTCGGGTCGCTCCCCAGGACCACTCCGGACTCCTGTCCCATCACATGCCCCCGAGCCTCTCCTGGCTCCAGCCCGGACCCCACATCCTTCCCAGTCAGCTCCTGGACCCTAGCAGCCTGCAGAGGACAGTCGAGCCCTTCTGCACCCCGGAACCCACCCTGTACCCCGAGCTGTGGAAATCCAGCAACCCCCAAGGCTGGAAGAAGAAAGATTATATCGAAACCGCCTTTGGAGACAGCAAGGAGGCTGGGGAGCTGCCCAGGAAGGTGCCTGTGGAAAAGGACATCCACACCGTCTGCTACGAAGTGGGCGACACAGAGTCTCCGGACCTTGAGGTAAGGGCTGGGGTTTGAGGGGGGGCTTGGCCGAGAGGCCTCAAACGCAGGGAGCAGAAGCTTGTGGCTCACCTCTTGCGGAAGGAGGCGTCAGACCCGTTCCTGAATCGCCACTACTGTCAGTAGCAAAAGGCACAAATTGTACCGTGGCCAATTGGCATAGCTGTCAGCTTTTCCCTTTTCTTGCGAGGAATCCTATTCGGAATAAAGGAATATCCCTTTAAAAAGGGGAAACGTTGACAGCTATGCCAATCGGATGCCCCAATGGGAAGCCATAATAATAATAATAATAATAATAATAATAATAATAATAATAATTTATTTATACCCCACCCATCTGGCTGGGTTTTCCCAGCTACTCTGGGCGGCTTCCAACATAATATTAAAATACAATAGTCTATTAAACATTAAAAGCTTCCCTAAACAGGGCTGCCTTCAGATGTCTTCTAAAAGTCTGGTAGTTGTTTATCTCTTTGACATCTAA
Source organism: Podarcis raffonei (assembly GCF_027172205.1). Lineage (NCBI taxonomy): Eukaryota > Metazoa > Chordata > Lepidosauria > Squamata > Lacertidae > Podarcis > Podarcis raffonei. Next base: position 9,091,249 of record NC_070609.1, on the reverse strand, counting down.
CGGGAGGGCGTTCCACAGGGCGGGTACCACTACCAAGAAGGCTCCCTGCCTGGTTCCCTGTAGCTTCACTTCTCGCAGGGAGGAAACACGATAAAACATCAAACATTAAAACTTCCCTAAACAGGGTTGCCTTCAGATGTCTTCGAAAAGTCAGACAGTTGTTTATTTCCTTGACATCTGATGGGAGGGCATTCCACAGGGAGGGCGCCACCACTGAGAAGGCCCTCTGCCTGGTTCCCTGTAGCTTCACTTCTCACAGTGAGGGAACCACCAGAAAGCCCTCGGCGCTGGACCTCAGTGTCCGGGCAGAACGATGGGGGTGGAGACGCTCCTTCAGGTATACTGGGCCTTTGAGGCCATTTAGGGCTTTAAAGGTCAGCACCAACACCTTGAATTGTGCTCGGAAACGTACTGGGAGCCAGTGTAGGTCTTTCAAGACCGGGGTTATATGGTCTTGGCAGCCGCTCCCAGTCACCAGTCTAGCTGCCGCATTCTGGATTAGTGGTAGTTTCCGGGTCACCTTCAAAGGTAGCCCCACGTAGAGCGCATTGCACTCTGAGCGGGTGGTGTCAGGAGGAGAGCTTGGGTATGGATAGCATTGGCTGGTGTCCATTGGGACTGGTGGGGCAGAAGGCAGGAGGGCCAACTTTAGCCACAAACCACAACCAAAGGTAGACAGAACCAACTCATTCCTTGCTAAGTTCTGCAAGGGCGTCGCTGAGGCGACCAAATTCTGGACGCTCCAATCTCCCATGGTGCCAACAAACAAACAAACAAACAAACAAACAAACAAACAAACAAACAAACAAAGGACCTCTCCACATGACGCTGACTCAAACACCCTGCACAAGCACTTTGCAATACAGTGGTACCTCGGGTTACATACGCTTCAGGTTACAGACTCTGCTAACCCAGAAATAGTACCTTGGGTTAAGAACTTTGCTTCAGGATGAGAACAGAAATCGTGCTGTGGCGGCAGAAGGAGGCCCCATTAGCTAAAGTGGTGCTTCAGGTTAAGAACAGTTTCAGGTTAAGATTGGACCTCTGGAACGAATTAAGTACTTAACCCGAGGTACCACTGTAGAACCAAAGTTTATTTCCCCTCCCTTCTCTCTTTCCCCACAATGACAATAGTGTCTCATACCAAATGTATGAAAAAGACTATAGGAATTGAAAGTGGAGGTGCTATATGTACACACACACACACACACACACACACACAGTTTAATAAAAACTAAATTAAGGAGAAGGAAGCTGGGAAGTATCATCACCACCTGGACAGGTTATAAGGAAGAAGGTAGACTTGGCTCCCCTCGGACCAGAACAGAAGCGGACAGTTGGCGGTGCTTACTATTAAAAAGTTTGCAAGGTGTTTTTTTAGATAGGGGGAAGTTGAGAGAAGGTATGGGGCATCCAGCCACGATAACAGAAGCTCAGCTGCTGGGCATAGGAAGCACCAAATCCACACCTTGGGCCGGCCCTCCCATTAGGTAGGGTGAGGCATTGGCACTGATTTCCAACGAGATCTCGCAAGATCTCGCCGAAATCACACGAGATGGTTAATGAGTGAGCCAGGTTAATGAGTGAGCCAGGAATCTGTTAGAAGCAAAGGAGCTCCCTTCTAAAAAATGGAAGTTTTTTTTTCTTTTCATTTTTTCCATTTTCCTTTTTTTTTTTACCAATAACCAAAACACAAACAGTGAAAACCCCCAAGCGGCTGATACATTGGGTATACATAATCAATAATAACATATTCAAATCAACCATATGTACAATTCTATATACCTTAACACTCCTCCCTCCACAAGGTTTATTTAAGTTTTAACATTTTAATTGCCCCAAATTGTTCAAACCTACCCAAATAATTCAATATCTTCTCAAACCAATCCTCCTCCTTCTCAGTGACCTTAAACCCTTTCACTAAAAATGGAAGTTTTATCCAAATGAGAACAAAACAGAACGTAAACTTTCACGAAACAGACAGACAGATGGGCAATAGGAGAAGCGAAAAAATAATTTCAGGAGCATATTGCTAAAACATGAAGGCTACATTCAGGCGACATTTTATTCTGTCTTCCTGATACTTCCTTACCTGTACAGCAGATTTTTGCATTACATGTCTGATGACCTTTCCTGTCATGTTCTGCTAAGCTTACTGGTGGGAACAAAATTTAGCCTGACATGGCAGTATATAGGTTCAAAGACCCAACAGGTACCATATTGCAAACAGAATATTAGAAATTGGGGCAAAAATGCTAGCATTATAACCAGCAAAACTAATTTTGGAAAATATTTAAGTGCATCAGAAACAGCAAACCAGCTAGGAAGGGAAGTTGGACCGTTAGACGACAAGAGAGGTAAAGGTGCGAAAGCAGGATAAGGAGATTACAGGAGAGTTGAATGAATTCTCTGCATCTTGCTATGGAAGATGTAGGTCAGATACGTGTGCCTGGACTGATTTTTTTCCCCCCGAGTCTGAAAAACTGAGGAAAATAGCGGTGGCAAGAAATGTCATTCTAGACTTTAACTGACAAGTTAAAAAATAAACAAATCAACAGATGTGAATGGTGTCCACCCAAGAGTTTGTGAAGAGCTGAAATGCGAAATTGCTGATCTCCAAAGGGGAATATTTGACTTGCCATTAAAATCAACCTCATTCCTTCAGTGCACCCTTTTACTCTCTCCTAAATATGGGTCCTGGGACGCGGGTGGCACTGTGGGTTAAACCACAGAGCCTAGGACTTGCCGATCAGAAGGTCGGCGGTTCGAATCACCACGAGGGGGTGAGCTCCCGTTGCTCAGTCCCTGCTCCTGCCAACCTAGCAGTTCGAAAACACGTCAAAAGTGCAAGTAGATAAATAGGTACCGCTCTGGCGGGAAGGTAAACGGCATTTCCGTGCACTGCTCTGGTTCGCCAGAAGCGGCTTAGTCATGCTGGCCACATGACCCAGAAGCTGTCTGTGGACAAATGCCGGCTCTCTCGGCCTCTAGCGTGAGATGAGCACAGCAACCCCAGAGTCGTCCACGACTGGACCTAATTGTCAGGGGTTCCTTTACCTTTACGCTGGGAGACTAGGTCCAATAATGGTATTAGACATGGCTGCTCTGAGTACCAGGGACTGAGGATAAAGTCTGAGAGATGTGGCCATCACGCCTTGCTCGTACCTCTCAATCTTTAGGATGCCGCTTTTGGACAATTCTTGAAGCCCCTCTACACTGGTGTTGTTTTTGCAGGCAAATTCTGCAACATGCCATTGACCCTGAAGCTGTACGCCGGCTCCCTTGGCCAATAAAGTGAGATGAGCGCCGCAACCCCAGAGTCGGTCACGACTGGACCTAATGGTCAGGGGTCCCTTTACCTTTACATTAAATATGGATCCTATTGCATTTCATATAATGAGAGGGAGAAAAAACCCTCTGTCCATTCTCTGCACACCAAACATGATTTTAGTAGCCACTCCACAAGCAGAGAGCCAGAGCAGGATGTTATGAGCAGGTGTGGAACAAATGCATCCATTTGGATCAGCAACTGGTTAAGAGTAGGAATAAATGGACAGTTACCTCAATGGAGGGGTGTAGAATACCTTCAGATTGGTATTGGGACTTTTTCATAAGCCATCTAGAGCTAGAAGTGGCCGATTTTGCTGATGGCGAGAAAAGAGTTCGGAGTCATTAAAACGAAAGGGATTACAGACGCTATAGAAAGGATCTCTCCAAACTGAGCGAGCGGGCAGTAAAATGGCAAATGCGACTCGGTGAGTCAAACAAGCTGGATTCTTTGTTTGTTGGCAGGCAATGATAAGCAGTTACGTCAAGCAGCATTAAACCATCAAGAAGTTTAAAAGGTTAAAAAGTCATTAGAAAGGCACTAAAAACCTATAAAGACCAAAATAGTAAAGGTAAAGGGACCCCTGACCATTAGGTCCAGTCGTGACCGACTCTGGGGTTGCGGCGCTCATCTCGCTTTATTGGCCGAGGGAGCCAGTGTACAGCTTCTGGGTCATGTGGCCAGCATGACTAAGCCGCTTCTGGCAAACCAGAGCAGCACACGGAAACGGTGTTTACTTTCCTGCCGGAGCGGTACTTATTTATCTACTTGTACTTTGACGCGCTTTTGAACTGCTAGGTGGGCAGGATCAGGGACCGAGCAACGGGAGCTCACCCCATCGCGGGGATTCAAACCGTCAACCTTCTGATTGGCAAGTCCTAGGCTCAGTGGTTTAACCCACAACACCACCTGCGTCCCTTAGTTTTAGAGGAGGAGAACAAGAAAAAAAATATTCTCTCCCTCTCTGCACAGAGCCCCTTCAGCGAAGCAGCAGGAGAAACAGAACCCCTTCCATTTCTCCTCCTGCTTCGCTGAAGGGGCGCTGCACAAAGAGGGAAAGCTGCGCAGCACCTCTCCAGCGAAGTGAAGCCAGGAGAGCAAAAGGGATCGGTGCGCACTGACCCCTCTCGCTCTCCTGCCTTCAGCGAAAGCAACGCGAAGCCATGGAGCCTGCATTCGCTCCTTAAGACGCACACACATTTCCCCTTACTTTTTAGGAGGGGAAAAGTGCGTCTTATACAGCAAAAAATACGGTATCTAATCTATCTATCTAATCTTAATTTCACATATACGCTCATGGGTTCTGAACTGGCAATGCCCGACCTTGGGGTTGTGGTGGATGGCTTGTCGAAGATGCTGGCCCAGTGCTCAGCAGCTGTGAAAGATCCCACACTAGGGATCATTAGGAAAGGAATTGAAAACAAAACTGCTGAAACCGCGATGCCATTGAACAGATCTATGGTGCGGCTGCATTTGGAATACTGGGTCGCCTGACCTCGGAAAGGGCATTGCAGAGTTGGGAAAGGTTCAGAAAGGGACAGTCGAAATGATCAAAGGGAGGGAGCGAGTCCTCTAGGAAGAAAGTTTTTGCAGCATTCGGGACTTTTTAGCGTAGAGAAAAAGTGAGCTAGAGGATGGGAATTTATAAGATGATGGAGGAAGCAGATGGAGAAAAGCCTTTTCTCCCTCTCTCATAGCACCAGAATTCGTGGACATCCAATGAAACTGAAGTAGTAGTAGTAGTAGTAGTAGTACAGTGGTACCTCAGGTTAAGAACTTAATTCGTTCTGGAGGTCCATTCTTAACTTGAAACTGTTCTTAACCTGAGGTACCACTTTAGCTAATGGGGCCTCCTGCTGCTGCCGCGCCATTTCTGTTCTCATCCTGAGGTAAAGTTCTTAACCCGAGGTACTATTTCTAGGTTGGCGGAGTCTGTAACCTGAAGCGTCTGTAACCTGAGGTACCACTGTAGTAATATATTATTTATGCCCCGCCCATCTGGCTGGGTTTCCACAACCACTCTGGGCGGCTCCCAACAGAATATTAAAAACACGATAAAACAGATGGAATAGGGGCTTGCTCCGTCCACTCCATAAAAAAAAACAAAACGATAAAACATCAAACATTAAAACTTCCCTAAACAGGGTTGCCTTGAGATGTCTTCGAAAAGTCAGGTAGTTGTTTATTTCCTTGACATCTGGTGGGAGGGCGTTCCACAGGGCGGGTGCCACTACTGAGAAGGCCCTCTGCCTGGTTCCCTGTAACTTGGTTTCTTTCAGGGAGGGAACCGCCAGAAGGCCCTCGGCGCTGGACCTCAGTGTCCAGGCTGAACAATGGGGGTTGAGACGCTCCTTCAGGTATACTGGGCCGAGGCCGTTTAGGGCTTTAAACACTTTGAATTGTGCTCGGGTGGACAAAACAAAGCACACCCTTACAGAGCACATAACCTATGGAACTCCCTCCCACTAGAGACAGCCTCATGGAGGCTAAGCAACATCTATGAACCACACTGCGTGGCCTCAGCAGTTGGAAGCAGCAATGGTTCTAACAACCCATTGCTGAAAATGGCAGGGAGAGTGCAGTTGCTCGCAGGCTTCCCAGAAGAGGCGCCTGGTTGGCCACCGTGAGAGCAGGATCGGCCATTGACCGGATCCAGCTGGGCTCTTCTATTCTTGGCGTTCTTTCACCAGACCTCAGAATGAACGAAGCCAACGCTTGCTCTCCGCTTCCCTCCCTAGAATGACTCCTCAAGCGACAGCGATACTGAGAGCGAAAGCAGCTTCTCCATGCTGCTGCCGCAAGATTACCTGGGCCTGGCGGTCTTCTCCATGCTGTGCTGCTTCTGGCCACTGGGCATCGCTGCTTTCTACCTGTCCCAAAAGGTGGGTGTTGCTGAGCAAAGGGGGCAGGTTTAGGATAGATGGGTTTAGGATAGATGCTATACTGGAGTGGATGAAGTGAATGAAGTTTATATATAGCTGACAGACAAAAGAATCGGAAGTTCTTTAGCATCTTAACATCTCCTCTTTTCTCTCCAATTCTTTTTCTACTCCTTTTTCTTTATCTCTTCCTTTTTCTTTTCCTTCTTTTCTCTCTCTCTCTCTCTGCCTCTGGATTAATGTTTTAGTTCGGACAAAAGGCAGCGTTCGACAACACTCTTTGCAATTTTCTTTACAAACCCTAATAAAATTTATTAGATGGAGAGCAGGGCTGGTTGCAAGCTGCAGAAATCGACTTGCCACCAAACGCTTGGTTAGAGAGACGTCATTTGTCTAAGTTCGCTGAATTGTACAAGAGCAAGGAAGGAAGGAAAGGGGGTGTTGGGAATGTGAGATGGGATCCTTGCCGCGAGGAGCCCAGAAGCAGCAGTCAAGAGCTTGCAGAGTTTGTGCATGCCATTTGGTGCATCATGTATCCAGGAGCGTAGGAAGGGGGGCAGCAGGGGCGGTCTGCCCTGGGTGTCATCCCTGAGGGGATGACAAAAAGGCACACAGCAGGGGGCTCTCCCCACCCCCATGGGTGCACGGCATGACCACCACTCCTGGTGCCCATGCAGCTGTTGGGAAACTGTGTATGTGCAGCTACTCACACAGAGTCAATTAAGGTTTGGCAGACAGCCAGAAGGCAATCTGAAGGAGTACGTCTGCCTGGTGATAACAAAGACATGGAGACCGCTCCCTGATTGGTCAAGCTCTCTCAAGGGAATGATAATTAATGGCCTACTAACTGGGAGTTCAGTGTTCGAGTTCAGAGTTCTGTGTCAGTGTAGGAGTTGTGAGTCGTGTATGAGAGAGCAAGCTAAAGATCCGTGTTCTAGTCCTGTAAATAGTCCACTGTATATAATAAACACCTAACTATAAGTTCCTGGTTCCTACTTCGTCTATCCTGTCTGCAGCCAAGTCGTCAATTGCATCCATGGATTCTGCGTTTACTCTGCTAGGTCTGGATAAGGTCCTGCAACTAGTCAGAAAATTGCGAAGCACCAATAGGTTTTACCAATAGCAGCTAACACTGAAGGTACCGCAGGCCACATTACCTTAAAACAATAGCTACAGTCTTTGCCAAGTTCTAGGCTCAGGAACTTGAGCCCCTGCAGTTACCTTTCCCGATACTAAATCCGCTGTCTTTTCTCCCCAGACCAACAAGGCGTCCGCCAAGGGTGACTACCCGGGAGCGTGGACGGCCTCTCGCCAAACCTTTGCCTTGGCTGTCTTGTCCATCATCCTCGGCATCTGCACCTACATCGGAGCGGTGGTGGCGCTCATCGCTTACCTGTCCAACAAGGCCCCAACCTAGGTCTTCCTGCCCCACCGAAGCCACGCCCTCGCCCCCTCTCCGCCCCCAGTTGGGAGTTGGAAAGGCGTGTGCCGACATGATGGGGCGAGCACCGGTTTCCTGACATTGATTTCGTGAACCAACCAACCAACCCACCCCAGCAAAGGTGTGTGTGGACGAACTCCACCCTTTCAACTCTCAACTCAGCAAGCCCTGGGAGCAAAGAGGATATACGGTTGCAAGAAGCAGGAACCCCAGGCTGGGAAACAGGGTCTCTGCAATGGGCCCCTCCTGGCATCAGGAGTGATGGATGGGTGGCAGCTATTGAAGCAACATCCCTGCCAGTTTGGGGAGAAACCAGCCCCATCGCAGGAGAAGAGGAGACAGGCCCGTTCACCCAGACTGGGACAGAATTTGGGAGGGGATTTGAGCTTCTGCTTCCAAGAAACAGGAGGCGAGGGGATTAGGTTACCTACGGACAATGGGGCACCTCTCTCTCATACCCACGCCCACCCAGGCTTCCCTTAGCTGGCTGTGTCTCTTGGTCACTTCTCCTTTTCTACAGAGGCCCTGGCCTCCACACCCAAAGGTCATGCTCTCCTTACCCCGCCCTCAATAAACTGCCAAGGCACCTCTGCCTCGTGAGCCACCCGTACGACTCGTGCGCGGTCTATATTGCGGCAACGCCAATACATCTTGCCCGTGAAAGGAGGCGCCAAGGCGACTACCCACCTTGGGCGGCATGACCCATAAGGCAGTGGCCTCTGTGGGTCAAGTCAAATCGACCAGGAAGCGGGAGGGAAGAGTTTAACTGGCCTGCCAATGTCCTCCCCTACCCTCCAAGTCCTGCGCCGTTTTCCGCCACAGGCGTGGAGAAGCCTTGCCAGCCCAAGGCCCATTTTCCCTCCTGGGTAGCCTTCCGAAGGCCAAATTCCAGCAGGGGAGGGGCCAAAGGCAAAAGTGGGCGGGGCAACACATAACTTTCACCGTTTGTACAATAGACTTTCTACATACATGCACATGTGTGCACACACACCCTATACAGGCAGGCAAGCGTCATTATTAAAGTGCAAGGACACATTCCAGCCAGGCAAACAGTCTCAAGGAACGGAGCAGTGCCTAGGAGGGGCGTACTTGGGGAAGAGTTGTTGGGGGCCAGACGAGAGATGGCTGGAGGGCCTCACTGTCACCCCAGGGTTGTGGAGATTCCCCACAACCAGCGGCGACTCTTGGCTCCCAGCCCTGAGTCCCGCCTGCTCTTGCAGATGGGCTCCAGCTCTTTTGCTATGAAACACGGTGTCAGAAGTGGAGTGTGAGAAGCAACTTTTGCCACAGGGGCAAGAAGCCCCAGACTATAGGCTGGTGAGCCGGTCATCCCTCATTTATGCCACAGGAGGGATAGGGAACCTGCAGCCGTCCAGGAGCTCTCGGACTCCCAACTCCCATCATCCCTGATTGTTGGTCTCGCTGGTTGGGGCTAATGGGAGCTGCAGTCCAAGACGTCCCTGCACTACAAGGTCCTGTTCTGGCCTCACTCAGGCCCTGTTCATACGTGCAAAAAAAAAAAAAGAAAACAAAAAATCACGGCAATTAGCCATGGGGGCAAAAGGAAACCTCCAGCTGCAGAGGCAGTCTACCTCTGCATATCAGGTGGACGAGAGGACCTTCACACTTTGCCTGCAGGGCTTCCTGGAGGGTGCCCCTGGCTGTCCACTGGAAACAAGACACTGGGCTACATGCAACCCAGCAAGGCTAGGCTTTGGGTTCAGGTGGTAAAGCGCTCAAGGTTTGGGGGAGAAAGGAGATACACACCCCTCGGCATGTCCTCAAATGCTACAGCAGCCTTCTCTAACCAGGTGGCCACCAGATGTTTTAGACCAGGCCGGTTGATGAAGGCCGAGATACAGTCTGGGAAGAGCTTCAGCCTCCTCTTGGCCTGCAGAACGGGGTGGGGGTGCTGTTTTTGTGCCTCTCCCCTTTCCTGTCCTTTCTCTGCCGCCCCTCCATCCATTGCGTTCCCTCCCTCTTCTTCTTCCCTTGTTCTCTCTCGCTGTCCCCCAAAGCGCCCATGAATTATTGAGTGTGCTTGGTGCGCCATCACATATTTATGTGCGGTCCCTGGCCTGCTTCTTTCTAAAGCATTAACCATCATCTCCAGCTCAGCTCAGGTGGAAAAAAAAAGAATTGAAAAGAGCTCAGACGGTCTGGGGCCCTACTCTGGCGCATGTTGTTAAATGTCAGGAGCAGAGATTTCGTAGGAAGGAAGGGCACACGGCCTAGCAGACTCAGCCAGCTCAGCCAACTGTCGGGGATGATGGGAATTGTGATCTTGCAACATCTAGAAGGCCACAAGCACCCCATATCCCTGTTGTTGGCATCCGTCCGTCTCAAGAGACAATGGAGTGTGCCTCCAGGGGTGAAGTCGACCAGCACTGAAATAACCTCCCTGGGGTGCAGGAGTTGCCGGAAGGAGGCGAGCGAGGAAGGGAGGGGGGTGCGTCTTGATTTTTGGATTGGTTACAGGCCATTATTGACAGCCTGATGCAGAGGCGGCTGTGCTGCAAATGTCTCACCTCGTCCCCGCAGATCTGTATCTGCAGCAATGGGGTAGCTGAGTTGCAGCTAGGGCCCATTGGGACAGATAGGGCAGAAGGAAGGGAGCCTAGCAGTAGGGGGCGCCAGAGGACAATGACCTGCAGAGCCAACTAATCCTCAGTTTGCCCTTCTACCTGCTATGTTCTAACCAGCAGCAAGACCGAGACTGAGGAGGAGGGAGCAGGGTTGCCATATTTCAACAAGTGAGAATCCGGACACAAAATTTGTTGAGCTTTTTTTACCCAATTTATTGATGTTCCCTTAGGTTCCCCTCCCTCGCTTCTTCCCTTCTTGGCACAGAAGCAAAGCATGCTGCCACCTGCTGCCCTCAGCGCTGCTGAGGCACCTAGAGGCACCTGTTCCTTATCCTTGTCTGTTGACACAGATATACTGCATCTGTACATGGAGGTTCCAATCAGCTATTCTGACCAGATTCCTGACTTCCAGGTGTGCCTATCGCCTCTTATGACATCAAAACAGCGCTCCCGTTGAAAGGGTCTTTCCACTGTCAGAGGCAGTGTGTCTCTGTATGCCAGCTGCTTTTGTAGTGATGAGCATTCCCAAGGGCATTTGGGTGGCTTCTGTGAAAACAGGATGCAGGATTCAATGGGCCTTTGGCCTGATCCAGCAGGGCTTTTCTTTTGGGGAAACACAAGCTTTGCAGAAACACACAAAAACATATTTAGGGGGGGAAATTGAAGTAGGGTGTAAGGAGAGGCAAAACAGCTCAATGGAGACAGAGTGTGCTCAGCGGCAGCAGAATTATGATTGTGGAAGGGGCAGAAACTTGCTGGTAGGGGGAACAGAATGGAGTATCCTGAAGGAAGGTCAGCTAGCTAGCTAGCTGGCCGGCACAGTGAACAGGAACACTCCAAACGCTGCAACATTTTGATGCAAACCCCACTAGTTATGAGCATCCGCTACTGAATTTGTCTCTAAATGCCACTTAAAGCCAGCACCCCATCATCTTTTTGCCAATGAATTCCCTCCAGATAACTGCCCGTTGGCCCATGAACCCCAACTGCTCACTCCAGGGCTAGAAACACGATTGCTTTGGTAAAAGGAAAACTAGGATTCTCCGAAACGGCCGGGTGCTCGATTCTGGGCCTGTGTAACCAAGATTGCAGGAGGTAAAAAATATACATTTACTGCTTGGATCCTCCGCTGGACCCCCAAATCACTCGGGCACTCAGGATTTCACCCTCAGCAGAGGCTGCAAGGGGGGGTGCCCCCTTGCAACGCTGGCATCTCTGGGAGACAGAACCACCGTGGGCTGGCACAGTCGACGGTCTGACTCAAAGCATGTGGCAGATTTGAAAGAGAGTGGGTGGAATTTATCGCTCGCAGCCTCTTCCCCGCTCCAGAAGTCAGGAGGAGCCGAGCGAGCAGTAACAAGCCTCTAGGCCGGATCACAGGGTGGCAAGCCAATGTCCATTTTTGTGAGGGGGGGCAGCAGCCGTGGCTGTGCCCGGGCAAGACCGGAGGTGGTTTCGGTTGCTCTTGCATTTGCTGCCTAATGAATAAGAGGCAGATCAGAAGGCATCGAAACCCAAGAGCGCAAGGGAGCCTTTGGGGGGGGGGTGGAGAGAGAGGAAACCAATTCAGACGAAGGCTGCCTAATTGAAAAGAGAGCAAAGAAGGACGTGTGTCTGGGCTCCATCGCCTCTCTCCAAATGGAGGAAGGCTGAGTGACAGCGCTCTCACTTTGATCCCTTCCATCTGTCACACATAGACACCCCTGCACACCTGCCCCACGGAGCCTGCTAATTAAAATCTCAGTGTTTTTTCCCCAAGGAGGCCGCGGTGGGGCAGAAAGAGTGGGAAATAATACATAGCGCAGCCTTGATTGAATATTCATTGCGGAGAGCAGGAGGCAGAGAGTGCAGCGGTTGGGAACAGAGTCTTGCTTTGTACCGGGAAAGGGGAGATGAGGTCGCCCCGTCCTTTAAGGAGGAGGAGGAGATGGAGAAGGAGGAAGAGGAGGAGTTGGTGGTTGAGGGTGCTTAGGCCAGTGGGGGAGAAACACGAGGAGGATGCTTGCGCATGCATGCGTGGTGATGCTATCCTGCCCTTTCGAAGCCAGAGGGGATTTTTCCAGAGGGACAGCTGGTTTAAATAAGGAAACGATGAAGACCTCAGAAAGCACCGGTGGGGGAAATAAAAAAAAGATCATTTCATCAACTCAATTAGGCTCATTAATCAAAGCGGGCCGTTTGCCTCTTCCCAGGGCAGCTGGTGAAGGTTAAGAGAGCGGCTGGATCTCTGGGAGGAGGGAAGAGTTTGGGGAGAGAGACCAGGGAGGGGGGTAGCAGGCTTTGCCAGGAACTTAACCCAAGGACAGCCCCATCGTTCGTCATTTACAGTGACCTGATGGAGATGGATGATACGGCTTAGCAGCCACACTGTGGGAGCTGCCTCCTGAAGCACAGGAGCCAACACCTCACACGATGCGAGTACACGTTGGCTGGCTCTGTTCCACAGGCACATAACTGGGAAACCAATCTGTATTGCTGAACAGCCCAAATCCTCCTCTTGAAAAAAAAGAGAGGCAGGTTTCTAGTCCTCACTGATTATACATGCAGTGTGCATGTGTGTGTGTCTGCGTGTGTGTGTGTGTGTGTGTGTGTGTGTATATATATATATATATATATATATATATATATATATATATATATATGTAAAGGGAGCCCTGACCATTAGGTCCAGTCGTGACCGACTCTGGGGTTGCGGTGCTCATCTCGCTATACTGGCCGAGGGAGCCGGCGTACAGCTTCCGGGTCATGTGGCCAGCATGACTAAGCCGCTTCTAGCGAACCAGAGCAGCGCACGGAAACGCCGTTTACCTTCCCGCTGGAGTGGTATCTATTTATCTACTTGCCCTTGGACGTGCTTTTGAACTGCTAGGTTGGCAGGAGCAGGGACCGAGCAACGGGAGCTCACCCCATCGAACTGCTGACCTTCTGATCGGCAAGTCCTAGACTCTGTGGTTTAACCCACAGCACCACCCGCATTCCTACGTATACACACACACACATACACATGTGATGAGATGCAAACGGTAATGCTATGGTTGCAAACAGTGTTTTCAGCTAACCAGGGCATTTTGAAGGGATGGGTTGGGAGGGAGAGGTCAAACCCCAGCCTGCAATTTCCCTAAGCCACCCTACTTTTTTCCGTTAATTGCTTTTTCTTCTTGCCCTTCTATGTTCCGCAGCTCCCCCTGCTTCTCTCACCAGTTGTCTGAAGGGAAGGATGAGGGAGAGGTACTTGAGGTGGCAAGCAGTGGGATCTGACCGTTCCCCAGAAAACCAGATTTTGGCTGAGAAGCTGTGAAGTAAATCTGCACAATACCCACCCACACACCCAGCTCCAAAGTTCAGGAGCCAGCAACACGGGACTCTGTTCTCCTAAGAATGTGCTGTAACCTTGCAATCTCTTTGCAAGGACAAAGTGGGGGTGATTAAAAGACGAAGTGCCATATTAAAATGGTTATTAAGCAGTATCTGCCAGCTCTGGGAGGAAAGGTCGGCTGGGTTCACGCCAATAAAGAACGCTTCTGTGCCCCAAGATTTGGGAACAACCCTTTGAGGGCAGGAAGGCTATCGAACCGCAATGAAAGTCTCTCTTTACTTTTGCAGCACCGATGTGAGCCCAGGATCCCCTTTGGAAGGGGGCAGGAGGCCTTTCCCAAACCAGCCCCTGCTCCCCAACCTTAACCAAAACGTCGCTGTGTTCCGAGGCAGAGGAAGGCAATGAAAAAGTATCTGCCAAGCTCTGATTTGGCAGGGGCTGTGCTCTCCCCACCGGCGGCTGCCAAACTGCAAAATTAAAAACAAGCAGGGAGGTTCCGCAGAATATTAATGAGCAGGGGGACAGCGCGGAACTCTATGTCTCCATCATCTGCCAGGTCCAAGGCATGTATGAGAATGGCAAGGGGTGGGTGCATCTTGGTGTATGTGGATGGGCATCCAAGGCAGGCTGTCCCCATGGATTACGCAGCGGGAGCAGCAAGGGTGTGCCAGGATCCAATGGAGAACGGTGGGGGCAAATCCAGGCATTGTCTCACGCACAGACACCATCCCAGTCTGGATGGGAGCAATGAAATCCGGAGACCGCAAGGCTTGGGCAATGACAGAGGTGCACAGAGTGTTTGAAAGACGGTTGCAATGAAGGGGGAGTTCTAGACCCAAACCTCAAGGGCATTATGCAGGGAAGCAGAAGGTGGTTTTCAGAAGCATGGCTGCCTCCAGATAGTCATCATGGCTAGAAGCCATCGGTGGCAATTCCTTTCTCCACCCAAGGCCCCAATTGCTCATCCCAGCTGTAGCACTTTGAAAGCAGCTAGGCTACGTTTTCCCATTTTCAGTGCCATTCGTATTATTATGAATTAAGAATGATGCTCACGGCAGCACACACGCCTTGCCCCAATTTTATCACTGACCACAAATGATATAGGGACGCAGGTGGCGCTGTGGGTTAAACCACAGAGCCTAGGACTTGCCGATCAGAAGGTCGGCAGTTCGAATCCCCGCGACGGGTTGAGCTCCCATTGCTCGGTCCCTGCTCCTGCCAACCTAGCAGTTTGAAAGCACATCAAAGTGCAAGTAGATAAATAGGTACCACTCTGGCGGGAAGGTAAACGGCTTTTCCGTGCGCTTCTCTGGTTCGCCAGAAGCGGCTTAGTCATGCTGGCCACATGACCCGGAAGCTGTACGCCGGCTCCCTCGGCCAATAAAGCGAGATGAGCACCGCAACCCCAGAGTTGGCCACGACTGGACCTAATGGTCAGGGGTCCCTTTACCTTACAAATGATATAGTCCAGTTTCCCACATTTGGGGAAACTGCAGGGGTCAGCACACCTGGAGTGCAAAGGGTGAGCCTCGCTCTAGGAAAA
This sequence comes from Podarcis raffonei, assembly GCF_027172205.1. Taxonomy (NCBI): domain Eukaryota; kingdom Metazoa; phylum Chordata; class Lepidosauria; order Squamata; family Lacertidae; genus Podarcis; species Podarcis raffonei. Next base: position 9,076,157 of record NC_070609.1, on the reverse strand, counting down.
CGCTGGGTAGGCGAGGCAGAGAAAGTGTGCGACCATGAGCTTGGTGGCCGAGTGGGGATTCGAACCAGAGTCCGATGCTCTAACCACTGCTCGTCACTGGCTCAAAAGGGAATGCTCAAGCTCAGTCAGTACAGCATGAGGCTCTTAATCTCAAGGTCACGGGTTCGAGCCCCACGTTGGGCAAAAGATTCCTGCCTCTGTGTTGCAGGGGGTTGGAATAGATGACCCCTTGTGGTCCCTTCCCCCTTCCAACTTTTCTATGAACTGCGTGAGGGAAACGTCAGACAGCAGGCAACACAGGTGCCTGCAGATTTTAAACAGGAGAGGTTTTTATCTGCTGCTTCATTAGGGTAGGCAAAGACAGTTTATAGCACAGTCAGGGAGGAAGAAAAGGAAAGGAAAACATGTTCTTTAATGTCCACACAGACAAAAAAAACTATTTTAGGCAAAGCAGAGAGCAGAGGATCCAAAAGGAAGAACTTGGCTTCACAACTAGGCCAAGCTGAGAGACAGCCACCTCGCAATCTGTGCGGAAACAATGTCTTTCATTGGGGAGTGTGGGGGGGAGACACGTGCTTACCAAAATGTGAGAGAGCTGGAAGCCCATGTGCTCGGGGAGGGCAAATATGGAGCGCCACAGCGTGCAGCACTCAGCCCGTGGCAACGAAGGCCCAGCTTTTTCAGGATCCTGCCATCTTAACCCACAGCCCGTTCCACAATCTCTGTTAATGGCAGCCTGATCAAACGGCACCTCTCCTTTCAGAGCAAAGGATGGGCGAGATGGAAGGCTGGGGAGGTGGTGCTGATCCAGCCAACGCCACGTAGCGTCATTTTTAAGCGGTCAAGTCTCTGCTTCGTTCCACTTGGGGGTGCGTGTGAAGAGTCACCACTTGGAGTATTTCCTGTGAGCTGAATCGCGATAGAACTGGAAGATGGCGTCAGAAGCTAGCTGGGAAGCGGCAATGCATTTCTGGAGCTGTGGAGAGGAAGAGAGGTGGTTATGCTGGAAGGGGAAGGGGAAGGGGTCCCTAAAGATCTGGGGGAGGGGGGAAAGGGTCCTCCCCCCCCAAAAAAGCCATAGTAGCACACTCGAGGGCGACAGCATTGTTGAAGGTGGCATACGACAGAGATTTTGGCAATCAGTTCTCCTCTGCGAGGGAACCTGTAGTCCGTTTCAGCTCCCCCAGCTCCTACGATTTTGGTTTGCCCTTGGAATCGGCCATCACCATCATCATGAGTTTGTGTGTAGGACGCTTTTCCATGGCAGAACCGTGCTCAAAACAGCTCACAAGAACGCACAACACGAAGTACGACAACATTTCAAGACGATGCATTAACAGCTGTGAAACTAAACGCCACACTGGTAGGCCAAAGAAACATCTCAAGTTAACAGATGCTGAAATAATGCCTGATGATAAATTACTAAATAGTAGCAAAAAGAACCCCTGCCCATCTCCCAGACGTGTGTGTGTGTGTGTGGCAAGGCGAGTGGCAACGCTTGCCCTTGATGCTTCCCACAGACTCTCCCCTGCGGCAATGCACCAGAGCCCCATGTTCCTTGCCATGGCTTTATTACTTATGATTAGACTTGTTAGCCAAAGGTTTCCAAGCGTTTTGTGCCCATTTAAAAACATGCAGCAGCCACACAAACCAAACAGTGCCACCTCGGAGTGGGAAGGTAAGCCTATAAAGTGGTACCTTGGGTGAAGAACTTAATTCGTTCTGGAGGTCTGTTCTTAACCTGAAACTGTTCTTAACCTGAGGTACCACTTTAGCTTATGGGGCCTCCCACTGCTGCCGCACGATTTCTGTTCTCATCCTGAAGCGTATGTAACCCGAGGTACCACTGTACCTGGGGCCAGAAAGATGTCACCGGAGGCACAGATTTAAAAGAGTACCAGTAGCTCCTGAACAGGTTACTAAAGAGACTCTTCTGCAGCCTCAGGATCGCAGGGAGCTGTCCTCGGACATGCATCAATCCGCCTAAAAGCTTCCTCCCACCTTCGGGGATATAATTCAAGTAAGCCCATTAACTATTCGTCATGGCTACACTTTCCCAGGGAGTCCTGAGTGACCGGCAACCTCTGACTCACAGCTTCGCAAGGAAGGAAGGAGAGCCCTGGTGGGCCAGACCAAAAGCCCATCTGGTCCAGCCCCTGCCTTCCCACAGGTCCTTGAAGGGGGCCCGCAAGCAAGGGCAGAAGCACAGCAGCCTTCTCTCGCTGTTCTCCCCCAGCGACTGGCCTTGAGAGGCATGTTGCCTCTGGCCCCGGAGCCAGGGTGCAGCCATCATTAACAGTAGCCATCTGTGGGTTAGGCCATGGGTAGGCAAACTAAGGCCCGGGGGCCGGATCCGGCCCAATCGCCTTCTAAATGCGGCCTGTGGAAGGTCCGGGAATGAGCGTGTTTTTACATGAGTAGAATGTGTCCTTTTATTTAAAATGCATCTCTGGGTTATTTGTGGTGCACAGGAAGTCATTCATATATTTTTTTTAAAAAATATAGTCCGGCCCCGCACAAGGTCTGAGGGACAGTGGACCGGCCCCCTGCTGAAAAAGTTTGCTGACCCCTGGGTTAGGCTGGGGTAGGCAGGCTTTGTTCCCCGAAGTACGTACTTTGGACGAGTGTTTTAGCTTTCGCTCACTCCTGGTTTTATTGTCTTTGTTACCTCTGGATTATATTTATTTTTTTGTTTCTAATGTAAGTTGCTTTCGTTGACAGGTGAATATAAGTAATGGTTATCACCTTCATGGTAGGAAAAAGATCTGGACCTGGATCTTTCGACAAGCAAGCCCACTGCGACACCAGCAGCTTGGAATGATGCAAAGATGATTTGGAGAGCCAAGAGGCTGGTCGGATCTGCTGCAGCCACCTGAATGGGTGGCCCCACTCTACCCACTGCCCCACACTGCCTGGTATGAACCCTGAGCCTGGCCTCATGCCAGGGAGGCATCAATTGCGTCTAGGGCTGGCTGATTATCTGGTTTTCAACATTGTGATATATCACTGCCATATACCAATATATCATGTCTGGAATAAGGATGGAGCTATGTAGGAACATAGATGGAGCTATGTAGGATATTGCCGGAAGAAATATCAACAACCTCAGATATGCAGATGACACAACCTTGATGGCAGAAAGTGAGGAGGAATTAAAGAACCTTTTAATGAGGGTGAAAGAGGAGAGCGCAAAATATGGTCTGAGGCTCAACATCAAAAAAACGAAGATCATGGCCACTGGTCCCATCACCTCCTGGCAAATAGAAGGGGAAGAAATGGAGGCAGTGAGAGATTTTACTTTCTTGGGCTCCATGATCACTGCAGATGGTGACAGCAGCCACGAAATTAAAAGACGCCTGCTTCTTGGGAGAAGGGCAATGACAGGCCTAGACAGCATCTTGAGAAGTAGAGACGTCACCTTGCCAACAAAGGTCCGTATAGTTAAAGCCATGGTTTTCCCAGTAGTGATGTATGGAAGTGAGAGCTGGACCATAAAGAAGGCTGATCGCCGAAGAATTGATGCTTTTGAATTATGGTGCTGGAGAAGACTCTTGAGAGTCCCATGGACTGCAAGAAGATCAAACGCTTCCATTCTTAATGAAATCAGCCCTGAGTGCTCACTGGAAGGACAGATCGTGAAGCTGAGGCTCCAGTACTTTGGCCACCTCATGAGAAGAGAAGACTCCCTGGAGAAGACACTGATGCTGGGAAAGATGGAGGGCACAAGGAGAAGGGGGCGACAGAGGATGAGATGGTTGGATAGTGTTCTCGAAGCCACAAACATGAGTCTGACCAAACTGCGGGAGGTAGTGGAGGACAGAGGTGCCTGGCGTGCTCTGGTCCATGGGGTCACGAAGAGTCGGGCACGACTAAACGACTAAACAACAACAACATGTAGGAACACTGGCTGGCTTCATGGTTTTCCCCGCCTTGTGATTTCTGCACAGCACACACACACACATCATGATTTGCAATATACGCCAGGTCAAAAATTATGAAACTGAGATCACGATACAGATCCCAAACCAGTTTGTGATGATGTATCAATATATTGCCCAGCCCTAATTACGTCCCAAGGCTAGCCACTGCTGATCAAAAGCAGGGAAACTAGATTTGACTTTGAGGGGAATCCCCCTGGCAATCAGGCGATGCTGGAGGACCAACCCTGTCCTAGCACCTGTTTTATCTACATATAGCTCCAGGCTAAGGTCTGTATAGTAAAAGCTATGGTTTTCCTAGTAGTGATGTATGGAAGTGAAAGCTGGATCATAAAGAAGGCTGATCGCCGAAGAATTGATGCTTTTGAATTCTGGTGCTGGAGGAGACTCTTGAGAGCCCCATGGACTGCCAGAAGATCAAACCGATCCATTCTGAAGGAAATCAGCCCTGAGTGCTCACTGGAAGGACAGATCGTGAAGCTGAGGCTCCAAGACTTTGGCCACCTCATGAGAAGAGAAGACTCCCTGGAAAAGACCCTGATGTTGGGAAAGATGGAGGGCACAAGGAGAAGGGGATGACAGAAGACGAGATGGTTGGACAGTGTTCTCGAAGCTACCAGCATGAGTTTGACCAAACTGCGGGAGGCAGTGGAAGACAGGAGTGCCTGGCGTGCTCTGGTCCAGGGGGTCACAAAGAGTTGGACATGACTAAATGACTAAGCAACAACAACAACAGCTCCAGGCTGGGCTGGGCTCCCTCTGTCAGGGCAGAGTCTTGACACCTGTGCATGCTGTTTTTCTGCCTACCTCCTGCTCTGCAGCGATGGGAACTGGTCCTGGGCAGCCTGCAGGGCCCAGCTCCCGACAGAATGAATCAAAGCCTGCTCTTGCAAAGCCCACCACTGGCTTCCCGCAGCCGGCTTACCAATTCCAGCTCCAGGCAGATGGAAAGCAAACCAAGGATAGACGGGAAAAGAAGAGAACAAAAGTTACGCTGAGAAGAAAGCGAGGGGGTTTTTTTATACGAGGGAGAAAGGGTGCAGAGAGAGAATGAGAGGCAGGATCTCAGTAGGGAGACGAAAGGCAGGGAGCTATCAAAGGGCTGAGCAACAAAAGGCGGGGAGAAGAAGAAGAAGAAATCAGATGCAAGAAAGGAAAAAACCCTGCCTCGCTACCCGTCTCCCGCCAGCTCCCTGAGGCCAATTAAACCTCAGTGCTGCTTCGCCGCCGCCCCAGCAACCTCTGTGAAGAATGGGGGGGTCAAAAGCCGCCGCCGCCACGCTCCCCACCAACGTTCCTTGCGTCTTAATTAGTCCATTTATATGCAAGGGGGAAAGTATCCAAACCTCAAAACACACAAAAACAAGGATAGAGATCTCAGCTCCCTCTTTTCCCCTACTTGACACGGCAGACAAGCTGCCTGCTCAGGACTGTCAGGTGCCTCGTGAGGACTTCCCAACTCAATTACCAGCCCTGGCACACATGTGGCAGGGCCAGGGTGGCAGTGGCAGAGGTGCATGCGGCAGTTCCTGCTTCGGCATCTTAACCCGCCTGTCGGCAAAGGCGTGCGCTGGGAGGCAGCTGCATTTGGCAAGTGATTTACGGACACGGCGAGCTGGAACGTGGACAAACGGCTACAAATAAGGGAACCGGCCCGGCCCTCCCGCTCAATACGACGCCACATCAATCTTCCGGCGTGTTCCGCAAGCGGGCACGCTCGCCACACGGAGCGCAGCGCTGGGAGAGGGAAGTGAGCGCGCCCTCCTGCTCTTTCCTCTGAAGCGTCTCGGCTGCCACGGTAACGCACAGGGGCAGGCCTCGAAGTGCCAGGAAGGCCTGAGGAGGGAGAGGCGAAGGATTCGCAAAGAAGCCTCTCCCCCCCACCCCACAAATTCATTTTGCTTCTTTCGCCCACTATGCATGGTGCCCATTTTGACGCTGCAGTGATCCACGCCAAACCCTTAATGCACGTTCAGCGCTGGTTTTAAAAGCACAAGAACTTCCCCAGAGGAATCCCCAAAGCTGTAGTTTCCCCTTCACACAGCTGTTCAAGCTGCACTGGCTCCCGGTGGAGTACAGGGTCAGGTTTAAGGTGCTGGTTTTGACCTTTAAAGCCCTTCACGGCCTAGGACCCTCGTACCTACAGGACCGCCTCTCCCAGTATGCCCCACGGAGAGCCTCAAGGTCCATAAATAGCAACACCCTAGAGGTCCTGGGCCCTAAGGAAGTTAGATTAGCTTCAGCCAGAGCCAGGGCCTTTTCAACACTGGCCCCGGCCTGGTGGAACGCTCTGCCTCATGAGACCAGGGCCCTGCAGGATCTGATTTCTTTCCGCAGGGCCTGTAAGACAGAGTTGTTCCGCCTGGCCTTTGACTTGGAGCCAATTTGATTCCCTCCCTCTCTTTCTTTTTTCTTTTCCTTCTCCTCCTGCGATGAGGCTACATTTTAATATTTTAATGTTTCAATATTTTAATGTTGTATTTTAATGTTGTTTTTAAGTTGTAATCATTCAACTTGTTTTTATTATTGCTTGTAAGCCGCCCTGAGCCCGGCCTTGGCTGGGGAGGGCGGGGTATAAATAAAAATTATTATTATATTATTATAAAACCATGTCTGGTGTGCTTTAAGCAATGGAGTGGAAACCAGCAGCCATGTTGGCTATGTTCTGCCTCCACGGTCAGAGGCAGCAATACCAGCTGCCGAAAACCGCAGGAGGGGGAGAGTCTGCTCTTGAGGTCGGGTCCCGCTTGCGGGTTTCCCACGGGCACCTGGTTGGCCGCTGGGAGAAGAGGGCGCCGGATTAGGAGGGCCTTCAGCCTGATCCAGCAGAGAGCCAGTGTGGTGTAGTGGTTAAGAGAGGTGGACTCGTAATCTGGGGAACCGGGTTCGCGTCTCCGCTCCTCCACATGCAGCCGCTGGGTGACCTTGGGCCAGTCACACTTCTCTGAAGTCTCTCAGCCCCACTCACCCCACAGAGTGTTTGTTGTGGGGGAGGAAGGGAAAGGAGAATGTTAGCCACTTTGAGACTCCTTCGGGTAGTGATAAAGCGGGATATCAAATCCAAACTCCTCCTCCTCCTCTTCTTCTTCTTCTTCTTCTTCTTCTTCTTCTTCTTCTTCTTCTTCTTCTTCTTCTTCTTCTTCTTCTTCTTCTTCTTCTGCTTCTTCTGCTTCTTCTGTGTCAAAGCCACCCGAATCCCATGTCAAGGAAACCCGAATAACGCGACTTGTCTTCACTCTCATTTTCTGCCACAGTTTCCACAATTCTGTGCGATTTATTCCTGCTCTGCTCAGTGCCTGGATGCTGAAGCCCTGTTTCCCACTGGCATTCATGGCTGGAAATCTCAAGACATTGGCCCACATACTCTCAAGCCGATCTTCACAACGGCAAGGAATAGAAACTTCCTTATTTCTTCCCCTGCAGTGTGGAGGGAGGGCTCAATTCTGAGAAGGTGGATTCTGAGAATGTGGAAGAGTGGGGGAAATGGGGGAAGGGTCCTTTATAAAGAAACGGGGAAGGGGGAACTTTTCACACTAGGCCAGGAGTTGGCAACGTGTGGCCCATGGGCCAGATGTGGCCCACAAAGACCGTTTTACCGGCCCACAAGCTGCCTGCAAACCGAGCTGCCCACTTGGCAAGTCCCCCATGCACTGCACTAAAGCAGCGCAGCACGGAGACTTGTCGAGTGGCGCCAGAAATGGCGTCTGCGCACGCGCAGATACCAGAAATCGCATCTGCGCATGTCCAGATGCCGAAAATCGCTTCTGTTCAGGCACGATTTTTGGCGTCTGGGCATGCGCAGAAGCCATTTCCAGCGCCACTGACATGCGCAGATGTGATATCCAGCATCACGCTGCACCAGTCCGGCCCACAGAGGATCTCCATGGGAGTGATCCAGCCCATGGCCGGTAAAGCTTGCCGACCCCTGCACTAGGCAATACAAGATGTGCCCTTCCAACCGCTGCCCTCAGCACCCAAGACTACCTCTCTCTTCCCACTCAGCTACTGTGCTCCTTCCAGGAGCTGGTCTAAATTCAGACAGGTGTAGCCGGACAGGCCTCCAGGTAGGTCAAGCTCACGGCCTGCTAGCCAGCTGAAACTGGAGGGCCGAGAGAAAGCTGTGCTGAAAATGGGGGTCCCCGAGAGCTTGTCCCCCTCAAATTATGGGGTGGGGGATGAGGAGTGCTTTTCCTTAGCAGGGGGGAGAACATAGCGGGAGAGAGGGGCACGCCACAGAGGTTAGCTGATGGGCAGAGGGCGAAGGTGAAAAAGCAAGATAGGTGACAGAGACAGACACCAAGTGATGAAAAGTTTTATTAAAGGGTGATGGAGATGAGTGCTTAAGGGAAAGGGTGATGCAATCAGAGCAACAGGAGATGAAAAGATGAATCTTCCAGGGCACCCAACCAACGCATTTGGACCCCTGCTCTGCCACCCCAAATCTAGCTATTGTGCCATTTGTTAAAATGCAAGGAAATTTGATGGAAATCTGCCACGGCGTCGTTCAGCAGCTGTTATCAGGAGAGTTCAAAGGGGCTGTTTTAATTTCCTCCCTGGCCTTCTTCCGCTGGACTGACAGGCATCTCTGAGCTGAGCGTTCTGAAGCACCCGAGTCTCAACGGGTGGAAGAAATGCAGTCATGGCTCTGTGCTAGACCACAGACAGTACAGCCAACCGCAAAGAGCTAGTTGTTCCAAACTGGATTAGCCACCCATTATTTAGCCAGCTAACACTTAAACATTTACAGAATTGGTTAAAAATGAATCAAAGGCATGCCATTAATTATAATAAAAACAGCACAGCACCAGTCCTTTAACTTAAAAAAAAAAGCCTGTGTTGGAACAAGAAGGTGGAAGGACAGCAAAGAGGGAGCCAGTCTAGCTTTTCCAAGGAGGGAGTTCTAAATTCTGGGAGCAACCACCAAGAAGGCCCTGTCTTGTGTGTCTGTGAGGGTGGTGGGACCGAGATAAGGGACTCCCCAGAAGATCTCAGAACCCAGGCAGGTGCATATGAGGGAATACGGCCCCCGTAAAGGGCTTAATAGGTCTGAATTGTGCAAGGAAACAAACTGGTAGCTAATTGAGCTGTTGTGTTGTTGTTTAGTCGTGTCCGCCTCTTCGTGACCCCATGGACCAGAGCATGACAGGCACTCCTGTCTTCCACTGCCTCCCGCAGTTTGGTCAAACTCATGCTGGTAGCTTTGAGAACACTGTCCAACCATCTCATCCCGTCGTCCCCTTCTCCTTGGGCCCTCCATCTTTCCCAACATCAGGGTCTTCTCCAGGGAGTCTTCTCTTCTTATGAGGTAGCCAAAGTCTTGGAGCCTCAGCTTCAGGATCTGTCCTTCCAGTGAGCACTCAGGGCTGATTTCCTTCAGAATTGAGAGGTCTGATCTTCTTGCAGTCAATGGGACTCTCAAGAGTCTCCTCCAGCACCATAATTCAAAAGCATCAATTCTTCGGCGATCAGTCTTCTTTATGGTCCAGCTCTCATTTCCATACATCACTATTGGGAAAACCGTAGCTTTAACTATACGGACCTTTGTTGGCAAGGTGATGTCTCTGCTTTTTAAGATGCTGTCTAGGTGAGTTGTTGTAACAGCTCCCTATAACCAGCCCCGGTCAACATTCTGGCTGCAGCTCTCTGAGCCAGCTGAAGTTTCTGAGCAGTCGCATGTAGAGCACATTACAGAAATCCAAACAGAATGTAACTAAGGGATGTGTCACTGTGATATGTAGTGGAACTAGACCATGAGAGAGAGAAATAAGGACAGCTTAGGAATATCACAGCATGCCACGAAGCGTGCAATTCTAGGAATATAATTAGAAGATGGAAAAACTAATAATCGGATAGGACCAAGATGGAAAGCTACGTATGTAGTGGGAAAGGCCACAAAGTTAAAATGGACACATGCAGGAGACGTGGCAAGAGGTGATGTGGGCTGATGGAATAAGGCTGGGTTCGCACGGAGACCCTACAAGTTCAAAAGACCCTATGCGATGGGTGGGAGATCTAAAACTAACAACAAGGCTTGTGTGGAGGCAACAGCTGTTTGACAGTGGAACAGGCTCCCATTGGTGGGCTCTCCTCCTCTGGAGGTTTTTAAGCAGATGTTGTGTGGCCATCTGTCATGGATGCTTTAGCTGAGATTCCTGCATTGCAGGGGGTTGGACTGGATGACCCTCGGGGTCCCTTCCAACTCTACCAAGACAGCTAGACTGGTGATTGGGAGCGGCCGCCGAGACCACATAACACCGGTCTTGAAAGACCTACATTGGCTCCCAGTACGTTTCCGAGCACAATTCAATGTGCTGGTGCTGACCTTTAAAGCCCTAAATGGCCTCGGTCCAGTATATCTGAAGGAGCGTATCCACCCCCATCGTTCTACCCAGACACTGAGGTCCAGCGCCGAGGGACTTCTGGCGGTTCCCTCACTGCGAGAAGCCAAGTTACAGGGAACCAGGCAGAGGGCCTTCTCGGTAGTGGCACCCACCCTGTGGAAAGCTCTCCCACCAGATGTCAAAGAGAACAACAACTACCAGACTTTTGGAAGACATCTGAAGGCAGCCCTGTTTAGGGAAGCTTTTAATGTTTGATGTATTATGCTATTTTGATATTTTGTTGGAAGCTGCCCAGAGTGGCTGGGGAAGCCCAGCCAGATGGGCGGGGTATAAATAAATTATTATTATTATTATTATTATTATTATTATTATTATTATTATTATTATACCAAGAATGGCAAAGAACAATGGAGAGAACTTGAAGGGGCGTATGGCCAAAGATGGATGTGAGAGGCTGCAAAAGAAAAAGATACGCACACACCCCACATTAAATGCAACCTCACAAAGCTATTTACATAGAAATATGAAGACAACAGCCATCAATTAAAGCTATACAACACAACAACTAAGATGAAGTATAATGGGGGGGTGACTTTTTGAAGCTAGATGGTGGACTGTTCTGCTTTCTTTTTCTCTCTCTGTCTCTCACCCCCTGCGCCCAAACATTGCCACAGCTTAAGGGCTTATCACCTCCTTCTCCTTTTGTGGGCAGAGGACCAGTTTTTTTCCAGACAGCCACCTATGAAGTAGATTTAAAGCGCTGCTGCAGAAGCCAGCCAAGCAAAACCCGCCCGGCTCAGGAGCCGCAGGGAAGGAGGAGGCAAACAAGAACACTGCGGGGACCAGGCAGCTCTCGGCTGCGGCTGAAAATGATGGGAAACGTTGTCCTCCCTTCCTTCCCATCCTCTACACAGCACGGTTTCCAAGCCAGCAGCGTTAGCATGCGGCTGGTGTCTCCGAGCTCATGCCGGCGATGGAAGGTAAATCATAATTATTTATTGCCTGTGCTCTTGCCGCCTGTTGCTCTTGCGAGAGGCAAAACTTTCCCCCAGCAGAGGATTCGGCAGCTGCTGATGGATGCTGGCTCTGTGTATCGTTTGCTGCTGACACCCCAGCTGCTGGGGCGCTGGAGTGGCTCCCAGGAAGAAGAAGGAGTAACGTAGAGATCACGGCTCTCTTCGTACCATAGGGCTCTTTGCGGCAGAAGGCAAGAGCTTCCTACAAACGCCTCTTCTCTCCCTTTTGGGGAAGCAAAAGGCATGAACGAGCACAGTTCAACTCCACCTTCCTGCCAGGCCAAAGCTTGTAAAGGGTTGCAGAAGGGTTCGCAGGAGGGGTGCTCAGGGAGATGGGGTACAGCTTGGGCACAGTCCCATCGGTCAGCTGGTGAGGCTTGGAGGGCCACATTCAAGCCATGGGCCAGAGGGCCCTCCCTGTCCCTCAAGTCACTACACAGTTGTACCTTGGATCCTGAACGCCTTGCGAGTCAAACGTTTTGGCTCCCGAATGCCGCAAACCCAGAAGGGAGTGTTCCAGTTTGCGTACGTTCTTTGGAACCCAAACGTCCGACACGACTTCCACAACTTCTGATTGGCTGCACTCTAAAGTTTTAATAGGGGACAATGTTCTTTTAAATATTGCCTATAAATCTCCCATTCCTTTTTAAACTTTTGGGTTGATCTATCCCTGATCTTTTCTGTCATATTCACTAGTTCCATATATTCAAGCAGTTTAACTTGTCACTCCTCTTTTGAAGAAGAAGAAGAAGAGGAGGAGGAGGAGGAGGAGGAGGAGGAGGAGGAGGAGGAGGAGGAGGAGGAGGAGGAGTTTTGATTTAATATCCTGCTTTATCACTACCCGAAGCAGTCTCAAAGCAGCTAACATTCTCCTTTCCCTTCCTCCCCAACAACAAACACTCTGTGAGATGAGTGGGGCTGAGAGACTTCAGAGAAGTGTGACTAGCCCAAGGCCACCCAGCAGCTGCATGTGGAGGAGCGGGGAATCGAACCTGGCTCACCAGATTATGAGTCTACTGCTCTTAACCACTACACCACTCTGGCTCTCCAGCACAGCTGTCAACCTTCCCTTTTTTTGCGGGAAATCCCCTTATTCCAGTGCCCGCTGCTTCCCAGATTGTTATATATCCCGTAGACTGTCCCTGGGACAGGTGAGGCTGCTGATCCCTTATTTTCGAGGCTGCTGATCCCTTATTTTCAAATCTGAAAGTTGACAGCTAAGCTCTCCAGGGATGGGATTTTATCTCCTTTCCACCCCTTGGCAACCAGCATCCTCGCTGCTGTTGTTGCTACAAAAAAACCCTCCTTTTCTCTCTTGGAATGGCTGATGCAGTAATACCTAAACAGGGGTAGGCAACCGAAGGCCCATGGGCCACAAGCAGCCCATGGGGTCATTTAACTGGCCCACAAACCGCCCCTGACCCAAGCCACCCACTCGGCAAGTCCCTGCGTGCCGCGCTAAACCGGCACAGCATGGCTTGGGGACTCGCTTCTGTGGCGCTGGAAATCGCGGATGCGCATCCGGCCCATAGATGTGTCTCCACTGGAGTGAACCAGCCCAGTGTGAGGTAAACCTTGCTGACCCCTGACCTAAGAGGTAGGCTTCTGGTTTTTTGATAAACGTTGTTTTAAACATTTTTTAGAAATCATTATATCCAAGTTCCCAAAAGCTATTTAGATATTTATTTATTTTTTGCAACCCCACCACATGTGGTACATTGTTCCCTCTAGCTCACTACACCTCCAGCCTAAATTTGAGTTGGTTTTGTACATTTTGGCCAATTTGATGGGGGTGATGTACCATCTGATGTAGCATCTTCATAAAGTTTTCTTTTGTAGTAAAACAAGCCGTAAATTTCAGTTCCCTTCTCCATAAATTTTCCCATTCCGCCATCTGTATGTTATATCCAAAGTCCTTCGCCCACTGCACCATAACCGATTTTACTTCTTCTTCTTTTACAGGAAGAACTTCCTGGCAATAAGAGTTGCTTGACAGGGGAACGGACCACCTCAGAAGGTTCATTGGAGGCTTTTAAGCAGAGTTTGGGTGGCCACCTGTCAAGGATGCTTTAGCTGTAATTCCTGCATTGCAGGGGGTTGGACTAGATGACCCTTGGGGTCCCTTCCAACTCTATGAGACCGTCTTCTCAGGTGTTAAAATAAGCAGAGGTGACCCTCTTGGTAGCTCTGCCACCCTCAGAAGCTGGGAGAGAGTGGCAGTCCAGGAAAGTCCATTATTTGTGGCAGCCCCTAAATCAGTGGTTCTCAAACCTTTTGCTCTGGGCCACACTTTCAGAATAAATATTTGCTTGCGTCAAAAGAATTTTTTTATTGATAGCAAATATACTGGAAAACACAACTGGGATTGTTCTCAGTATCACCTGATGCTCTTGCTCTCGTTTTGAAAAGGTATCTATCCATATTATGCAATTTTTTAAAAAAATTACTTTTATAGTAATACCATACCACTCTGAAATATTTAAATGTTTCTTTGATCATCCTTGAATCTTCCTGCCACTCTTGCCATCCTCTCCAGTGTGACAGGCCACAACTCCGAGAATCACTTCCGTAAGTTATTGAATTCCTTCCCCACAGAAGTGCACCTGACAGCTTTGCTATGCACCCTTTGGAGAATGCCGAACACATATTTCTTTACCCTAGTTTTTGATATTATATATATTTATATATCTCGAGTTGCAATCACCATTTGTTTTTAGTTGTTTTTTGGTCTGACCTGCCTTGGAACCTCCTGGTGAAGGTTCCTTGTGAACAATAAATATTATTCTGGTGGCTTATATGGATATAATTTCTAGGGGGGGGGGCATGTATAAGGAACTCCATTGCAACCACTTTCCGCTTCCTCAACTCTCGCCATAAAAGAGGCCTCACAATATGTTAGATGAACCTCAGAGAGAAGGAAATAACAGTTTGCATTTTTCTGTTTCAGCATCTTCCTCTCTCTTTTTTTTAAAAAAGCACTAAACTGATTAGAATTCACCCCAAAACAAAAGCAATTTCTGCTCCCCCCCCCTTCTCTCGACAGAAACACTTGTCTAATTAATGGCGCCTGGCTGCCACCTCCGTTCAATAGCACATTAGCGTTCATAATTGTTCCTTTAGAGCAGGACGGGCTGGCGTTCCAAGCCGTTTGGCAGGGCCGCGGCAACAGTAATGAGAAACGACTCCGCGGCCCACGACCAGAATACTAAGCGGCTTCCCTAAATGTCTTTTGAGGGGAGGAAGAGAGGAAGCAATTCACACAGGCCCCGCTTTGCAGGCCCTGCCTACCTGACGCAGATACCTGTATCGTCGTCGTCCCCTTCATGAATAAATCCCCCTCCCCTCACTTTTCTGCCTTGGGAGAGCAAACAAGAGGTGATGGATGAGGAGGGACAGATGGCCCGGCCAATTCAGACGGATACATCCAATAAACGTGACTGGCGGACGGCTTTCCAAGGCTCCCGCCAAAACAGGCTGTCAAGAGCGATTTAAGGAGACTGGAGCAGGAGCTCCAGATGTTCGGCGACTGAGGCAGCGCCCGGCCGCCGGCCTATTCAAATGGGCTCCGTGCCTGCGGTCCGCTGGCCTTCAGCGGCCAAGACCTAAGGGCAGCTGCAACCCCATACACCCCAAAATGAGAGAGCACGATCCTGAAATGAATTCAGACACAATAAAGAGCAACGAGAGAACCAGTTCTAGCCTCGGCAGTGGCACTGATATTCTTTCTTACTACCACAGCAGCCATTACCGTATTTTTCGCTCCATAAGACGCACTTTTTTCCTCCTAAAAAGTAAGGGGAAATGTCTGTGTGTCTTATGGAGCGAATGCGTGGTCCCTGGAGCCGAACTGCCCAGGGGCAAAAAGCAAATTGTGCTTTTTTTGCTTTTTTTTTTAGAAAGAGGGAAGGGGGCGGATCGGCAAGCAATTGGGAGGGAGATAAAGGACTCTAGAGATAAAGGAGGCTGCCTGGGAGGGGGAGGTAAAAGCACATGGATCCTCAGGATTTTTGCATTGGGTCACCCCAAATTCACCATCAGATCACATAGCATGTCCACGGCCACAGCCTGCACCAAAAAAAATCACGCATCCACTGTTTCGTGGGGCCGCAATGACGCAAAAACGTGGTTATAAAGCATGGATCCACATGGATTCTCAGGATTTTTGCATTGGGCTACCCCAAACTCACCGTCAAATCACATATCATGTCTGTGGCCACAGCATGAACCACAAAAATCATACATCCACTGTTTCGTTCAGAATATTTTTTCCCCCTCCTCTAAAAACTAGGTGCGTCTTATGGTCAGGTACATCTTATGGAGAGAAAAATATGATAATTTCCAAGGGAAGCAGCCATTTGCCGCCATAAGTCCCGCAGGCTGCATTTTTCCCTTTTGAAGCACCGCAAAACCCCACAGAGAGCAACTGGCAAAAACGGCACGGCAAAGGGGCGAGAGGGAAGCAGGGCCCGGGACTCCAGGCAATATATCACCTGAGCCACAGTTTCCATGGTAACTGACCACCTCCATCCTGAGTGTGCCATGGACACATACACACACACCCCGCCACAAGGTGAGGCACGGCAAAGCCATCGCCCGAATGTTAATGAGCAAAGAACAGAACGGCACCCAAGGGCTGCGAGGAGAAAGCAGTCAAACGTCAATCCAGTGTAAGCTGGTCTCCGACTGTAATAATAATAAATTATTATTATTATTATCAACCCAGTGTACAGAATCCAGGCCAAGCGATGGCCAGAGTCCCACGAACAATCAGAATGGGGCTCTTCGGGGTCTGGTGGTTTTAACTTAATGCCTTGTTTTATTTATTATATTTAAAAAATGCCTTTATATTCCAAGGATCTTGAGGTGGTACTGTACATGCTTCTCCTCCTCATCATCATTTCATCCTCAAAACAGCACTGTGAAGTAGGTTAGGCTAAGAGATGGTGACTAGCTCAAAGTCACCCAGTGAGCTTCATGGCGGAGGAGGGACTCGAACCCTGCTCTCCCAGGTGCTAGCCCAAAACTCTAACCCAGGGGTCAGCAAACTTTTTCAGCAGGGGGCCGGTCCATTGTCCCTCAGACCTTGTGGGGGGCCAGACTATATTTTTTTGGGGGGGAATAAACGAATTCCTATGCCCCACAAATAACCCAGAGGTGCATTTTAAATAAAAGGACACATTCTACTCATGTAAAAACACACTGATTCCCGGACCATCCATGGGCTGGATTTAGAAGGCGATTGGGCCGGATCCGGCCCCCAGGCCTTAGTTTGCCTACCCATGCTCTAACCATTAGGCAGCACAGTCTCTCTCTATCTCTCTCCCCGCTTGTTATTTTGAGCCAGAGCAACTGTATAGAGAAGACAGCTTAACAAAGAGAGAAAGGGCACCAAGGTTTAACTAGAGCCACAATTAAACAGGCCAGGGTGATCTCTTTCCCCCCCTTCTTTTAAGTCTTTACCTGGCACTGAAAAGGTACTGCCAAGTGTAGTATCCCAGGCTGCTAAGTGCTCCCACTGCAGGATAGCAGCAGAATCCCATAAACTCAGGTCTGCTCAATGTGTCCTGAGAGGAGGCAGAAGAGGACAGTCCAAGTTTTGGTTCTCATGCCATCAGCTCTTGAAATGCACACACACACACACACACACCAGCATTTTATTTTTTAAGTTGCCTTGGGTGCCTTATCTGAAAAGCAGTATATAAATGCAATCCATCAATATCACCCCCCAAGCAAGCAGATGCTAAAAATATTTCTGCAAGTGCCTAAGAGCGCAGGATAAATAAAGCAGCATAATCAGGGTTGCATCAAAGAAGGCAGAAGAATGAGAAATTAACTCTGAACCAAGAACGAATGGGAATAGAAGCGAGAAGCCATTTACAGCAGAGAGGTCACCTGAAAGCCTTGGCAAAGCAATTCCGCACAGAAAGCCTGCTTGTCTGCAGCCCAGAGAGGCAACTTGTTGTCCTGGTAGACCAGTCTTAAAAGTTTAAAGGCAGCCCCCCTCAACCTGAACCCCCTGCTTTGAACTACAATTCCTATTATTTACCGTATTTTTCGCTCTATAAGACGCACCAGACCACAAGACGCACCTAGTTTTTGGAGGAGGAAAACAAGAAAAAAAATATTCTGAATCTCAGAAGCCAGAACAGCAAGAGGGATCGCTGCGCAGTGAAAGCAGCAATTCCTCTTGCTGGTCTGGCTTCTGGGATAGCTGCGCAGCCTGCATTCGCTCCATAAGACGCACACACATTTCCCCTTACTTTTAAGGAGGGGAAAAGTGAGTCTTACAGAGCAAAAAATACAGTACTTCGGGGTTTTGCTTTGCTTTTATCATCTGAGGGCAAATCAGCCAAGCTGTTGCTTTCAGAAGGATGTTAAGAAGAGCCCAGGCCAGGCCCTTAAAGGATGCCTACCTAGGCTAGCATCCTGGTCTCACAGGAGCCAATCAGATGCCCGAAAGCAGGTCAAAGAATCATAGAGGGACCCCCAAGGGAATTCCCAATGCAGGAATCTCAACTGAATAATCCATGACAGATGGCCATCCAACCTCTGCTGAAAAACCTTCAAGGAAGGAGAGTCCACCACTGAGAGACTGTTCCATTGTTGGACAGCTCTTAGTGTCCTGATGTTTAGCCGGAAACTCCCTTCTTGCAACTTGAAGCCTACTTGAGTCCTACCCTCCAGAGCAGGAGAAAACAAGCATGCTCCTTCTTCCATCTGACAGCCCTTAAGATATTTGAAGATGGCTGTCATATCTCCTCTCATTCTCGTCTTTTCCAGGCTAAACATACCCTTCAAGCGCTCCTCGTAAGGCTTAGTTTCCAGACCCCTACTTTGGCCACCTCATGAGAAGAGAAGACTCCCTAGAAAAGACCCTGATGTTGGGAAAGATGGAGGGCACAAGGAGAAGGGGACAACAGAGGACGAGATGGTTGGACAGTGTTCTCGAAGCTACCAGCATGAGTTTGACCAAACTGCGGAAGGCAGTGGAAGACAGGAGTGCCTGGCGTGCTCTGGTCCAGGGGGTCACAAAGAGTCGGACCCGACTAAACGACTAAACAACAACAATCATCTTGGTTGCCCTCCTCTGCACACATTCCAGCTCAGGGGTCATACAACTTTTTCAACAGGGGGCCAGTCCACTGTCCCTCAGACCTTGTGCAGGGCCGGACTATATTTTGGAAGAAAAAAACACACAAATTCCTATGCCCCACAAATAACCCAGAGGTTCATTTTAAATAAAAGGACACATATTACTCATGTAAAAACACGCTGATTTCTGAACCGTCCGCGGGCCGGATTTAGAATGCAATTGGGCCGCATCCAGCCCCCGAGCCTTAGTTTGCCTACCCATGTTCCAGCTTATCAACACCCTTCTTAAATTGTGTTCTGCCCACCTGCGATTCACAGCAACTGCCATTCAGAGGCGGGCAGCAAATGCACGTGTATCCTGCTTAAATTGCTCCTTGTATGTTTGCAACTGCAGTGAATGCTCCTGAAAGATTATTCAAAGTGGACTCTGACAAACAGATGCCACAGGTAAATACACCTGCACCTGGCCAGGTCCATTATAGACTCACCTGCTCCACTGAACACGTCCCCTTCGTGCTCGACATCAACACCTTCTTCTCAGTGCTGTCAATGGCAAATGTCAGGACCGACTGGGCTTCCTGCAAGAAGAAAAAAAGGCCCTGAAGTTTGCAGATATACAATCAAGATCCAGAGGCTGTAAGCCAGGATGGGTAAACCCAACTGACTCTCCAAGTATTGCAGGACCAGCGGTCTTTGCCTACATGGCCAGTGGTTAGATGTGATAAGAGCCACAATATACCCGGGTGGTGCTGTGGGTTAAACCACAGAGCCTAGGACTTGCCGATTGGAAGGTTGGCGGTTCGAATCCCCGCGATGGGGTGAGCTCCCGTTGCTCGGTCCCAGCTCCTGCCAACCTAGCAGTTCGAAAGCACGTCAAAGTGCAAGTAGATCAATAGGTACCGCTCCAGCAGGAAGGTAAACGGCGTTTCCGTGTGCTGCTCTGGTTCTCCAGAAGCGGCTTAGTCATGCTGGCCACATGACCTGGAAGCTGTACGCCGGCTCCCTCAGCCAATAGAGAGAGATGAGCGCCGCAACCCCAGAGTCGGCCACGACTGGACCTAATGGTCAGGGGTCCCTTTACCTTTACCTTTACCGTGACCCATAACCAGCTCTAGAAGGTGGTAAATTGGGCTCAGGGCCCCAGTCAGAAATTTTGTGGTTAAGGGATCTGAGAGGGTAAGGAATAGCTGTACAACATCCAGAACCTAAATGCAGGCACTTTAAACTGGCATAATTACTATGTCTTTGGAAGTAGTTGCACCGAATCCTACCTGCACATTTCCCGAGATATTTCTTTTCTTTTCTTTTTTGAAAGAGCCTTGTTAAAAATAATAACAATGAAATACAGTATTGTAACTCAGGAGGGACTTTGTGTTGGAAGCTTGGGGGTTGGAAGAGAGCATTAAGGACCTCCAGATTGCTAGACCATCCCTGTATCTTTAACCTCTTGAGCTGACCTCTCTCTCTCTCTCTCTCTCTCTCTCTCTCTCTCTCTCTCTTTGTTGTTCATTGCATAGAATCACAGGTTGGAAGGTCCAACCCCCTGCAATGCAGGAATATGCAGCTGTCCCTTATGGGGTTCGAACCTGCAACCTTGGCGTTGTCAGCACCACACTCTAACCAGACTGATTATGCCTTAGGTTGCATCCTGTTTCACAACTTCCTCCTCCTCTTTCAGACCGCAAGATGAGTGGTCATCTTTTAACTATCCTCTGAGAGGACAAAGGAGCAAGCATGTCTGCCTTGCTCTTCTCTAGACTAGCTAGACTAGAACTAGAAACTTTCCTATCCAAGTTATGTATTTGTACCATAAACAACTTAATTATTTTCTTACCTACAACAACCACCTCTGCGTGTGATTGCAAAAGTCTAGTCTCCAAGATTTGCTGGCCGAAATACAGCTCAGTCTGCATTGGCAACTGGCCCAATTACTCCGTTACTTAAGAGTATTCCTGAGGGTGGGGACAGACCAACATAGGCTCCTGGGACAAGCATGGACCTGTCATAAAAGTTGTAGAAAGCTGTACAAGGCTTTCAAAAAAGGTTTCCCCTCTCCCTTGGCCCTTCAAGCGTATGAAAATTCCCCACCTGATAGGATCAGAGCCAAAGGTGCTTCTCTAGATTTGAGAAGTGTGATGGGCAACTGAATATATGACTTTTAAAAATTTAATTTTCTACCTCTCAATCTCAAGCCATTTTTGAGATACAGCATTTTCTGCGGTAGCAACTGTGACTGTACAAAAATGTCCACTTGGTGACTTAGTTGTTACTGTTAAGGCAACTAGGAAGGCTATTTTAATTCTCTTGAGCTTTCTGTTCAATGTTCTGCTGTCTGAATCTGGCTGATTAAATCAGACCTGGCCTATTTAAGTTTTGCTGTTTTCCTGCTGTTGTTTAAATGTTCGGCAATTTAATTCAGTTAAGTTTCTACTGCTGAATTGATTTACTTATGTGAATTGTTTTTGTGACTGCTTATAATTTGTAACCAACTTTTAGTGCTAGTCAATTTACAGATATACAATGGTGGAGAAGTGAAGAAAATAACAAAGCATAATCTGGGTCAGTTAACCATCTGGTTGTCCTCAGAATTAGGGTGACAGAGGATGGGATTTTCCCCCCTTAAAAAGAACAAACATTCAGTGCTTGCCTGGGGATAAACTTAGGGTGCTGTTCTGGATTACTGCAGAATATAAAAATATAATCTTCTGCAGATGCTGTGTGAGACACAGCAGTTTCAAGACTGGATTGGTCATCAGTTCTGCCTGGAGACATTCTTCCCCCTGCAAACGAAATTCTAGAAGGAGATGCAACTTTGCATCTATTTAAATGTGGAATAAATTTCCCCTGATAAAGATATTTGAAACACACTGGGAATTATTCATTAAATTATTCTTGCACCTAATTGGCTTCACCTTCTGAATTTCCCCCAAGGCATTAATGGAATGAGAAATGGAGAAAATGTCCTTTGGTTATACGGCAGAAAACTGGAAGGTGCGTTTTTTAAAAAAATGGCTTGCATGATTCATCCAGGCAGAGAAGGCTACGGTACTTGGATCTGCATACCTCCTCCCTGCTCTTAACCGTCTCCAAACCAAACAGGCCATCTTTGGGCTGGCAATGCACAGAACTAAATTACGTGCTATGTTAAGAATTGGGGGCCAGCCCCGATCTTTCTGGGGAAAGCTTTCAAGAGAGAGCAGGCAGCAGGCAGAGCCAAACTGCAGTTGATTAAGGGGAGCCCTGGGTAGAGAAGGCAGCTGGCGATGGATTGAATCCGCTGGCCGATAAAAAGGAGCAAAGCCATTAGGAAAGGCAGCGAGGGCCAGGCGGCAGGGGGCAGGGAGGCAGAGA
Source organism: Podarcis raffonei (assembly GCF_027172205.1). Classification (NCBI taxonomy): domain Eukaryota; kingdom Metazoa; phylum Chordata; class Lepidosauria; order Squamata; family Lacertidae; genus Podarcis; species Podarcis raffonei. The sequence continues at coordinate 9,054,419 of NC_070609.1, read as the reverse complement.
GAGAGAGAAAGAGAGCTATTGACCTGTCAAGTCACCATAAGCAATTACCCACCCGAGCAGATAAAGGAGCGAACGATAGGTCTGCATCCCTTCTGTGGCACGTGGCACCGGGCCAACTGTGCGCCTGCTGGATGGCAAGCGGGGAGCGAAGGCAACCTGGGTGAATGGGAGCCTAGCCAAAAGCCAGAGATCCCCAACGACCTGGGACCTTCTCCCCTGCCACCGATGCGGGTGGGATCCCAGAAGCCCCCAGGGTTAGAGACTTCACGGCTAACTTCATCTCCCTGACAATGGTGGGGAAACCGGATCCCAAAACGTCTGGCTCTCATGGCTTCTGCATTCCCCCTTTCTAAAACCACTCTCAATTCCAACCTGATAATTGCCACCTGCCCAGATTTTAACTTGTCTGAATTAATTTTAAGGTGTATTTTAGTTAATTGATGTCTGTTTTTATGCATAAAGGTAAAGGTAAAGGGACCCCTGACCATTAGGTCCAGTCGTGGCCGACTCTGGGGTTGCGGCGCTCATCTCGCTTTATTGGCCGAGGGAGCCGGCGTACAGCTTCCGGGTCATGTGGCCAGCATGACTAAGCCGCTTCTGGCAAACCAGAGCAGCGCACGGAAACGCCGTTTACCTTCCCGCCAGAGTGGTACCTATTTATCTACTTGCACTTTGAGGTGCTTTCGAACTGCTAGGTTGACAGGAGCAAGGACCGAACAATGGGAGCTCACCCCGTTGTGGGGATTCGAACCGCCGACCTTCTGATCAGCAAGTCCTAGGCTCTGTGGTTTAACACACAGCACCACCTGTGTACGTTTTTATGCATATTGTGTTGTTTTTATGATGTTAGCCGCTCTGAGCTCGGCCTTGGCCAGGGAGGGCGGGATACAAATTAAAAAAATATTATTATTATTACAAAGAAACGTAGGTGCTCTGTTTTTCTGTCTCTCCCCAACTGGGTTCCCTCTCCCATTAGCCCCAGCCAGAGCATTAAGCTATCTTATGCCATGACACGCGAAGGTAAGTCTCAAAACTCTCTTCCCCAAAGGGGAGGTGCAAGGGCACCAGCTGCCTGGCTTGATCTCCAGAACGTGCTTGGAACCAGCTGCCCACAAGTACTGAACCCACCTGTGGGAGCCCACAGTCCTCCTTCACCTTAGTAGCCAGCACTCACCTGGAGGGATGCTTTGGCCCAGGCGTCAGTCAAATGCATACAGTCCCCACCTACCATCCAGGCCAATTTCGGGAGCAGAGAAAACTGCCTTATACTGAACCAGACCATTGGTCCATCCAGCTCAGTATGGTCTACACCAGCTGGAATCAGCTCTCCAGTTCCAGGTAGGAATCTCTCCCAGTATTGATCCCTAGGGGGCCTCCTGCCTGCAAGGCAGCTGCTCTGCCACTGAGTTACGTCCTTCCCCTGATCTTTCAAAGGGGCGACTTGTTGCACTGCTGCAATACAGGCGCCATAGCTGTCAACCGTCCCTTATTTGGTGGGAAAGTCCCTTATCCCAGCGCTGTGTCCCGCTGCTGTCCCTTATTGATGATGTCCCTTAAATTTACAAGGTTTCAAAGGAAGCAGCTCCTCTCCCTCCCTCCCTGCCAGCCAGGGAGGCTCCAGCTGCGTTGCTCGGCTGCATCGCTCACCCAATAAGGAGTCGAAGAACGACTGGGGGGTGGAGCTTGCATGCCTTGTGCTGATCAAATCGGCTGCGTTGCCTGGGGACTCGCCTTTGCTCATTGCTTCCCAGCAGAGAGTGACAGTGGTTTTCCTTGCTGCATCCCCTTTGCCGGGTTGCTGCGCTGTGGGTACCACTGCTTGAGGCTTCGTTTGGCTGCTGGCTGGGCTTTCTGCCTCTGGCTCGGAGGGGCTCAGAAGTCGAACCTCCCTGTGCTCTGAAAATCCCTTATTTTGGCTGCTGATCCCTTATTTTAGAGGCTACTGGTCCCTTATTTTCAAATCTGTAAGTTGACAGCTATGACAGGCGCTTGAAAAGATGCATCTATCAAAAACCTCCTCTTCTATGCAATTAATGCAGGAACCCACACGCAGATAGCATTGGGCCATCATTTTTACTAGACTGAACTGAATCCTGCCAGGATAAGATGACTAAACCCAGTGAATTCCGCCTTCTTTTTTTCAAGCTGAAGGGCACAAAAAGGCATGTTTCCTCCTCCCACCTCTCCTCAAATCAGTGCACCGTTGATCTCTGGAACTCCCTGCCACCAGAAAGAGCAAAGGCATTCCACCCCCTTGCTGGGACATCATGATACCCACCTTTTCCTGCTTCGCTGTGGGGTCCAGGGTGATGTTGCCGTCCGCGTCCAAAGCACACGTCACTCCGCAGAACAAGGACTTCATGGGTAGGCCTGCGTCCATCAGACCCACGCAGGTGGCATTCAAGCAGCTTGCTAGCAGCTGCAGCGGAAGAGGTTTCGTTAAAGAAAAAAATAAGTCCCTTAGGAGGCAGGAACAAGCCTGCATCAGCAATGGCACACATCACAACACAGAAGAACGTAAGAAGGGCAGGAATGTAAAAAAGTAAAGAACTTCAGGGAAATGATATATAATGAGACGAAAAAGATGTTGAAATATACATTTTTTAAAAAACCAGAAGCATTTTTACTTGGTATTATAGGTCAGGACATTAATAGGCAAGCTGTTAAATTGTTTTTATATGAGACAACTGCGGCAAGAGTATTGTTAGCCCAGAAATGGAAACAAGAAGAAATTCCGAAGAAAGAAGAATGGCAGACAAAATTAACGGACTACGCAGAATTGGACAAAATGACAGGAAGGATTCGAAACCTGCGGGACCAGAGATTTACAGAAGATTGGAAGAAGTATATGAATTATTTGAACAGCAACTGTAATCAACAAATTATGCTAGTAGGACTACAAGAAGTTTTGTAAGGAGAAATATACGAAGCGTTACAAAGTAGAAAAAGAGAGATATTGGTTATGAGTTTGAAATGTAATAGGGAAGATAAGAAATGCATACTGAGAGATTAGATTGGAAAATTTTCAGACAGGATTGATGGAAGTCAAAACAAAAATTGAATAAGATGTAAAAGTATGTTTAATTACTGTTGAAAATGATATGTTAAAGAACTAATAAAAAAATTATATATAAACAAGAGCCTCTTATCCTCTCCTTTGCTTTCCAGAAACTGATATTCCAAAGTGTTTCTGTCTCCACCTGCGGAAGCAGAGAACAGCCATCATGGCTAGAAGCCATCAACAGCCTTCACCCTGAATCAGTCCAATCCTCTTTTAAAGCCACATACCGTATTTTTCGCTCCACAGGGCGCACTAGGGCGCTCCATACGGCGCACCTAGTTTTTTTTGGGGGGGGAAATAAAGGGGGGGAAATTATTCCCCCCCCCCCCGCCTGAAGCCCGGGGAGCACAGTGGGAGTTGGCACTGCACTCCCCGGGCTTCAGGCTGCTATCCGCAAGCCTTCGGAGCCCGACGGGAACTCCTGCCGGGCTCCGAAGGCTTGCGGATAGCTGCCCGAAGCCTGGAGAGCGAGAGGGGTCAGTGAGCACCGACCCCTCTCACTCTCCAGGCTTCAGCGAAAGCCTGCATTCGCTCCATAGGACGCACACACATTTCCCCTTCATTTTGGGAGAGGAAAAGGTGTGTCCTATAGAGCGAAAAATACGGTACATCAGTGGCCATCACTGCCTCCTGGAGAAGCAAGTTCAACAGTTTAATGATGCACTGCATTAAGAATATATCCTTTTGTATGCCTTGAATCTTCCAGCATTCAGCTTCATTCTATGTCCCCGAATCCTTCTGTTAGGAGAGAGAGAGAAACAAACACCAGGAAGACTACTCTTTGCACAGAGATGGAAACAACAGGATATTCTGACAACTGAAGAATGGTAACAGAAAGTATTAGGGTATGCGGAAATAGCAAGACTAACTGGAAGAATCCAACAGCAGGATGATGAGGAATTCCAAAAGGAATGGTCCAAATTTATGGTATACTTAAAGAAAACTGTACATCAATAAAGACACTCACAGGACTGAAATAAAACTCAACGTTTATTGTAAACGTTTGGTTAGACCACAAGACATAATGCTGTAATATAATAAGGAATGTATGTTTAAAGTATAATACAAAAATTTAGTAAGGAATTATAGACATTTATAGAATGTATATATATAGTAAACAGGGACGCGGGTGGCGCTGTGGGTTAAAGCCTCAGCACCTAGGACTTGCTGATCGAAAGGTCGGAGGTTCGAATCCCCGCGGCGGGGTGCGCTCCCGTTGCTCGGTCCCAGCGCCTGCCAACCTAGCAGTTCGAAAGCACCTTCAGGTGCAAGTAGATAAATAGGGACCGCTTACCAGCGGGAAGGTAAACAGCGTTCCGTGTGCTGCGCTGGCTCGCCAGATGCAGCTTGTCACGCTGGCCACGTGACCCGGAAGTGTCTGTGGACAGCGCTGGCTCCCGGCCTATAGAGTGAGATGAGCGCACAACCCTAGAGTCTGGCAAGACTGGCCCGTACGGGCAGGGGTACCTTTTTATATATAGTAAACACGCTTAAGTAAGAGCAATGCAAAGAAGCCAGAAGAGGGGTGGAGGGAAGTTAATTCAGATAAGATATAGATTTAAAGGAGAATAATATTGTTAAGCTGTATTGTGTTTAAGATATTTGGAAAAAAATAATAAAAATTATTGGGGGAGAGAGAGAAACAACTTTCCTCTATCCGATTTCTCCACCCTGTGCATAATATTATAAGCTTCACTGTGGGTTAACCACAAAACCTAGGACTTGCTGATCAGGTTGACAGTTCGAATCCCCCGTTGTTCATTTCCACCTCCTGCCAACCTAGCAGTTTGAAAGCACGTCAAAGTGCAAGTAGATAAATAGGTACCGCTCCGGCGGGAAGGTAAACGGCGTTTCCGTGCACTGCTCTGGTTCGCCAGAAGCGGCTTAGTCATGCTGGCCACATGACCCGGAAGCTGTACGCCGGCTCCCTCGGCCAATAAAGCGAGATGAGCGCCGCAACCCCAGAGTCGGTCATGACTGGACCTAATGGTCAGGGGTCCCTTTACCTTTACCTTTTATCATGTCAGCTCTCACTTGCCTTTTCTATAAACTGAAAAGACCCATATGCTACAACCTTTCCACATAGGAGAGTCGCTTCATCCCCTTGATCATTTCGGTCAATTTTTCCCTGAACCTTTTCCAACTCTGCAGTTTCCATTCTGAGGCAACCAGAACTGCACACAGTATTCCAAATGCACTTGCACCATAGATCTGTATAATGGCATTACGGTATCAGCAGTGAATATTTTTCACCAATTGCTAGGGCAAGCCTTCTTCTGTAGCTGGGTGCCTTCCAGATGTTCTGAAGTATCACTCTAACTAACCCAGCCAGCAAACATCTGGAGGGCAAAAGTTTGGGAAAGGCACTGCTAAGAAATTGAGGAAGGCACAGGCCTCATGGAAAGCAAGCTCCAATTCTATGAAACCTGAGACAGAATATTCCACCAGCATGGAGAAGAAGCGCGGATAAAGCAGTTGAACACAATGATTGATTGTATTCAAGTTTCTTATTTCTGGACCTAACAAGGCTGGGGTGGAGGGAGGCGAAGCTGCTTGGAAGAATGCAGAAAATGTCAACTCCCCAAGCCCAGTCAAGCATGGTGGGAGCAACGAAAGCACATCCTACCACCGCCTCTGTCCTAGTTTCAGGGTAAGCAGGGTCTCAGATGCACATTTCAGCATTACACGTGTGCTTGCGGGTGGTAGAAAACATTTCGTGACCTCTAAGGCCCGTTTGGTTTCATAAATGCCTGCTGATCGCAACCTGGTTCCAACACTCAGCTTCTTGGCTGCGGAAAAGGGTAGAGATAGACCAGGAGGAATTTTCCTGCTGTGTCCCGCTGACACAAGGATATACACCTGCACAACAGGCCTTTCCTCCTCCCCCCAAATCTGCTCCGAAGGGTTAGGAGAACCCCTAGGACAGGTTCAGAGGGGGAGAATTTTCCACTGCGCAGGCTGAAATCCTCATGCTGACCTAATGATCTCCTTAGCGCCAGACTGGATTTTGCACAGGGTGCCCAAGTAACCAGTAACTGCTTCCATCTGTTTCCTGCTTCTGCCTTTCCCCAACCCCATTTTCAGCTGGGCCCAGGCTAGGTAGCTCCTTTAGTTTTCTCCTCCCCCTAGAAACCAAATGATGGCTTAATCCAGGCTGCAAAGGATGGAGGTGCCTTTCTGCAATATTATCCTCCCTGCAAGGTCACAAGGTTATCCTCCCCAACGAACAGTGGTGGTTTTTTGTGTGTTTTTGCCTCTCTCTTTTTTTAATAGCTGAGCCATGGGGGAAGTCCAAAGCATCTCTCACTCCTGGCATCCTGCATTTCCAGGTTAATCAGCCAGCATGGTATGGGATGCTCAGTGGCAGATGGAAACGAGGGCTGGCAGCTCTTGTTATCCGGCGCTGACTAACTGAGATGGCAAAAGCCTTGGGAGGAAAGAGACTAATCAGAGGCCGGATCTGGGAGCTCGGGGAGGAGAAAGGAGGGGGCTGCAAGGCCGGGCTCTCGAAATAGCTACCCGCCGTGCGGGGGGGGGGGGAGGAGGACACAAGCACAGGCCACACAGAATTGTCCCATTAAGCCATGGGGCAAACCAACCTACTCCCTGGGGGATATTGCCTATCCTGTGTCAGAAGTGTCTTGCTGGATCACACCAAAGATCTACCTCGAAGTTGGCTCACCTGCAGCCCTCCAGACTTATTTATCTATTTATTTGATTTATATACAGTGGTGCCTCGGGTTACATACGCTTCAGGTTACATACACTTCAGGTTACAGACTCCACTAACCCAGAAATAGTACCTCGGGTTAAGAACTTTGCTTCAGGATGAGAACAGAAATCGTGCAGCGGCAGCAGGAGGCCCCATTAGCTAAAGTGGTGCTTCAGGTTAAGAACAGTTTCAGGTTAAGAACGGACCTCCAGAACGAATTAAGTTCTTAACCCGAGGTACCACTATACAGTGGTACCTCTGGTTGAGAATGGGATCCGTTCCGGAGGCCCGTTCACAACCTGAAAGGAACGCAATCCACTTCTGCGCAGGTCGCGATTCGTCACTTCTGCGCATGCGCGTAACGTTGTTTTGCGCATCTGCGGCAGGACGTTTACAAGAGGGTTATCTGGCAAGCAGTTTCTGGCAAGACTCTGGAGACCTCAGAGATACCCTACAGAGTTACTGCAACCCCAAGGACAGAGAATCAGACATCTCTGTGCTTTGCTCAACTTCCATCTTCGCCGCAGGATGGCCTGGGGCAAGTCAGCCTTCCTCACAAGTCCCGCTTCCCAGGGCTCCCCTCCTGCCTCACGGGATTTCTCAAAGCCAATGAGATGAGGAAATTAGCCTCCATCTCGAATATTAGGGCACAGAGCCAGTCGGGAATCTTAATCACCGCATTTTTCGCTCTATAAGACGCACCTAGTTTTTGGAGGAGGAAAACAAGAAAAAAAATATTCTGAATCCCAGAAGCCAGAACAGCAAGAGGGATCGCTGCGCAGTGAAAGCAGCAATCCCTCTTGCTGGTCTGGCTTCTGGGATAGCTGTGCAGCCTGCATTCGCTCCATAAGACACACACACATTTCCCCTTACTTTTTAGGAGGGAAAAAGTGAGTCTTATAGAGCAAAAAATACGGGAATGAAACCTGATTAAGTTTGCAGGGAAGAAGGTTCTGTGTTTCTCCACCCCACCACTGCCAGGCTGGAGGGGCCATGAAGCCAGGCAAGCAACCTCGGCGCAGGCGAAATGAAAGAGCGTGCCGCTCTCCAAACGAAACTGCATTAATTCCCTCCGAGCCCCTGTATATTCAGATTTGATAAAACACCGCGGCACCCGGAGTTAATCTCTCCCGCACCACATTTGAGGCTCCGTCAGAAACGGCAGCGCTGTCATTTGTCACCGGAAGAAACAAACAGATAAACTGCGCCACTTTGGAAACGGGTGGAAATCTGCCAATTACGACCCCGTGGCCTAGCTGCCCTGGGACACTGATAGCTGGGGTGCAGCTGATAATCCTAGACTGAATCCTAGATATCCCTCAAATATCTGACACAGCAGCAAGCAGCCAGATAGGTTTACTGATCAGGATTACTTCTCTGCAGAGCTGGGACGACTTCCTGGTTCTCAAGGCAGGATATAAATTATGAAACTTGGGTGGGGGGAAGAACAAGCCCCCAAATCACAGCAACCCCCCTTCTTAACCTACTTCCAACAGAACTTTCTGGACCTTTGGATTTTTTTTATGTAACTATGTAAAGAAAGGGCATCCTATCGATGTCACAAGATTTTGCAAAAATTAAAATCCAAGATTTTTAAAGTGGGCTAGGTTTGAGCTGTATAAGACGATTAAGCGGAGGCAGGAGTGTCAGGAAAAGGTGTTGAAGCAAATGCTGTTATATATGCCATAGGGATTTTTATTTTTATTTTTGGGCTGGGGGGGGGGAGAGACTGAAAGATGTTCCTGCATTTGGCCAAAACCCACACTCGCTCCCTAATTCAGAATGCCTGCATCCCAAGAAGAATTGCTGCGATCAGCCAGAAAACAGCCCCATTTCTCCTTTCCGCAGAACACCTGGCAGAAGCTAATATTTCTCTCCCTCCCTCAAGCTTTTATTAATGGCTCTGGGTTGGCTGGAATGCTATTAGACTGAACACCAGCGACAGCCACAAACCCAGTTGGCAGGTGCATCCAGCAAAGACAACCAATTTAATGTCATTCCTTCCTTAACCCATTTCTGCCTGGCCCCTATGACTTCCATTGTCTGCTTAATTGCAGTTTTTGTCCACATTCACCATCCCGATTATGCCAGAAGCAGATTAGCACGAGGAACCACCTCAGCCAGAGACTCCACTTAAGTTAATGGCATCTGAGACGTAGATTTTTGTTTAAACTGAGCTGGGGAAAAGATTACGGTGGTACCTCGGGTTAAGTACTTAACCGTTCTTAACCTGAAACTGTTCTTAACCTGAAGCACCACTTTAGCTAATGGGGCTTCCTGCTGCTGCTGCTGCTGTGCTGCCAGAGCACGATTTCTGTTCTCATCCTGAAGCAAAGTTCTTAACCCAAGGTACTATTTCTGAGTCTGTAACCTGAAGCGTATGTAACCCAAGGTACCACCATACTTGTAATTATACGGTAGAATGTGCAATATCATAATATTTATTTACTTTTGCTCCCCAAAAATACCATCATCTGTGAAGAAGAAGAGGAGTTTGGATTTGATATCCCGCTTTATCACTACCCGAAGGAGTCTCAAAGTGGCTAACATTCTCCTTTCCCTTCCTCCCCCACAACAAACACTCTGTGAGGTGAGTGGGGCTGAGAGACTTCAGAGAAGTGTGACTATCTGAAGGTCACCCAGCAGCTGCATGTGGAGGAGCAGAGATGCAAACCCGGTTCACCAGATTACAAGTCTACCACTCTTAACAACTACACCACACTGGCTCTCGGCAATCCTGGGCTAGATCCGACCACCGTCCTCCTTGTTATTCACTCTCAGTCTTCCTCCAATCCACCCATAAAATGGGTAGATGGATGCGACGGGTGAAGAAGAAGAGGAACGGGGAGCATCCAAGCAAGCTGAACAGCTCTCCACAACCCCCACCCCACCCCACCCATTTTCAAAACGGGCTTTCAAAGAAGAGAAGGGTGGATTCCCCCCCCCCCCCCAATTCCTAAATCATCTCTTTCTTCCTTGGATACAGCAGTTTGGGAGAAAGAGGGAACTGCATCTCCCACCACCAACCCGCTTTCAAGTTGGATGCTTGCAAAATTAGTTGCTGACCAGGATGTTGACATTACAGAATTTTGCATGAATATGGCTGCAGGTCAGTGGGGAGGAATCTGTGGATGCTGAGGAACCTTTGGCCCCAGAATTGTTAATTGGCCAACCCCTGCCCTTCGCAGAGAAATGAGCTTCCTAAGAACTGAGCTGCATAGCCTAAAACAGCCGTGTTTCAATAATACTTCTTTTTTTTTAAGTGCTTCTGCCACCTGCTGGCCTTAACATCTGCATGTTTACTTTTATTTCCCTCACCAGCGCTAACCCTTGCAAAGTGCCTTCGCCAACCTAGCGCCCTCCAGATGTTGTTGGACATCTGGCGAAGGGCTTTCGGACAGCGGGGAAGAGCTAGGTTCCTCCACAAGAGGAAAAATGCTTCTAAGGAGCAGCACAGGACTTAAACCACTTCACGCTTCCTCCAACGTATGAGTGGCTGAAAGAATCAGCACTGTCCCTGCCACTGCCTTAAAATCCTTCCCCTCAGGCAGGCCGGAGGTTGGATCCTGCCCTAAGCCTCATTCACCGTTTCGCTGGCCAGAATGCTACACACCAGAAGATGAGATTTTCCCAAAACCGATGAGGAGGTCTTGCGCAGGGAAAGGCCCCAGGGGAACCCATATTTTATAGACACAGGACTAAGGAGAAGGTGGGAAGTCCATCAAAGATCACATTGTGGTGCAGTTGGCAATCATCTCAGAAACAGTAATTGCAAGTTCAAGGACACCTTGGCCCGGTTTGACTCAGAGGTGCAATATTGGCACGTCTCTGCTGAAGGGCAACTGCCCTGGAATCGTTGCTTCAGGACTTTCTTCCCCAGGAACCGCTTCTCTACCCCCACGACTGAAAAACAATCCAGCATCTGAGGCCATCTGTATCTCAGACGCTTTAGCAATAAAGACTTCCTGATCGCTCGCAGCAATTTGCACTCATTACCTCCGTAACTGCTAGAACAATCTGACAAGGTGCCCCGGTACGAAGTCTATCTTTAATCGCCGTCAGATGGGAGCCTGAGCAGAGGTGTGCATGTGTGTGTCAGAGACAGACAGACAGACAGACAGACAGACAGACAATGCAAAGCAAAAGTGCACCATTCTGCCTCTTTGGTCATTTTCATGAGAGGGACTCTTGCCTCTTGGCTGGGGCTGCCATAGAGAATGCCCTCTTAAGTTGTGGAACTTCTTTCCCACAGAAGTGGATCCAGCACCTTCGCTATCCTGTTTCGGTCAAACGCTGAAGGTGCCTCTGACACCTGAATTGCATACAGTGGTACCTCAGGTTAAGAACTTAATTCGTTCCGGAGGTCCATTCTTAACCTGAAACTGTTCTTAACCTGAAGCACCACTTTAGCTAATGGGGCCTCCCGCTGCCGCACGATTTCTGTTCTCATCCTGAAGCAAAGTTCTTAATCCGAGGTACTATTTCTGCGTTACCGGAGTCTGTAACCTGAAGTGTATGTAACCTGAAGTGTATGTAACCCGAGGTACCACTGTATTTTTAGGAGCCACCATATTTTGGTAATTTCAGGTTGCTTCAAACCGTTTTCAAAGTTGTATTTTAAATTACTATTGTTAGGGTCATTTACTATTATTATATTGCCCGTCTAAGGCCTCAAAGTGAGTTGCAACACAATATTAATATCCTGCACAGTATTACACAACATTAAAAACAGTTGGAAGCGACTTGCCATCACAGATATATGATGGATCCTGAAAACATGCATCTTCCGTGTTAAAGGCCAGAGCTAAGAGGTGGGTCTTCAGCATTTGCTGAAAGCTGTATTGTAATGAAGGTGTCAGATGCACCTCTGCGGGGCGGGAGTCCCACAACTTAGGGGGCGCCACCCTCCAACAAACAAAAGGGCCCTCTCTGTCAATCTCAGGGGTCAGGAGACATTTTCAACAGGGGGCTGGTCCACTGTCCCTCAGACCATGTGGGGGGCCAGGCTATATTTTGACGGGCGAGGGTGTGAACAAATTCCTATGCCCCCCACAAATAACCCAGAGATGATTTTAAATAAAAGGACACATTCTACTTGTGTAAAAACACGCTGATTCCCAGACCGTCCGCGGGCCGGATTTAGAAGGTGATTGGGCCGGATCCTGCCCCCGGGCCTTAGTTTGCCTACCCATGGTTGATCTCATCACCTAAGGAGGTGGCTTTTCAGGTATTTGGAGACTGAGTCATTTACAGCTTTAAACACTAATATGAGCACCTTGAACTGGGCCTAGAAATGAACCGGCAACTGGTACAGATGTTTTAAAACTGGGGTTGCATGTGATCTCAAGGGAATCCCAGCCAGCAATCTAGCTGTTATCACTGTCCTTGGGACCTCTGGGTGAAGGGCAGGTTATAGTAATAATAATAATAATAATACACAGAAAGGATACAGAGCCGGCATCTGTGACTACCTGAAGCACAACCGTAATAGAGGAACGGGGATGAAGAGTTCCCAGGACCACTGCCTCGCACGTCTTCTTGATCATCTGCTCTCGGCTTCTCTCATAGACACCTGGGCGGGAGGAAAGCAAAGAGCGCTGCAGGTGAGCCCCAGCGAAACACGAGGCTCAAAGCAATCATCTTCTGAAAGGTCACACTGCTGAGGCTCAAGCGCCGGGGCTGCCTTGTCGGATCAGACTAATATTCATCCAATTCCCTAACAGCAGCTCGCTGGATGTTTCTAGGCAACGCAGCAGGTTATGGAAAATGATGGCCTTTTACCTTGTTGTGTGACCTCGGCTGCACACTGCCACTGCATATGGAGGTTCTATTTATCCATGATGCACCATTTTTGAGGGAAGCTGGAAAATTCTCCAGTGTCCATGGGGCTAGGAATTCAAAGCATTACGTTCTGCTGTGCCTTAAGGCTTATATTAGCCCTGAGCAACAGGGAGTCTTAAGTGGGGTTTATACATTCAGCAGAACGCAGTAGGAAAGCTTTTCCTTCAGCTGGCAGGTGCTGGTGACCTGCCTAAATGCTCTACAACAAAAGAATAGCACTCAGATGCATTACTGCCTCCGACTATGGAACCAGAGCGCAGTCATTATGGCTGGCAGTCACTGACAATATCTCCCATGTCCAATCCTCTCCCCCAATCCACTTTTAAATGTCCACATTGGTGGCTCCTGTGGGAGTGAGTTCCACAGTTTTAACTAGGCACTGTATGAAGCAGCCCTGCAAATGTTGAGACATGCATTCTGTCACCTGAAATGGTTAAATCCAGGAAATTCCACCACACAGACCCCACCCTAGAGCCTACAGTACGACACATATCACTTGAAGAAACAGCCGCCCACATCACAAATTCTATTAGTGGCTATTGTCTTGATCCCAAAGGGCAGGTACATATGCAGATAAAATTCTATTTTTTATTGGATGCTTTGTTGTTGTTTAGTCGTTTAGTCGTGTCCGACTCTTTGTGACCCCCTGGACCAGAGCACGCCAGGCACTCCTGTCTTCCACTGCCTCCCGCAGTTTGGTCAAACTCATGCTGGTAGCTTCAAGAACACAGTCCAACCATCTCGTCCTCTGTCGTCCCCTTCTCCTTGTGCCCTCCATCTTTCCCAACATCAGGGTCTTTTCCAGGGAGTCTTCTCTTCTCATGAGGTGGCCAGAGTATTGGAGCCTCAGCTTCAGGATCTGTCCTTCCAGTGAGCACTCAGGGCTGATTTCCTTCAGAATGGATAGGTTTGATCTTCTTGCAGTCCACGGGACACTCAAGAGTCTCATCTAGCACCATAATTCAAAAGCATCAATTCTTTGGCGATCAGCCTTCTTTATGGTCCAGCTCTCACTTCCATACATCACTACTGGGAAAACCATAGCTTTTGCTATACGGACCTTTGTTGGCAAGGTGAATAGTTTCAGGTAAAGTCAGGAGCCTGGGAAGGACCCCAGCTTATTGGCAGAGTATCTGTTTGCATGCAGAATGTTCCCAGTTTAATCCCCAGCCTCTCTGGGTTGTTTCTGGGAGAGGCTGTCTGTCTGAAATCCTGGAGAGAGATGTCAGTCAGTGTGTAGATAACAGTGAGCTAGATGGACCTAGTGGTGTGACTCTGTATAAGGTAGCTTCTTATGTTCCCATACAGGCTTTCAGGTTCCACAGAACCTTTCATGCCCAACAAAGATTTCTGTGAAACTCAAAATCTTGCACATCAGAAGCTACTCTCTTTAAGTACGCAGGACCTAAAGGCACGCACATGTCCAGACACACTTCTCTTCCTCCTTTTACCATTAATACCGTCAAGTCTGCAAATAGGATCAGCAGAATTTAATTTTTTTTAAAAGCTCTTCTGTTTCCACAGAAAAGGAAACAAATTCTTTTGTTTCTTAATTTAATTATTCACAGCAAAGCCAGCCCCCTCTGGAGGTTTCACATGCACTGAAAGTCTCAGCGGGTGGGGAAAAAAGGAAGGGAGAAATTCTTTTTTCCCCTCTGATGCCAGCAATTTTCTTTTGTGAGCTCCCTGTGGAGGGAACAAGATATCCAGATGGTATCACTGCAGGATACCAGATGGCCCAGTTGGTTATGAAGATAACAGCTCATCTCACCTTTTGATTATGCTAGTTCCTGGGGGTGGGGGCAGGAGATGAATGGTGAGCACACATGCTAAATTTAAATTAGAACAACACGGGGACGAGTTTTGAGTTTTCACTTGCTAACGCTGCCATGCAGAGACATTTTGGAAATGGATATAATGAAAGATTTAACAAAGGTGACACACGCCGAGCGTCCCACTCAGGGGACATGCAGAGCAGTTTTAACTCAATGACATCACACTAAGGCATAGTTTATTGTGACAAAAGCAAGTCATTCCCCCAAGCATTCCCCAAACCCTTCCGGCATGACCACAAGGAGAACACGTTCACTTCCATTTTGATTACCCACCACTGGTCTGAACCAACAAGCTGTCATTAATGCAGATGATGAGTTGGGTTTGAACCGTGCCATCTTCAAAGCAGGTTTTATGAAGCTTGCTTCTTTAAACAAGCCATAGTGGACATTTAACCACAGTAGTGATGTATGGAAGTGAGAGCTGGACCATCAAGAAGGCTGATCACCAAAGAATTGATGCTTTTGAATTCTGGTGCTGGAGGAGACTCTTGAGAGTCTCATGGACTGCAGGAAGATCAAACGTATCCATTCTGAAGGTAAACAGCCCTGAGTGCTCACTGGAAGGACAGATCCTGAAGCTGAGGCTCCAGTACTTTGGCCACCTCATGAGAAGAGAAGACTCCCTGGAAAAGACCCTGATGTTGGGAAAGATGGAGGGCGCAAGGAGAAGGGGACGACAGAGGATGAGATGGTGGGACAGTGTTCTCGAAGCTACCAGCATGAGTCTGACCAAACTGTGGGAGGCAGTGGAAGACAGGTTTAAGCGACACACTAAATTGTGATCAAGTGAAATCAGAAGTTTCTAATCTCTTCCTTGGGGTCACACCAGTGGAGAGAGGAGGAGGGAGTGTATGACCCGCGCCACCCAAGGCTCACTGTAGCTTGTTGAATACAGAAGGTAAACACTTTCATCTTCTGGTGAAGGATCTCAGCAGCAGAGCTGGGAAATCAAGCACCTATGACTGTCTTACTGGGTTAGAAATACAGTTAACTGTACCTTGCACCCAGACACTGCGAGTAATCAGTTGTGTCCACCCTTCTGGACAATGCCAACCCAGTAACAATTGATTAACTGAATTCCCATCCCATTCCACCTTTGTTCTCAGATCGAGGATGGTTTACACGATGGCAGATTTAGGTCCAGATGTTTGAGACTACAATTCCCATCATCCCTAGCTAACAGGACAAGTGGTCAGGGATGATGGGAATTGTAGTCCCAAACATCTGGGGGCGGGGCAGAGTTTGCCTATGCCTTATTTAGGTGAACAGGGATGGGGTGGGGGGCATCATAGGGCTGTGCAAACTAGCTCCACCTGCTGGTCACAAACCCCACCAGCTATGCATTTCACAAATGAATTACCGTATTTTTCGCACTATAGGACGCACCGGTCCATAGGACGCACCTAGATTTGAGGGGGAAAATAAAGGGGGGAGAAATTATTCCCCCCCCCCAGGCGCGGGGCTGGGGCGGGGGAAGCCCGAGCTTCCCCCTCCCCCAGAACGGGACCCAGAGCCATGCCGTAGCTGCGCGCAGCTTTGGCATCGCTCTGGGAGCTTGCGGGGCTGGGGGAGGAGGAAGCCCTCCGCCAGCCTCCAAACCATGTCGGGAGACAGCGGGATGGCGCGCTGCGCCTCTCCCGCTGTCCCCCGAGTTTGCGGGGCTGGCGACGGGGAGGAGCAGGCTTCTCCCCCCCCGCCAGCCTTCTAGCCAAGTCGGGGGACAGCGGGATGGCGCGCTGCGCCTCTCCCGCTGTCTCCCGAGTTTGCGGGGCTGGCGACGGGGAGGAGCAGGCCTCTCCCCCCCGCCAGCCTTCTAGCCAAGTCGGGGGACAGCGGGAAGGGCGCGCTGCGCCTCTCCCACTGTCTCCCGAGTTTGCGGGGCTGGCGACGGGGAGGAGCAGGCCTCTCCCCCCCCGCCAGCCTTCTAGCCAAGTCGGGGGACAGCGGGAAGGGCGCGCTGCGCCTCTCCCGCTGTCTCCCGAGTTTGCGGGGCTGGCGACGGGGAGGAGCAGGCTTCTCCCAGTCGCCAGCCTTCTAGCCAAGTCGGGGGACAGCGGGATGGCGGCGTTCTGCCTCCCCGCTGTCCCCCGAGCTTGTGGGGCTGGCAGTGGGGCTCTCCTGAAGCCTGGAGAGCGAGAGGGGTCGGTGCGCACCGACCCCTCTCGCTCTCCAGGCTTCAGCGAAAGCCTGCATTCGCACCATAGGACGCACACACATTTCCCCTTCATTTTTGGAGGGGGAAAAGTGCGTCCTATAGTGCGAAAAATACGGTAGTTCAGCATGCATACCAATATACAAACGTGCATTGGCTGAGGACCTCCCCTAGCATGGAGTTGGTATAAACATGGGGGTCTCTCATTGAACATGCAATTAGTGCAAGGGAACAACTACCCTGCCTGTCAATATTATAGCGAGCCCATATAGCCCTGTGCCCCCCACAAATGCTTTCACTCGGCCCCTCCTTTTGTCTTTTTAACTCCCTCCACAAAAGAAATTCCCAAATCGCGGCATGCAGATACAGTATTAGAACGCGACACCTATTCATTTAAACGAACAACCACATTAGCGAGTAGGCCTGCATGCCCCAACTTTGCCCTGACTATACAAATTCTAGGGGCAAGCACCTGGGTCAAAGGAACCCCCAAAAGGGGATATATGAGTTGGTTTGCAATACTCCTCTCACCTGGTAGACCCACTTTGGGCCTCAGAAGAACTTCCAGGGTAGCTTTATCATAGATCTCTTTGCTGACCTTGACTTCAGTTGGCCCGTACACTCCAACTAGTACTGAAGTGTCCCCTGGGAAAAAACAGGGGAAGGGGGGGCATGAACAATTTGGCCTAATTTGGTGATGAAACAGTCACCATCCAGCTCCCCTAACTGCTACCACAGAAGCAGCAGACGGACCCTCTTGCCCTTGAAGGGAGGAGAGAAGTCGTCTGAGGAACAGTTCACTATCCAGCTGCCCTGAGGGGAGGGAAAAGAAGCAGTCACAGCTTTTTTTTTTAACCAAACAAGTTGCCTTTTCCATTCTGTTTATTTCTTTTTTCCAGCACAAGGTGGTTCATTAGGGCAAATGAGGCCCTGCCTCAGCAACTGCAGTCTGCCCTTACCCATAACTGGCAACTTTTCCATTTTCTTGCAAGGAATTCTATTTGGAATAAGGGAATTTCCCTTTAAAAAAGGGAAACGTTGACAGCTATGCCCTTACCCAGCCTGCTTTCTTATTAACAGGCAGTTCTGGCCATAGCACTGCCTCCCAGTTTCATAGAAGGGACCCCAGGGGGTCATCTAGCCCAACCCCCTGCAATGCAGGAATCTCAACTAGTAAGCACACATGGCAGATCCAACCTCTGCTTAAATTCCTCCAAGAAAGTAGAGTCCACCACCTCCTAAGGGAGTTTGCTCCACTATCAAACTGCTCTTACTGTCAGAAAGTTCTTCATGATTTTTAGTCCAAATCTCCTTTCTTGTAACTTGAATCCATTTGCTTTCGGTCCTACCATCCAGAGGAGGTCAACAAACTTTTTCAGCAGGGGGCCAGTCCACTGTCCCTCAGATCTTGTGGGGGGCCGGACTATTCTTTTTGGGGGGGGGGAATGAATGAATTCCTATGGCCCACAAATAACCTAGAGATGCATTTTAAATAAAAGCACACATTCTACTCATGTAAAAACACCAGGCAGGCCCCACAAATAACCCAGAGATGCATTTCAAATAAAAGCACACATTCTACTCATGTAAAAACACCAGGCAGGCCCCACAAATAACCCAGAGATGCATTTTAAATAAAAGGACACATTCTACTCATGTAAAAACGCGCTGATTCCCGGACCGTCCGTGGGCCGGATTTAGAAGGTGATTGGGCTGGATCCGGCCCCCGGGCCTTAGTTTGCCTCCCCATGGTCCAGAGCAAGAGAAAGGAAGCTTGCTCCATCTTCCAAGTGAGAGGCCTTCACATATTTGAAAATGGCTATCCTATCTCCTCTCAGTCTCCTCTTTTCCAGGCTGAACATACCCATCTCACTCAGCCGTTCCTCATAAGACTTGGTTTCAAGACCCTTGATCCTCCCCCTTAGTTTTGGCTTTGCCATTACAGAACTCAGTTAAGGACGTGGACGGGGGCCAAACTAGCTTTAGTTGGCTGTGCTTGTCATTGGCAGCACCGACTGCTGGGTTCTCTGCCTTCCACCCTATCCTTCTCAATGGGCACCAGCCACTAGGGACAGATGCCCATGGAAATCCTGCAAGCAAGAAATGGGAGTAACAGCGCTCTCCTGCTTGTGATCCCTGGCAAATTGCATACAGAGACACACTGCCTTTGATACACAAGGCCAACATGACAAGCAGCCAGCGATACCCTAAAGAGAAAGGGACCCCTGACCTTTAGGTCCAGTCGTGACCAACTCTGGGGTTGCGGCGCTCATCTCGCTTTATTGGCTGAGGGAGCCGGCGTACAGCTTCCGGGTCATGTGGCCAGCATGACTAAACCGCTTCTGGCGAACCAGAGCAGCGCATGGAAACGCCCTTTACCTTCCCGCCGGAGCGGTACCCATTTATCTACTTGCACTTTGACATGCTTTTGAACTGCTAGGTTGGCAGGAGCAGGGACCGAGCAACGGGAGCTCACCCCGTTGTGGGGATTCGAACCACCGACCTTCTGATCAGCAAGCCCTAGGCTCTGTGGTTTAACCCACAGCGCCACCCGCGTCCCAACAATACCCTATCCATCCTGAATGTGCCTAATTCCCTTTTTAAACCATACAAGTTGGTTGTCTACCACCAAACCATGGGGTAGCAAACTCTGTAATTTAACCATAACCTACCAGGGTTGACTTACGGGGAGAGCCGGGGTTCCCTCACTCAATTTAAATCAGCATGGAGTATGGATCAAGCTTCTTTTATCCTGCTGTAGAGGGTAGGACCCGAACCAATGGATTCAAGTTACAATAAAGGCGATTCTGACTAAGTATCAGGGAAAACTTTCTGACAGTAGGGGTTGTTGCTCAGTAGAATGGACTCCCTTGGGAGGTTCTGGATTCTATTTCACTGGAGCAGAGGTTGGGTGGCCATCTGTCATGGATGTTTTAGCTGAGATTCCTAGAATTTGCAGGGGGTTGGACTAGATTTCACCCTTGGGGCCCCTTCCAACTTTGCAGTTCTATGATCTATAAGCTCTGTTTTGGAGGGGGGGTTAGGAAAGCAAAGGGTATTAAGTATTAAGCATCTGGTACTCGGGCTAAGAAAGGAGCCGGGGAGATATGAGACTAAAGACCAGACACCCATCCCAAACAGAGTTCCAGACTGGAAGCAGGAGCAACAGGGCGATATCGAAGGAAGAAAGACCCCGAGCCAAAGAGAACCTTAAAAGCTCTCAGCTTGGAAGGGGAGACCTGAGAAACGCCCGTCTGGACCCCACACCTACGGAGTATCAATAGCGCTGGTTAAGAGGATATAACCCAGAGATGGAGGAGCAGGAAGGGGGGGTGGAGGAAAGGAAGCCACGGCTGACCCTGCATCCAGGAGGCAGAGCCATCAGGACGGGACAGCAGTCCCTGCTCACACAGGATCCGGCGCAGCGCAGGGAGATCCCCAGAATCGAAGCGCTTCTGTTCGGTCTCCATCGCTCCGATCCACCCACGTGGTTTCCCCCTTGATGCTTCCGGATCCGGGGTTTGACGGGGCGGAGCTACGGGAGCCGACGCCTCCTTTTTAAAGCAACAAGCCACACCAAACCTTCTTAAGTCTTTCAAGCACATTCAAAAAAGCACAGCCTTCCCCGCAAAGAATTCTGGGTGCTGCAGTTTGCTAAGGGATGCTGGGAACAGGAGCTCTGTGAGGGGTAAACTACAAGGCCCAGAATCCTTTGAGGGAAAGGATGTGCCTCAAATGTGCTTTAAGAGTTCGCACACACACAAACACAGAGAGAGCTTCATGAATTAGAAAAAAATGGTTCAGGAAGGGGGGAATTTGGGGTGTCCTAGAATCAGAGTGTGGATGAGTGGGGGGGTCATAATTTGGGAGAGGGGGTTGATTTCCCAGCATTCCCCCCTACTTCCTTACAAATTGCTACCTCACAGGGTTGTTGTAATCAAATAAATAAAATAAACAATTCAGCAACGAATTAACATTTTGTTCCGCTTTAACTATTCCAAATGTGACTGACAAACCGTAGCCTAAGTTTCGTTTCGTTTGTGCTTATTGTCCTTCTGTGGAAAAACCTTTATTTTATTTTTTAATGTCCCTTGAAGACGGGGAAGCTATTCATAAACAGAACCAAAGAAAATTTTAAAATAAAAATAAAAAATTGGGGAGAAGGCCCACTCTCTGGGTTTAGGGGTCGCTGAGCAGAGGGGGCTCAAAATAACAACAACAGCCTATATTTGCGCAGTTGCCTGCTGAAAATATCTATAAAAAAGCAACTGCACCCAGGGGAATCATTGTGAAAATAAGAAATATTTAGGTGTGGGCGCCAAACCTCATCCTTGCCGAGGAAGGCCTATTGGCACAGTCCATCCCTGACCAGGTTGATCAGGTTTTGCTGCGAGGATAAAACAGGGGTTGTTATGTACTGAAGTTCTCACCCTGGGCCAGCAGGGGGATACTGTAGATAGTTTTCACTCAGGTACCATATATGCAAATAAGGGATCGAAAGTGACGTTCAGTGATTGGACAGTTACAGAAAATGGTTACTGTTGCATTCCAGTGGAGCTCTATATAAGCAGGCTGGCTGAACCCTTCAGTTCAGTTCTGGCCTGTGAATAAACAAGAGCTGTTTGAAGAATTGCTGTGTCGTCTGATATGTTCACCCACAACTTAATAGAGGTCATGCTTCCACATCCATACCCCGAGTCACTTGGGGCTGGCGACTTATTTCCCTCTCCCTCTCTGCCTAAATCTACCTCACAGGGTCGTTGTGTGAGGTAGAAGCGACGGAACGGGGTCCTAGTGGGAGGGAGAAAAAATCCAGAGGAGGGGAGAAGGACTCATCCATCGGGATGGTTAGGATGATGATTAATAATAAATAATAATTATTTTTTATTTATACCCTGCCCTTCCCGGTTCAGAAAACCGGGCTCAGGGCGGCTAACAACAAATTTAAAACACTTAATTGACGCAACAAAAAAACAGCATAAAATACAGCATAGAACGTGAATAACAATAAATTCAGAATTCAAAAATCAATTTAGGGGGGAAATCCATCCCATAAACATTAGATGATTACTCATTACATTCATAACACTTCCCTGTCTGAGGATCAGGGGCTGCTGCGGGGTCCGGATTTTCCCGGACACCGAACAACACCGGCGGGGGGACGTCCGCTCGTCCGGGAAAACCCGGGCGCGTGACATTCCCCGCTGAGACACCTCAAAAACGGCATTTTTTAATTTTATTTTGTCGTATTCCATCTTGCCCATCTCTACAACTTTTCTGCCAGGATATGGTTTGAAATACGTCAATACACACGAAAAATCACGACCCATTCCTGGGCTCTATTCCCAGGGCCGCGTTATATTCCGAAGCAGGTTCGAGGGAGGAGCGAGGGCGGCGGCGTCTTTCCCGCCTCCCTCGACGGAGGAGGAGGAGGCGAGGCCTAGTGCCCGGCGCCCGCCTCGCGCTTCCCAGCCGCCCAAAATGGCGGCGTCGGCGAGGCTCCCTTGCGCGGGGCTGCGCTCCCTGAGGCGCCTGCTGCTGGGACGCCCCTCGCACCCCGGGCGGCTGCCGGCGAGGGGGCTCCGCGCAGGAGTGAGTCTCCCGAGGCGGCCTCCCTGCCCCCCCTCCCGCAGTCACGACCCGGATATTTGGGCCCCATTTAAAGGGAGGGTTGGATCGACGTGGGGGGTTTTTCCCCTCTCAGCGAGAAAGGAGGTCCTTGTGCCCCACTTAGCCGTGGGGGTTTCTTTTGCTGGGGGGTGGGGTCTCAAATAGGGGTGGGACCCCCTTCGCTGGGGGTCTAAAGGTGGGGTAATATCTCTCCCCCTACCCTCCAGATCTCTTCCCGCCCCCCCCAACCCTAAAAAACCAAAACAAATCACAGAAACCCAACTTCTTTAGGGTTTGGGAGGCAAAGGCTGGATGGGGGAGGGAGGGAATGTGGAAGTTGCATATCCCCACGTGCTACTTTGCACGTGTATGGGTGCAAACTTTGCGGGGGGGGAGGAGTGGAGCATTTTATATTGCGGGTCCATCTATCCTTGTTGAAAATGCTATATCCGTCTTCTCAGAAATGGGTGTCCTGCAGGGATTTTTAACTGGCATATGTTTCCTGAAATCATCGTTCATGCTGGTCTATTGGGGGTTGTTATTGTTGTTGATCATGTATGTATGTATGTATTTGTTGTGTTCTTTATGTGAACTGCTTCTGAGTGAGCTCTGCCCAAATAATGACATGGGTCCTTATAATAGTGCACATTGTTAAACTGCGGAACTCGCTGCTGCTGCAGGAGGAAGTGACGGCCAGTAGCCCAGATGGTTTTTAAATGGATTTGATTTGATTTTTTAAAACCGGTTTTTATAACGCAGGTGGGGTTTTGTTTTTTTTGTTTTTTTTAAAGGATTGGACATATTCATGGAGGACTGGCTGTATCGATGGCTACTGGCCTTGATGGCTGTGCCAAGGTCAGACACAATAATCCTTCTGAATACCAGTTGCTGGAAACTGCTTGGAGGGGGCGTTGGAGAGTTGCTCTTACGCCCGAATCCTGCTTGCGGCTTTGCCACAAGCATGTGGTTGGCCACTGTGGGAAGAGGATGCTGGATCAGATGGGCCGTTGGCCGGATCCAGAAGGGTCTTCATACATTCCTGCGGCTATTAATTTGGCTCACTCAAATGGGATGATGGCGGAGGGTGTGTGTGTGTGTGTTGAGTTTGAGTTTCTACTGAAATGAGGCTGCATTTTAATGTTGTATTTTCATCTTGTTTTTAAGTTGCATTCTAATCAATTGTTTTGATACAGTGGTACCTCGGGTTACATACGCTTCAGGTAACATACGCTTCAGGTTACACACTCCGCTAACCCAGAAATAGTGCTTCAGGTTAAGAACTTTGCTTCAGGATAAGAACAGAAATCGGGCTCCGGCGGCGCAGCGGCAGCAGGAGACCCCATTAGCTAAAGTGGTGCTTCAGGTTAAGAACAGTTTCAGGTTAAGAATGGACCCCCAGAACGAATTAAGTACTTAACCCGAGGTACCACTGTACCTGGTGTTAGCCACCCTGAGCCCGGTCTTGGCTGGGGAGGGCTGGGTATAAATAAAATTTATTATTATTATTGTTGTTCGGCAAAATCTAGAAGACCACAACTTCCCTGCATCTTATGAACTTGAGTGGTCTGTTGCCTTGTGGCCAAACACAAACACATAGACGCTCATAATGCTAGCCAAAAGTTCATACAACTGGCTGCTTTGCACTGCTGTTCGCAAGGAGAGGTGGGCTTTCCTTCACCAGAGGCTTTTAAGCAGAGGTTGGATAGCCACCTGGCAGGGATGGTTTACTTGAGATTCCTGCATTGCAGGGGGTTGGACTAGATGGCCATCAGGGTCCCTTTCCAACTCTTAAATTAGGAGTATGCCCCATTGAATTCGGTAGGACTTACCGTATTTTTCGCTCTATAAGATGCACCAGACCACAAGACGCACCTAGTTTTTGGAGGAGGAAAACAAGAAAAAAAATATTCTGAATCTCAGAAGCCAGAACAGCAAGAGGGATCGCTGTGCAGTGAAAGCAGCAATCCCTCTTGCTGTTCTGGCTTCTGGGATAGCTGCGCAGCCTGCATTCGCTCCATAAGACGCACACACATTTCCCCTTACTTTTTAGGAGGGAAAAGGTGAGTCTTATAGAGCAAAAAATACGGTACTTCCCCCCCCCCCCCCCCGGTGGGATTTAACTCCCAAGTAAACATGTGCAGAGCAGATGAGGCTGTGAGAGCGAGTTGATTGCATTGTGCCCTGATGGAAGGTGGGAGGCTTGTGTTAGAAATGCTGTAAATATCTATTTTCCAAAGCATTCAGCAGGGAACCAGTCTTTTAAAAGGCATCGTCACATGTGGTTGGTTGGTGTGTGTGTGTTTGTGGCAGGTCACCCTGTGTGTTTTCAGCACTTGGAAAACACTTTCTTTCAGAAAGGGAGGGAGAGAATCCGTCTCCCCTGCAACTTTCTCCTGCCTGATTGGGCCGCCTCAAGGGGCGTGTGTTTCTCTTTCTTTTGGGACCGCATCCAGTTTCCCTCACCCTTTCCCCAGTGTTGATTTACTGAAGTCAATTAGCTTTCTTGTCACAGCTTTACAGGTCCCAAGATCTGTGGAGATAATTTTCCTTCTCTCCCTGGCAGCAGGCAAGGACGTGGTATTTGTTTAACAAACATGTCCGTCCTGGATTTAAAGGCTTATTCCACTGTTGTTTTCGACAGCTCATATAGCCTGAATAGGGAACCTGATCTCTCCAGATGTTGTTGAACCATACAGGGACGGCCTCTAAAGTGTGTAATCCAAGAGACACTTTCTCTGGTTCTTCCACCCAGTAATATGTTACAGGCCTAGATTTGCAACTTAATAATAATAATAATAATAATAATAATAATAATAATAATAATGCCTTCTTCTTCTAAATGTCAGGTAGTTGTTCTCTTTGACATCTGGTGGGAGGGTGTTCCACAGGGTGGGTGCCACCACTGAGAAGGCCCTCTGCCTGGTTCCCTGTAGCTTTGCTTCTCGCAGTGAGGGAACCGCCAGAAGGCCCTCAGCGCTGGACCTCAGCGTCCAGGCAGAACGATGGGGGTGGAGACATTTTGCATTTTGTTTTACCAAAAAGACCCACAACCCTGTAGAAGCCAGGCCTGCCCCCCACCATTTTGTCACACTCTTTTCACCAAGAAATGAGAGCCAGTGTGGTGGGGGGAGGGGGTAGAGCAGGGGTCGGCAACCTAAGCAGTAGCAGCCCATGAGGCTTGCCTAACCGGCCCATAGCGCCCCCTGCTGCCACCCCCGCTGCCTGCTCTTACTGGTGCGGCACGGCACAGGGACCAATTTTTGGGTTGATGGCACCTGTGCGCATGGGCACTCATCTGACCTGGATGTGCGCTGGAAATAGCATGTGCGCACACATGCGGAACGGAGAAGCACCCGTGCGCATGTGCACACACTATTTCCGGTGCACTTCTGAGTTGCAGGAGTGCCAGAAATAGCGTGTGCGCTCACGCACGGGCGCTCCTCCAACCCGGAGGACCATGCGTGCGCACACGCTCCGGCCCGTCCTCTGATGGACGGAGCGTCGACCGGCCCATCCTCAGATAAGGTTGCCGACCTCTAGGGTAGAGTTTCAGACCAGGGTGCAAATCCCCACTCAGTTATGAAGCTCACTGGGTGACCTTGGGCCACTTAAAATCTCTCAGCATTCCCTTCCTTATGGGGGTGTTGTGGGGATTGAATGAGAGGGGGAGCAGTGTATGTCACCCAGAGCTCCTTGGAGAAAAAGGTGTAATTGCAGTAAGCACATAATAAATTGAACTGAGGATGGGGATATCATGTTAGGGATGTGCTCAGTTCTTCAGCCTGGGGCAGGGAGCAGATTTAGCCCCTGCTCCCACCGGATACCCTTACGCTAAAACATTGCATCTGGCGACCATGTTTTATCGCTGTGTTTCTATCCTACGAAGCCCAGCCTACAGAAGAGCTCCCGTAGCTGCTGACGGTGTTTCACACAGGGCTGGACTTTACCTACCACCCCTGGCAACCCCATCCTAGCAGAGAGGCAGTCCACTGGGAGGGGAGGCGCACTGCATGCACAAGCACACCCTGGGATCTTGGCAGTACACGCCACCTTCTACATCGCCATTGGGGATGCAAAGCAAAGGGGGTTAGAGGGTTGGTGGGACCACCTTTTGAAAAGCCAAGGCACATCGCTCGCTGCTGTGATATGGAAGCCGGGGGTGGGGGGGAAATACCTATGTGGTGATAGCTTTGCAGAATGACAAGTGTAACTGAAATCAAATAGGTAGCTGTGTTGGTCTGATGCAGTGTGTGTGTGTGTGTGTGTGTGTGTGTGTGTGTGTATTCATATTCCAGTAGCACCTTAGAGACCAACTAAGTTTGTTCTTGGTATGAGCTTTCGTGCGCATGCACACTTTTTCAGTATCTGTGCGTATCTGAAGAAGAGTGCATGCTCACGAAAGCTCATACCAAGAACAAACTTAGTTGGTCTCTAAGGTGCTACTGGATAATTGTTATTTATTTATTATTTCTACTGAAATCAAATACATAGCATTTCAGTTGCCTCGTCGCTGTATGGCATGATGCAACTCTGTTCACCTTTTCACAGGTGTGTTGTTCTCTCTTTATCTGTCCCAGGTATGCCTTCAACAGCAGGAAGAGTTTACCTCTTTGGAGGAGAAGCCGCAATTCCCCGGTGCCTCGGCCGAGTTCGTAGACAAGCTAGAATTCATCCAGCCTAATGTCATTTCAGGGATTCCCATCTACCGAGTTATGGACCGACAGGGGCAGATCACCAACCCCAGCGAGGACCCTGAGGTAAGACAGAAGGGCCTTGTCAGATTGTCCAGTTCAGTGCAGTTCCGAAGAAAAAAATAAACCAAGAGGTTCTTGCAGGAGCCAAGGAATTTTGAAATACTTTCTTTCGGCCCTGTTCAAATATTTTTCGTCCAGCGGCATTTCTCCCTCTATTGCAGCTTCCCCAAGAGCAGGTGCTGAAATTCTACAAGAGCATGACGCTTCTCAACACCATGGATCGGATTCTCTACGAGTCCCAGAGGCAGGTATGGCCGCATTTCACATGCACACATGCTATAAGATTCTGCCCCCCTCATTCAAAAAACAAATTGTCCTATTGGGAGGGTCACACAAAGTATCTCCTGACTTGGGGGTGTGGATGTAGCCTGGCCTTCTCCAACCTGATGTCTTGGCTGGACTTCCATCACCCCTGAGCGCTGGCCCTGCTAGCTGGGGCTGATGGGAATTGTAGTCCAAAACACCTGGCTTACAGCAGGTTGGGGAAGGTTGATCTAATGTAGGACTGTCCGACAGGTCGATTGCGATCTACTGGTCATTCGTGGGATGCCCCTTGTCAATCATGGTTGATCGTGCCCCACCCCCAAAAAAGCTCAACAACTCTGAGAAGATCACTGCCAGTTTTTTTTATAGTGGTTGTAGATCGCAGTCTCTTGGAAGTTGGACAGCCTGATCTAATGAACAGACAGAGTAACATGCACACAAAGCTGGGCCTAGAGGCCTTCATCTTCCTTAGAATCATAAAATTGTAGAGTTGGAAGGGACCATGTGAATCCTCTAGTCCAACCCCCTGCAATGCAGGAATCTTGCCCAACATGGGTCTCGAACCCACAACCCAGAAGATAAAAGTCTTTTGCTCTCCTGACTGAGCTATCCCTTCCTCCTTCCATGACTAAGTTCAGTTTGTTTTCCTTAGGGTCGGATCTCCTTCTACATGACCAACTACGGGGAGGAAGGCACCCACGTGGGCAGCGCAGCCGCTCTTAGTGACACCGATCTGGTCTTTGGACAGTACCGTGAAGCAGGTAAGGGACAATTCACTCTCCCTCCTGCTAAAGTGTGGTGTGCTACTAGCTGCTCAGCCACTGGGTGGCAGCACATGACAGCTCAACACTGCATTGCTCTTAACAGCATTAGGCATGTTTGCATCCTCAGCTCTCACCCCAACAATACTTCTTTCCTGTTATTCCATTTTTTAATCATTTGTTCCTATTTTCCCTTAGGATACACTGTCTCTTGGGCTGGTTAGTTCTGCACACCGTGTGACTGTTTATAAACAATTAAAGGAGCTGATTAGACAGGCACATAGTACCATGTGCTTTAAAGCAGTGTTTCCCAACCTTGGGTCTCCAGCTGCTTTTGGACTACAACTCCCATCATCCCTAGCTAGCAGTACCAGTGGTCAGGGATGGTGGGAAATGTAGTCCGAAAACAGCTAGAGACCAAAGGTTGGGAAACACTGCTTTAAAGGATGATTGATCTATTTTTATATTCCATAATAGCAGCCACTGCAATAGGTGTTCTTAATAGGCCTCCTTTTCTGCAGTGTAATCTAGAATTTATTTTATAGTAGGCTTTTGAACCTTGACTGCGATGGTTCCCCACCCCCAAATGCTCTCCTCTCGTCCATCAAATGACCCCCCTCTGTGGAAGAAGCATTGCTCCTGAACTCTGTGCATCAACTAGTGCGCTGTTAATACCATTACTGGCTTCTCACTCTGATAAAAGGTGCTTCCGGTTAATGTCATGTTCCTCTTGCTCCTCCTAGGTGTACTGATGCACAGAGGGTACCCTCTGGACCTCTTCATGGCACAGTGCTACGGCAATGCCAGCGACACTGGGAAAGGCCGTCAAATGCCCGTTCACTACGGCTGCAAAGATTTGCACTTTGTCACCATATCATCCCCACTAGCTACGCAGATCCCACAAGGTGAGGCGAAAATGGAGTTGAAAATTTCCAAGATGATAAAGGGTCTGGAAACCAGGCCTTATGAGGAACAGTTGAGGGAACTGGGTATGTTCAGGCTGAATCGGTGGTTTAGCTTGATCTGTGGTAGCTTCAAGTAAACATAGCATCTGATCCTCTTTCCCTCTGGCAGAGTCAGGAGGTGTGAGACACCCCAGGCTGGCAAATCCCCCTTTGGGGTCGTTGCCAAAGGGGTCTGGGAGCTGAGCGGGTCACGGCACTGCTTAGTATGGACAGATCCTCTGCTTTATTAATGACAAGGGTTCGTTACAACAAAGCAATCCTTTGTTTGAAGACACAGTCACAGTGAATGGCCTGTGTACCCATCTCTTTCCTTTCCCTGTTCTCATTCCCTCTCTCCCCTCCCCATCTGGCAGCTGTTGGCTCCGCCTACGCCATCAAGAGGGAGAACACCAACCGGATTGTCATCTGCTACTTTGGGGAGGGTGCGGCCAGTGAGGGCGATGCCCACGCAGGCTTCAACTTTGCCGCCACCCTTGAGTGCCCCATCATTTTCTTCTGCCGCAACAATGGCTATGCCATCTCCACCCCGACGTCTGAGCAGTACCGGGGCGACGGAATAGGTGAGGGGGGTCAGGCCAGGGTGTGGGTGGGGTGGAGAATGCTCTGAGGCTACATGACCTTACCCTCCTGCCCCAGATTCTGGGTAAAGCAAGTATAACATAGAAAGTCCACTTTGGAAGGCTCTGCTGTCACCAGCCACTGCTGCATAACGAGCACAGAAATATACGTGCCTTTTTTCATCTTTATTTTGGCATTGTTTCAACAACTGTCCTGGAAGCACCTGCTGCAATGTGAAGCGTGACTTCCCAGAGTAGGGCGTATCATATTGGGAGTAAAAGTTATTTTTTGCAAATTTCCTCAGTTAGGGGTCTTAAAATCATGTTTTCGGGGTGTGAGGAATTCAAATCTGCTATTATTTTTGTGATCAGACAACATTTAGCTCTGTAAGTCTGCATTTGATGAAGAAACATGTAAACTGCTTTCGGGAAACCCATGAATTTTAATATTAACTTCTGAAAATGTCAGGTAACGCTAAAGAATAATAATATAACTGCATGTTCTTGACAATCATTTTTAATTATTTCTAGGCAGTTTTGCACACATTTTACCTGTACTAAATAAAACTAAATTAAATTTATTTAACCAAATATCTTTTGAATTCCCAAATCAATGTTACGACTTTTTAGCACCTCTCATTTTTGGAATTTGAAAGTTGGACAGTCCAACACTCCCTATTCTCAGAGCGCTTATCCTTTGCTTCCTTCCCACAGCCGCACGTGGTCCCGGCTACGGCATCCAGTCTATCCGGGTGGATGGCAACGACGTCTTTGCCGTGTACAATGCCACCAGGGAGGCCCGTCGCCGGGCTGTTGCCGAGAACCAGCCCTTCCTGATTGAAGCCATGACCTACAGGTAGGTGTGGAGCGAGCGGGGGGAGTCAATGGAGCACAAGTCCCATAGCCTGAGAAGGAAGTGACCTGATGGGGGGGGCGGGACCAAAGAATCCCCCTAAATAATGAGCTGCCCGTTTCCCTCTCAGGATTGGGCACCACAGCACAAGTGACGACAGCTCCGCCTACCGATCGGTGGACGAAGTCAACTATTGGGACAAGCAAGACCACCCTATCTCTCGTCTCCGTCACTACATGGTGGGCAGAGGCTGGTGGGATGAGGACCAGGAGAAGACGTGGCGGAAGAAATCCCGCAAAAGGGTGAGTGGCTTGGATGTATGGTGTCCACATTAACCTCCTGAGAGCCAGTGTGGTGTAGTGGTTAAGAGCGGTAGACTCGTAATCTGGTGAACTGGGTTCGCATCTCTGCTCTTTCACACGCAGCTGCTGGGTGACCTTGGGCTAGTCACACTTCTTTGAAATCTCTCAGCCCCACTCACCTCACAGAGTGGTTGTTGTGGGGGAGGAAGGGAAAGGAGAATGTTAGCTGCTTTGAGACTCCTGAAGGGGAGTGATAAAGCGGGATATCAAATCCAAACTCTTCTCCGTCTTGGCTGTGTTTCTGTGGGTGCCTGCTTGCGATAAATAGGCAAATGTACAGAACAATGCAAAATATGAGCAAAGGCCAACAATATTGAAGTCTCCTAGGAAGAACATAGGGAGCAGCTTTAATGCTGAGCCAGAACATTGCTCCCTCTAGCTTAGTGTCAATGCCCTACTCTTCAGCTGCCTCTTCGTTATTTAGCAGGATGCTCCTTCCATCTGCCCATGCCCTAGGTACAGAAGTACATACCCCTTTTGAAAAGGAGGAACATGAATGGTGACTTCCACAGGGTGTCAGGGACTGGCTAGGCAAGGAGGAATGGTGGGAGGCTACAGCTGGAGAACCCCCCCCCCCCGAAGCATCAGAGTGGGAAGGCTCTGAGCCAGGAGATTGGTGGTGGGGCGCAGAAGACAAGTCAGAGGAAGTGGGGGGGCAGATGGGATGGAGGCTGAGCAAGCAGTAGGTTTAAGTGAGAGTGAGGCAGCTGAGGAGGAGGCTGAGGCTGCAGCAGATTGCCAGCCCCCTGCCAGTTCCACTGTCTCCTCCTCCCCTCCTCTTCTGTCCCCAAGAACGAGAAGGGTGTTACCTGTAACAGAGCAAAAGGCACAGAGAGCCCCTCCTCGAAAGAGTTTGAGACTGTTGCGAAGGCAGCCAGCTGCAGAGGAGCCTTGGAAGGAAGTGGGAGGCTCAGATCCCCTGTTCCGGCCCAGTATACCTGAAGGAGCGTCTCCACCCCCATCCTTCAGCCCAGACACCAAGGTCCAGCTCCGAGGGCCTTCTAGAGGTTCCCTCATTGGGAGGAATGAGGTTACAGGGAACCAGGCAGAGGGCCTTCTTGGTAGTGGTACCCGCCGTGTGGAACACCCTCCCATCAGATGTCAAGGAAATAAACAACTACCTGACTTTTAGAAAACATCTGAAGGCAGCCCTGTTTAGGGAAGCTTTTAATGTTTGATGTTTTATCATGTTTTTAATATTCTGTTGGGAGCTGCCCAGAGTGGCTGGGGAAACCCAGTCAGATGGGTATAAATAAATTACTACTACTACTACTTCATCATCAGGTTAGTCCTGCCTGTGAAGTTCGCCATTGTGTTTTGTCTCTCTGAATAAAGAATCAACTTTACTGCTCATCTCTGAGTTTCTGTGCTGAACTGCAGCCAAACCAGCCCTGCCACAGGGAAATCCCAGTGCTCCTCCGATCAGCTTTCTAAAATAGAACCACTGCTTTGTGATAAATAGAAACATCCTGGCTGAGGTGCTCCTTTTCAGAGAAGCCAGGCACCTGCCCCACCCTCCTTTTCTTCCGCACAGGATTGTAAAGCAAAAATCGCAGGTCCGGAAAGGTGACTCCCATCTCTGCTTTCCTTTTGTGTTCCTCAGGTGATGGAGGCCTTTGAAGAGGCGGAGCGCAAGTTGAAGCCCAGCCCTCAGTTCCTCTTCTCCGACGTCTACTGCGAGATGCCCTGGCACATCCAGAAGCAGCAGGAATCCCTGGAACGCCACCTCAAGCAGTACGGCGAGCACTACCCGCTGGGCCAGTACGAGAAGTGAACCATCTTCCCCTCGCCTCTCTGCCCTCCAGCAGCTGGGATGTGCAGGAGATCTGGCTCAAACCAGCGTGCAGAGAGAGAGAGAGAGAGAGGTTTCGTGTTCTGGCCAACCCCTTCCTTGTCACAGTGGCGATCGTGTGAAAAGGAAGGATCAGTTGCTAAGAGACTCCGCACTGGGGGATCCCTTTTGGATACTTTGGGGTTGAGGGGCTGGCACCTGTAAGCTGTGTCATTGGGCCCCACCCAGGGGCTTCAAACTAGCTTGTGGTAGCAGCCCAGACTGTTACTTTGCCCCCGTTTTTAGAATCTGCTAGTTGCACAGAGCCTGTTCAAAGCACACGAAACATCCACGGCTCTCCTGCTGTGGATGTGAATTGCCTTAGATCTGCTGCTTCCCCAACTCTTCTCCTGCTCCCGGTACCCTTTCCCTCCACGATTCTGTCATTCAGCCAGAAATTGGGCATAAGCTAGCAGGCAGCACCTTGGTTTCCCCTGTGGGGGGGGGGCAAGCATTTTTGTCAAACGGATCCCTAATGCCGTCATAAATGTCTCCGGAACTGAATACCACTTTGGTGGAATCTGCCGCTAGAAGTCAAGATGTGTTGTCTAGAGTGGGAGGCCGCAGCTGGTGTCCTGTCTGGGAAGTAAATCCAGGCCCTCTTTGGATAGTGTCTTTTGGGTGATAAATGGCATTTTTAAGGGATGTGAACCTCAAACTGTCATCTTAATTTTTTTGAGGGTTTTTAGAGGCCCGGGAGAGTAATGCTGAAAGAAGAAGTTACGGCTGTCTTGCCTGGCCTTCTTTTCCTGAGCCCTTTCCCCGATCTAAACTGGCACCTGGAGGGGGGAGCTCTCTTGGTCTGTTACGCTTGAATCAGAAGTTCTTACCACTGAAAAGCAATGGTTCTATTTGAGCTGCTGGGAGTAACAAGTGTCTAGGCAAATGTATGTATGAACAAAGGGGCACATTGGGGAATTAATAAAACTTTCATGGGCATTTGCCTCTATGCAATCTGCTTTTTGACCAGGGAGAATCTGCAGCCAGGGGGGCCACATCCTTGGTTGGGATAGTTATCAAAATGGGTGGAACCCGTTTGGCAGTCACTTGGGAAGGAAAGAATGGCACTTTGCACGTGCTCAGTGACACTCTGCCTTCGCTTCACAGGAGTTAGGGCTTGCACCCTAAATCGAAGCAGGCTGTGGATTCATGTTAGATGAATTCATGTTAGAATGATTAAAACTGTGGAAGAGCAAAGTTAGCTGCTTCATCTCATCTCACCCTGACTGCGATGAATATTCTGCAGTTGCACTACAGCGCCATAGGGTCGCATCCAATGTCAGCCCTCCTCTGAGTAGACCTACTGAAGTTAATGGCCATGACTAATGCAGATTTATTAATTTCAGAGGCTCTTGTCTGAGTAGAACTTGGTTGGAAACAGGTACTAGGTACAGAATCCATCATCTTCAACACCTTACGGCACGTTCCTTAAAATTTTGTATCAGAGTATTTTCCTAGTTTACCTGTTATTTGATCACTGCTTTGTTTTACCACCTGTCAGCCATCATGTGGAAGGACACTATAAAGATTCCTTGGCTATCTGCTTTCCTGTCTACAACCCCGTTCTGTCCCTTTGATACCACCTGTTGCCCTTCCATTTTTTGCCTCGGCTGCTTGCCCCAGCCAAAAGGCAGACTTTTTGGTTTATAAAACACAACACTGAAAACACCTTGCCTCCCTGCTGCACAATCATTTAGGAATCACTGCCTTGCTGAAAAATAATAGTTTGGCACTAGATTACTAGCCTGCTATTTTAAAAGCACTTGCAAATACTTTCCAAAGAGCAGCAACAAGTATAACTTACAACCACGGCAGACATGAACCACATCACCAATACACAGCACCTGAGGCATATTTTATTATGATATCTGTAAATCATTGCAGCGTGGGAGAAATAGTCTTCCCTGCTCTTTAAATAGAGCACATGGAAACATCCGAACCTTCCTCAAATTTCTGTGTAAGAAGCAGCCAAAAAGGCAGCAACTAATAGCCTGTGATTTCATAGAACACCTCTCTATATATTTTTGCCATTGATGAAGGTAGACATTTTTCCTTAAGGTGTATTTAAACACTAGGAGGCCAATAGCACAGACAAGTTTCCTGGGCTCCTTTGTTCACCCAGGTTCTTTGGGTGCCTTGGACCTGGGAGGTCAAGCCACAGACGTTTGGGGGAAATGCTTGCGGTGGGTAAACACGTCAGATAATACAGAACTCTTCAGCAGGATCCGCCCAGCCTGTACCCAGATCAGGCATTGGGGTGATGAAGGTGCAGAACGAGAGTCCAACCCAGACTCAGTACCACTCTTGCCTGGCCCATCTGAGCCTTTAAAAGCAGCCTGACAGGTGTGAACCAGGCAGAGGTTTCCGTACCACTTAAGTCATGGGTAGGCAAACTAAGACCCAGGAGCCAGATCCAGCCCAATCGCCTTCTAAATCCAGCCTGCAGTCAGTCCAGGAATCAGCGTGTTTTTACATGAGTAGAATGTGTCCTTTTTATTTAAAATGCATCTCTGGGTAATTTGTGGGGCATAGGAATTAGTTCATTTTTTCCCTTCAAAATACGGTATAGTCCAGCCCACCACAAGGTCTGAGGGATAGTGGACCGGCCCCCTGCTAAAAAAGTTTGCTGACTTAAAGTCTTTCTGCAGCAAGTGCCGTAAAAACTGCACCCGCTTCTTTTCAACGTGTCCAAGTACTAACCTGCTAAAGGCCAGGACAACAAGATGTCAGCCTTAGGATCCTGAGTGGTTGTGCATGCCTGCAGCCCTCAGCCTTCAGCAGGGAGAAAACGGCATTCAAGTTGCGTGTTGGATTTTTAATATTTCTGATTAGCTGAGCCAGCTCTGGTACAAGAGCTGTATAGAATCCCACTGTGTGATCAAAGAGTTTGATTGAAAGCAAATTTGACAAGCACCTAAAATGTACTGGTAAGTAGAATCATAGAATCATAGAGTTGGAAGAGACCACAAGGGCCATCGAGTCCAACCCCCTGCCAAGCAGGAAACACCATCAGAGCACTCCTGACATATGGTTGTCAAGCCTCTGCTTAAAGACCTCCAAAGAAGGAGACTCCACCACACTCCTTGGCAGCAAATTCCACTGTCAAACAGCTCTTACTGTCAGGAAGTTCTTCCTAATGTTTAGGTGGAATCTTCTTTCTTGTAGTTTGGATCCATTGCTCCGTGTCCGCTTCTCTGGAGCAGCAGAAAACAACCTTTCTCCCTCCTCTAAGTGACATCCTTTTATATATTTGAACATGGCTATCATATCACCCCTTAACCTCCTCTTCTCCAGGCTAAACATGCCCAGCTCCCTTAGCCGTTCCTCATAAGGCATCGTTTCCAGGCCTTTGACCATTTTGGTTGCCCTCCTCTGGACACGTTCCAGTTTGTCAGTGTCCTTCTTGAACTGTGGTGCCCAGAACTGGACACAGTACTCCAGGTGAGGTCTGACCAGAGCAGAATACAGTGGCACTATTACTTCCCTTGATCTAGATGCTATACTCCTTTTGATGCAGCCCATCAATAGGAGTATAGCATCTGAGTATAGCACCCTCTTTCATCTGAAAGAGTCAGAGTTGTTTGCCTTTCCAAATCTGAAAATTTATCATTCCCTAACATTGAGCTGTTGCAATAGAATTGCTCCCTCCTTATTTTCACATCCCTGCTCTGCATGTTTAGGTTTGTGTCTTTCTAAAGGCAATGGCAGCTTGGATATTTGTTCCCCACGCACTAAGATGGCCTTAACAGATTGGAGGACTGGGCCAAAACTAACGAAATTAATTTCAATATGGACAAATGTAAAGTTCTGCACTTCAGGCAGGAAGAACCAGATGAACAAATATAACATGGTGGGGGACACCTGGTTTACTAACAGTACATGTGAAAAAGGATACTGGGGTGTTAGTGGACCACAAGTTTAACATGAGTCAACAATGTGACGTAGCAGCAAATAAAGAAAGAAAAATACTAATGCTATTCTAGGCTGCATCAACGACAGTCTAGTGTTTTGATCAAGGGATCTCATTGTACCACTGTATTCTGCCTTGGTCAGACCATACCTGGGATACTGTGTCCAGTTCTGGGTGCCACAATTTAAGGGGGATATGGACAAGCTGGAACATGTGCAGAGGAGGGCGACCAAAATGATCAAGGGTTTGGAAACCAAGCCTTATGAAGAACGGATGAGGGAGCTGAGTATGTTTAGCCTGGATAGGAGGAGACTGAGAGGAGATATGAAAGCCACCTTCAAATATCTCAAGGGATGCCACACGGAAGGTGGAGCAAGCTTCTTTTCTCCTGGAGGGTAGGACCTGAACCCATGGCTTCACACAGCTGTCCATGGAGGCGCAGGTCAATTCTGTGTCCAGGGCAGTTGTCTGCCAGCTCCATCTGGTGCGCAGGCTGAGACCCTACCTGCCCGCGGACTGTCTCGCCATAGTGGTGCATGCTCTAGTTATCTCCCACTTGGACTACTGCAATGCGCTCTACGTGGGGCTACCTTTGAAGGTGACCCGGAAACTACAACTAATCCAAAATGCAGCAGCTAGACTGGTGACTGGGAGTGGCCGCCGGGACCACATAACACCAGTCCTGAGAGACCTGCATTGGCTCCCAGTATGTTTCCGAGCACAATTCAAAGTGTTGGTGCTGAACTTTAAGGCCCTAAACAGCCTTGGCGCAGTATAACTGAAGGAGCATCTCCACCCCCATCGTTCTGCCGGACACTGAGGTCCAGCACCAAGGGCCTTGTGGCAGTTCCCTCACTACGAGAAGTGAGGTTACAGGGAACCAGGGAGAGGGCCTTCTCAGTAGTGGCACCCGCCCTATGGAACGCCCTCCCATCAGATGTCAAAGAGATAAACAACTACCTGACATTTAGAAGACATCTGAAGGCAGGACTAAACACCAGGAAGAACTCTCCTTTGGTCATACCCCGTCTCCAAGCCATACCCTACTTTGGCCATTTTTCACACCCCAAACGGCTGTTCCAACAGTGCAACCGTCTCCCTTGGAAGATGGTGGACCCTCCTTCCTTGGAGACTTTTAAGCAGAAGATGGATGGCCACCTGTCATGGATGCCTTCGTTGAGATTCCTGCATTGCAGGGGGTTGGACTAGATGACCCTCGGGGTCCCTTCCAACTCTCCCATGATTCCACAAATGTCTCCTTGAACTCCGATCACACCTTTTGCTTGTCCAGGAGGAGGATAGGCGGCGTCTGTTGGTGTAGAAACCTGCCTCCTGTACAAAGGCCAAATTTACACCCATTGCTCCACCCACTTGTACCTCTGGCCACGCCTACCGCCAGCATGCGGCCCCTCAGAAGATGGCACGGAAGAGAATGCAGACCTTTGGCAGTAAAGGGCCCCACCCCCAGTCGAAGAGATTGAAGGTGGGCCTTGACGCAGCCAGACGTGTCCTCTGCCACTGCGATACCACCCTTTCCGAACGACTCCTCAGAAAAACGCCCCTCTGGTCCTCTGCTTTCTACCGGGCTGCCCGCTGCGCCACCGGCCAGCCTCTCCCCTCTCCATGCTGCCACCCCAGAGCAGACATAAAACAGAAACCTAAGGAGAGGTGCCCCTCTGACCCAGTATTCGTATCTGGCCCCGCCTCTAGGAAGCGCCCAAGCAGAATACGAAGGCAGTGGAGTGGCGCCGCCACTCAGATCTGCCCTTTTCCGCACACAGACTTTTCAAGGAGGCCGTTCCCTCCCTCAACTGCACACCGGAGGTCCTCATGTCCAACAAAGACACAGAAGGCTGCGCAACATCTGCCTCCGTCCGCCTTCAGCGCTCGGCAGGAAGCGTCTCGAACCCATTGTTCCTGACTCCCATCGTTCAGCAGCTGAGGTTCGGGTCTGTGATCTGCTTCCACAGCTGGAAGGTCTGTTGGGGGCTGCGGCGGTGGACCAGCAGCAGCCTGCTGTGAACGCAAGGATCGCTGCGGTCCTTTTCCGCGATGTCAAAGGTCAGGAAGCCCGGGTGCGCCTCGGGGAGGATGCCCAGGGCTTGGAAGCAAAGGCCCGTGTAAACGTCATCGATGGGATAGAACGCGATGTGTCGGGAGATGAGGTGGAGCCAGCGGGCTAGCGGCCCCGAGAAGATATACCCCCCGCCCCCCGCGTAGGACGGGTAAGGCCCCACGTAATACGACTCGGGGACGTAGTATTTGCTCCGGCGGACGCGGAACGGCGAAGCGTTGGCCACCACTTGGCCCGTGTAGAGCATCTTGTTGGCGTCTAGAGACCCCAGGTACTCCAAGACCTTGGGCGTGTTGATGAAGACGTCGTCGTCCCCCTTGAGGACGTAGCGCACCTCCCGGCAGTACTCCGCGGTCCAGCTGAGGAAGAGGAAGTCCTTCAGGGTCAAGTTGAAGAAGGTGTCCTCAAAGTCCCACATCAAGATGTCGCCGTAGCTCCGGCTCTCGTACTCCACCAGGTTCTGGAGCCGAGGCCCCAAGCGGCCCTGGGCCGTGCCCAGCAAGAAGACCGTGCGGACGGGCAACCCTCCGGGCTCGCCCTCGCGCCCCCACGTGTCCCGCACGGCCTGGCGGGCGGCAAAATTCCCCGGCAGAGATTTGATAGCCAAGAGCAGGAAAGTGCGGTTCTTGGTGCCTGAACACTTGCCCGCTTGGTTGATCAAGAGAGAGAAGTTCCGGCATTCGTCGTAGAGGAGGAAGTTCCTGTAAAGTTCTGGATAGGAGCTGAAGTCGCTGATTTTGGCCACCCGGCTTGCTGCCTCGGGACCGGCGGAACAGTCGTTCCACGAGGTGTTCACCAGCCCATCGTCCAAGTCCTGGAAGATCTGGTGCTGCTTCTCGTTCCAGTAAGCGTTCGTCCGAGGGATGCTCTGGCGCAGCTGGTGCAAGGAGGCGTTGAAGCGCTGCAGGGTGAAGGCCGGCAAGTCGTCCTGGGAGGGCTGAGCCGTGGTCGGGACGCCGTGCCCCCCGTGAGGTGTCGGGACCCTCTCAGCCTCCTCCACAGTCCACTCAATGTAGGCTTTGAGGGCAACCAGACTCAGCAAAGCAGTAGCCACGGTGATGCACCGCGAAGGTTTCATCTCCTTCCTGGAAAGCAAGAACAGAGGGGAGAGTGAGGCTCGGAAGGGCTGAGGAACGGGGTGGAAAATAAAAATCATTATTAATAATAATTAAAGATGGCAAACATCATCCCATTCATAGTACTTGCGCCATCTGTAAAACGTTTTTCTCTTTCCAAAATCCACCACTTTGGATTTAGCGCGCTCTCTCTCTCTATATATATAATATAAAATAATTTATTATTTATACCCCGCCCAACTGGCTGGGTTTCCCCAGCCACTCTGGGCAGCTTCCAACACAGTATTAAAATACAGTAGTCTGTTAAACATTAAAAGCTTCCCTAAACAGGGCTGCCTTCAGATGTCATCTAAAAGTCTGGTAGTTGTTGTTCTCTTTGACATCTGATGGGAGGGTGTTCCACAGGGCAGGTGCCACTACCAAGAAGGCCCTCTGCCTGGTTCCCTGTAACTTGGCTTCTCGCAGTGAGGGAACTGAAAGGAAGGTCCTTGGTGCTTGACCTCAGTATCCGGGCAGAACGATGGGGGTGGAGATGCTCCTTCAGATATACTGGACTGAGGCCGTTTAGGACTTTAAACGTCAACACCAACACTTTGAATTGTGCTCAGAAACGTACTGGGAGCCAATGTAGGTCTTTTAAGACCGGTGTTATGTGGTCTCGGCGGCTACTCCCAGCCACCAGTCTGGCTGCCGCATTCTGGATTAGTTGTAGTTTCTGGGTCACCTTGAAAGGTAGCCCCATGTAGAGCGCATTGCAGTAGTCCAAGTGGGAGATAACTAGAGCATGCACCACTCTGGCGAGACAGTCCGCAGGCAGGTAGGGTCTCAGCCTGCGTACCAAATGGAGCTGGCAGACAGCTGCCCTGGACACAGATTTGACCTGCGCCTCCATGGACAGCTGTGAATCCAAAACGTCTCCCAGGCTGCGCACCTGGTCCTTCAGGGGCACAGTTACCCCATTCAGGACCAGGGAGTCCTCCACACATGCCCGCTTTGAATTTTATTACCATTCATGCTTTTGTACTGTATATTATGTTGCTTCTATGTTGTATTACAATTAAGTGTTTTAAATTTGTTTTTAGCCACCCTGCCTGGTTTTCTGAACCCGGAAGGGCAGGGTAAAAATAAAAAAGTATTATTATTATGCCCATTCATTCCAGCGGGTCTACTCTGAGTAGGACTCGCACTGGCTACAAACCACAGGCTTCTTGGGCTTCTTTAGATGTAGGAATCTCTTCTGCTGGGGTCAGCAAATTTTTCCAGTAGGGGGCCGGTCCACTGTCCCTCAGACCTTGTAAGGGGCCGGACTATATTTGGGGGGGGGGAATGAACGAATTCCCAAGCCTCACAAATAACCCAGAGATGCATTTTAAATAAAAGTGCACATTCTACTCATGTAAAAACACCAGGCAGGCCCCGCAAATAACCCAGAGATGCATTTTAAATAAAAGGGCACATTCTACTCATGTAAAAACACGCTGATTCCTGGACCGTCTGCGGGCTGGATTGAGAAGGCGATTGGGCCGGATCAGGCCCCCGGGCCTTACTTTGCCTACCCATGTGCAAGAACCTGTTTGAACCTTCAGATGCATTTGTGTGTTGAAGCACACTACTTAAAAATTAAAATCTCGAATCAATATTGGTGTTTAATAATTTATCCCAGGGATGACTTCTATTTATGGAAGCAAAAGCAGCAATTAAGTCAATAAAAGCTGTAAAATGCTGTGCAGGTTCTGCTGTGGTTTCCCATTACCAAATGGTTGAGCGAGAAGCAATTACCAAAGGAAATTCCCTTCCTTGAAACCTGCCTGGTCTACTACTACCGGTATACGATAATGACCCTCCAATCTTTGCAGGAGATACTTAGCAGACATTTTGGCCAATATATCAGTCAAGCTGATGAGTCTGTGGTTTTTAGCAGGACTTTTGTGGGGACCAAAAACTCCGGGGAACTGAGTTCCCTTACCTTTTTAAAATTAAATAATTACTATTTTTGACTGGAGGCAGGGGCTGGAACGGATATAAACCCAATCCTTGAGCCAAAAATCCACCTGTATCAATAAATCAATAAAGTTGTGGCCATTTGCAAACCAGATCATTGACTGCTTGAGCTTGTTCAAGTTTATTGACTGTCCCGGGGTGGGGGTGGTACTGCGACTGGCCTCAAAATAAATAAATAAACAAACTTTGTGGTGATTTTCTCCACCATTATCCCCCCCCAAAAAAGGACTGTTAGGATCCAGCCAATTGTCTTCCTTTTATATATATATATATATATATATATATATATATATATATATATGGACTATAATGCTAAATTTCCTCCCACTTGATATACAGGCTGTATAATTAGTACACATAAACGAGCTTCTCGTTAACCAATTACAGCAGTCTTGAAAATTTCAGATGGCAGAAAATCCTGTCTCGGAGCATTATTTATAATTAAAATTATTATTTATAACCGGGGGGCCCCGGACACATTTAATAGACCATAGATTGTTTAATCAGCCCAAAGTGTGGTTGAAGAGGAAAGATTTTCCCTGGCGCCTAAAGATATGGAATGAAGGAGCCAGGCCAGCCACCCTGGCAACAGCACCCCACAAACGGGGAGCCACCGGAGAAAAGGCCCCGTTCTTGTGTTGCCACCCTCTGGACCTCCCGTGGAGGAGGCACACAAGGAAGGCCCTTGGGTGATGTGCGCAGGGTTCATACGGGGAGAGGCGGAGAGTGAAATTAAAACTTCTCCACTGATCTGAGCACTGTGGCCGCATCCACGGCTGGCGTGCGGCCCCGGAGGGGTTGGCAAACGATGCAAACGGCCTTCAGGACGCAAAAGTTTAGCCACCCCTGCTCTGCGTTAATAACGTACGGTCAATTTAAAAAAAAAACAACGAACCACAGCACACACCTGTCAAAAGGACAGAACCATTTTTCCTGATCTGCTAGTTCTCAGGTTGCAAGGAGTTTTTTAAAATATAAAAAATGGAGAAGCATTTGAAAGCAGTAGCATGAAGCGGTACAATCCCTTCCTACACGTCTTTCTTCTGGGCATGGGTAAACCTAGCCATAAACGCTGCATGACATGAGAGATGGGTCCGTTCTAAAGGATTTTACCCATTTCCTTCCTGGCTCATTCTGTGCAATGGCCCAGGAACTGCTGTTTTCATCACAGTAGTGCAGTGCAAGGTCTCTGCTTCTTAGAACCATAGAATTATAGATTTGCAGAGTCGGAAGGGAACCCCAACGGTCATCTAGACCAACCCCCTGCAACGCATCATTTTCCAGCATGGCCTCTTTTCTTTTCTTTTTTTTGCGTGTGACCCTTAAAAGTGAGGATGTGCTTCCATCCATCACACCAGCATGTGACAGTATATTATAGGTCAACAAACAGACGGTCCCTTATGCACTTACCTTTTCATTACTGCAGGTTTTATAGACCTGGTGTTCTTTGGCACAGTTTTCCTGCGCTTAGAGGTTTCCCGTTTGTGACTTTAGCAGGCTTGCTGCGCTCACAAGCCCTGGCGCCAAGAGGCAGTTGTCTCTGGTGTGCCAAGGACTGTTCCCCCGGGAGGAAAGACGCAGGTTTCCGTCGCATGCGGCCCTTTTTCACGCGGTGCGCGCACGGAGCCACTCTCCGGTAGAGTTCCAGCGCATAGATGTGCCTCATGTGACAAGCACACACTCACACAATGCTGCTGGATTTCCCCCTCCCACCGTGGCTTTCTACCGTCTGATCCTGGCCACCGGCCAAGGGGATAAATTTAAATTCTGCCTGGGTGGCAAAACTAAACAGTTGCGCAGGCCGGGAGACAAAACAGTGCGCTTGGCGTCTCTGAAAAGGGCATGTGCCACTCCCCCTTGGCAATGGCTGGAGGCGGACGAGAGAGAAAAATCTCCTCCCTGTAGTTAAAAACTTTTCCACCCCAATTGCTGGGATGGGTTCGAAGGGCAAGGAAAGCCACAGGCTAGAAGCTAGTGCAATTCTTCCTTCTCTGCCCCCTGTGCAAGGAGCTGGAGGAAGAGAGAAGGAAGATAAGGACCTTAGAAGTGGCCGGCTGGATCAGGCCAGAGGCCCACCTGAGCCAGCATCCTATTCCCAAAATGGCACATCCTATGCATGACAGGGATGCGAGTGGCGCTGTGGTTAAACCACAAAGCCTAGGGCTTGCCGATCATAAGGTCGGCGGTTCGAATCCCCATGACGGGGTGAGCTCCCTGCTCCTGCCAACCTAGCAGTTCGAAAGGACGTCAAAGTGCAAGTAGATAAAAAGATACTGCTCTGGCGAGAAGGTAAACGGCATTTCCGTGCGCTGCTCTGGTTTGCCAGAAGCGGCTTAGTCATGCTGGCCACATGACCCGGAAGCTGTACGCCAGCTCCCTCGACCGACTCTGGGGTTCCAGCGCTCATCTCACTTTACTGGCCGAGGGAGCTGGCCCATGCAGGACTAAACTGCTTCTGGTGCAACAGAACACCATGACGGAAGCCAGAGTGCATGGAAACGCCGTTTACCTTCCCGTCGCAGTGGTATCTATTTATCTACTTGCACTGGCCCTGGAAAATAGGAACCCTTGGAGCGTCTGCAAAAACATAGTACTTCTTGACAATATGACATTCCTTCATGGCAGGGGGTTGGACTAGATGACCCCCGGGTCCCTTCCAACTCTACAGTTCTATGATTCCATCTAGTCAGGATAAAACCCCAACCTAGATCTTCAACATGGGCGATCTGCTGGGTAAACATGGGCCACATCAGCAATCTACCCAACATTTGGCATATTCCCCATTCTAGTTGGAACACAATATGTTTCATTTGTTTGTTTTAGGGTTTATTGCCAGCTTTTCGTCAAGTTAATGAGGACTAGCTGCATGGCTCCCTC
The DNA here is from genome assembly GCF_027172205.1 of Podarcis raffonei. Taxonomy (NCBI): domain Eukaryota; kingdom Metazoa; phylum Chordata; class Lepidosauria; order Squamata; family Lacertidae; genus Podarcis; species Podarcis raffonei. The sequence continues at coordinate 9,009,923 of NC_070609.1, read as the reverse complement.
CCCAGCCCCTGAATGTAGGAACCAATAAGCGTTTTCCAAGCTTTTATTTTGTTTGCCTTCACGACAGATCAGTCATATAGTCTCTGTTTTACAGCGAAGGGACAGAGGGCCAACTTGTCACGTGCCACAAAATGAATTGAAATAAAACGAGGCCTATATTTGATTGAATTTGATTGTCTGGTTGAGATTATTTCCGCTTGCCCTTCGCATGGCGTTTGTAACCTTGAAGTTCCAGACAATGAAGACCAACTTCTTGGAAGTTTGATAGAAAAACATCCCCAGAGAATCCATATCTGTGGATGTCAGTCAGTTGAGGACACTGTTCATTCTAAGTTGTACTGTAAGTTATATGAAATTCCGAGGGCTAAATACCTAAAGAATACCCTGGGTCTATTGCCACCTTGGGTATTCTTTAAGTATTTAGCCCTCGGAATTTCCTTGGACGCGGGTGGCGCTGTGGGTTAAACCACAGAGCCTAGGACTTGCTGATCAGAGGGTCGGCGGTTCAAATCCCTGCAACAGGGTGAGCTCCCGTTGCTCGGTTCCTGCTCCTGCCAACCTAGCAGTTTGAAAGCACGTCAAAGTGCAAGTAGATAAATAGGTAGGAAGGTAAACGGCATTTCCGTGTGCTGCTCTGGTTCGCCAGAAGCGGCTTAGTCATGCTGGCCACATGACCTGGAAGCTGTATGCCGGCTCCCTCGGCCAGTAAAGCGAGATGAGCACTGCAACCCCAGAGTCGGTCACGACTGGACCTAATGGTCAGGGGTCCCTTTACCTTTACTTTATTGCCACCTTAGTGACATCTATAACATCAATGACCTGCTGTCTGGCTCAAACAAATCGGTTATGTTTGAGGAACTAGGGGAGAAGGCCACTTATTTGCCTTGCCCCTGTTCACATCAAGTAGAATTTGCTTTTGAGAAAACATGGGCAGGATGCCTACAGCCACAACACAGACATTTGCTCATTTTAAGAAAACCACAATAATAAATTAGGCTGCAAACCGATGTCCTATGTGGAAGTGAGCTCCACCAGACTCAATTTGGCTTAATTTGGAGCAGACACAAAGACACAGACATCCTCTGAGGAAGTGGCTTGTGCCTCCGTATGCTCTAAATAAAGAGGAACACAAAATGCCTAGGTAAGACACCCTTCTCAGCATAAGAATTAAATGTGTGCATCCAATGTTAATTCAGAAAAAAAGGCGCAGGGTGTTTAGGAAATACAGAATCAAGTTCTGTGTCAGCACATGTGATTTGGCCTCACCCTACGTTGCTAAGTGCCTATTTAGTGCCCTAATGTGAAGAAGGAGCTGACATTTCCTTTTCTTCTCCTGGCAAGGCTTGCAGAAAATCCATCTCCAACCGAATCAACAGGAAGCTGAATCCCACAAGAGGATTTTTCTCAATTAACCCCTACCCACCCACCCCCGGCTGGTAACAGCCATAACATCAACCAGAAGGCCCCACAGTCATAGAGTTGGAAGGATCATCTTGTCCCTGCAATATAGGAACACGCAGCTGTCCTGAACCTGCAACCTTGGCATTATATCTGCACCACACTCTAAGCCACAGGTCGGCAACCCAGTGGCGTAGCGTGGGGGGTGCCAGGGGTGCCGGCCGCACCGGGCGCAACATCTGGGGGGGCGCGAGTCCAGAGGGCCCAGCCGCGTCGTGCCCTCGGCCCGCCCCTATTGTCAGAGCGGCCGGCCAGCCTCCGCCTGCTCCTACCTTTCCCACCCGAGGACTGCGGCAGCGCCCGCCCCCGTGGCCACCTACCCCGCCCCGCCTCGCCCATTGGCTCGCCTCCCTCGGCCCCGCCTCTCTCCGATGGCCGCGGGGGGGGGGTCCTGCTCGGCGCCGGCGCCTTTTTTCAGGAGGTAGGGAGGCTGGACGGGGAGGTGGGGTCGGAAGCGGGCAGAGAAGGAGGGGAGCTCATAGCCAAAAGGGCTGCGCCGGCCGGCAAAGGGCCGGGGAAAGTTTGGAGAGGAGAAACGCACCATCATGATTTCCCGGTGGAAGCGGCAGGATTAGGGATGGCGAAGCGTAATTACGCACGAATTTCGCTGGGTGAGAGCTTCGGGGATCGATCGGCGGAAATGGGAATCAATTGGAATATGAGAAAGAGAGAGAGAGAGAGGGACCATCATTCATAGGCATAGATTTGTAGGGTTAGGGGGCGCAAATCCACGGGTTAGGGGGCGCAAATTACTTGCCTTGCCCCGGGTGCTGACAACCCACGCTACGCCACTGCGGCAACCTAAGGCCCATGGGCTGGAAGCAGCCCATGAGGGTCACTTAACTGGCCCATTAGCTGCCCCCTAACTGAGCTGCCCACTCGGTGAGTCCTTGCGCACTGCGCTAAATCGGTGCAGCTGTTGATTCAAGCCAGTAAGGTCAGAGGAATTGGCCACCCTCCAGGTGCCCGGCTTGAATCCTTGTTGACCTCCCTGTCAGCGACTCCCGGCAAGACCAGGGGAGGTCTGAATCGGCGATCCTTCTCAACGTGAAGAAGAACACACCACTTCACCCCTCCCATTCCCAGGGAGGGGAAAGAGACAGACAGAAATAATAATAATAATAATTTATTATTTATACCCCGCCCATCTGGCTGAGTTTCCCCAGCCACTCTGGGCGGCTCCCAATCAGTGTTAAAAACAGTACAGCGTTACATATTAAAAACTTCCCTGAACAGGGCTGCCTTAAGATGTCTTCTGAATGTCAGGTAATTATTTATCTCTTTGACATCTGATGGGAGGGCGTTCCACAGGGCGGGCGCCACTACCGAGAAGGCCCTCTGTCTGGTTCCCTGTAGCCTCACTTCTCGCAATGAGGGAACCGCCAGAAGGCCCTCGGCGCTGGATCTCAGTGTCCGGGCTGAACGATGGGGGTGGAGACGCTCCTTCAGGTATACAAGACCGAGGCCGTTTAGGGCTTTAAAGGTCAGCACCAACACTTTGAATCGTGCTCGGAAACGTACTGGGAGCCAATGCAGATCTCTCAGAACCGGTGTTATGTGGTCCCGGCGGCCACTCCCAGTCACCAGTCTAGCTGCCGCATTCTGGATTAATTGCAGTTTCCGGGTCACCTTCAAAGGTAGCCCCACGTAGAGCGCGTTGCAGTAGTCCAAGCGTGAGATAACTAGAGCATGCACCACTCTGGCGAGACAGTTCGCGGGCAGGTAGGGTCTTAGCCTGCGTACCAGGTGGAGCTGGTAGACAGCTGCCCTGGACACAGAGTTAACCTGCGCCTCCATGGACAGCTGTGAGTCCAAAATGACTCCCAGGCTGCGCACCTGGTCCTTCAGGGGCACAGTTACCCCATTCAAGACCAGGGAATCCCCCACACCAACCCGCTCCCTGTCCCCCAAAAACAGTACTTCTGTCTTGTCAGGATTCAACCTTAATCTGTTAGCCGCCATCCATCCTCCAACCGCCTCCAGGCACTCACACAGGACCTTCACCGCCTTCACTGGTTCTGATTTAAAGGAGAGGTAGAGCTGGGTGTCATCCGCATACTGATGAACACCCAGTCCAAACCCCCTGATGATCTCTCCCAGCGGCTTCATATAGATATTAAAAAGCATGGGGGAGAGGACAGAACCCTGAGGCACCCCACAAGTGAGAGCCCAGGGGTCTGAACACTCATCCCCCACCACCACTTTCTGGACACCGCCCAGGAGGAAGGAGCGGAACCACTGTATGACAGTGCCCCCAGCTCCCAGCCCCTCTAGATGGTCCAGAAGGATGTTATGGTCGATGGTGTCAAAGGCCGCTGAGAGATCCAGCAGAACTAGGAAACAGCTCTCACCTTTGTCCCTAGCCCGCCGGAGATCATCAACCAGCGCGACCAAGGCAGTTTCAGTCCCATGGTGAGGCCTGAATCCCGATTGGAAGGGATCCAAATGGTCCGTTTCCTCCAGGCGTGCTTGGAGTTGTTCAGCAACCACCCGCTCAATCACCTTGCCCAAGAATGGCAGATTTGAGACTGGGCGATAGTTGGCCAAATTGGCCGGGTCTAAAGATATCTACATGCCTTTATTCCTGTCTTTCCAGCAGTACAGAGAATCGTGTCTGTACTCTCTCATCACCAACAGCAGAGAGAGAATAACTCCACCCATGTACTTCCAGTACAGGGTCATGTGACACTCTGAGCTAACATCCGGTGCTCAGTGCACAGAATAGACTGTCCCTTGTTCCCACGGTACAGTCCCATAACATTCACATCCTGTTTGGCATTCCAGCCACCTGGAGCTCGCTTCTGCATTGCTCCTTTTTCGTAACAGCAGCACGGCGCGGGGACTCTCTTCCGCAGCTCTGGAAATCGCTTCTGCGCATGCCCAGACGCTAAAAAGGGACACAGGTGGTGCTGTGGGTTAAACCACAGAGCCTAGGACTTGCTGATCAGAAGGTCAGTGATTCGAATCCCCACGACGGGGTGAGCTCCCGTTACTCGGTCCCTGCTCCTGCCAACCTAGCAGTTCGAAAGCACGTCAAAGTGCAAGTAGATAAATAGGTACCACTCGGGCGGGAAGGTAAACGCCGTTTCCGTGTGCTGTTCTGGTTCGCCAGAAGCGGCTTAGTCACGCTGGCCACATGACCTGGAAGCTGTACACCGGCTCCCGCGGTCAATAAAGCGAGATGAGCGCCGCAACTCCAGAGTCGGTCACGACTGGACCTAATGGTCAGGGGTCCCTTTACCTTTATGCCCAGACACTGGAAATCGCTTCTGCGCAGGTGTGATTTTTCAGTGTCTGGGCATGCACAGAAGCAATTTCCGGCGCCACGAACATGCGCAGACGTGATTTCCGGCATTGCGCTGCGCCAGTCCGGCCCACGGAGGATCTCCATGGGAGTGATGTGGCCCATGCCCGGTTAGCCTTGCTGACCCCTGCTCTAAGCAACTGAGCCATCCAGGCTGATCGATACCTCGAAGGATCTCCCAGAGGCGGCCAATGTCTTTCTACCAGCTCAGACTGAGCCGTAAGTGGCAGTACAGCGGGCATCTGGTTTTGCACGCCTGTGGTGCTTAGCACCTGCCAAACTGTTAAAAATACGAAAGGCTGAGTTTGCAGCTCTCCATCTTGCAACAACTGTGATCCCCACCCACCCCCACCCCTGCCTCATGAATATTCACAAACTAGCTTTGCAATACCTGGGCAAAGCACAACTGGCAACAAGGTCAGGGATAATCAGAAGAAGGCAGTTCTTTTTGGGAGTCCCTTCTGGCCGGAAGAGCACCAAGATATCATCATCATCATCATCATCAATTATTTGTACCCTGCCCATCTGGCTGGGCTTCCCCAGCCACTCTAGGCGGCTTCCAACAAAGTTTAATAATACATTAAAATGTCACACATTAAAAATTCCCCTAAACAGGGCTGCCTTCAGATGTCTTCTAAATGTCAGGTAGTTGTTTATCTCCTTGACATCTGGTGGGAGGGCATTCCACAGGGCGGGTGCCACTACCAAAAAGGCCCTCTGCCTGGTTCCCTGTAACTTGGCTTCTCGCAATGAGGGAACCGCCAGAAGGCCCTCGGTGCTGGACCTCAGTGTCCGGGCTGAACAAGGGGGATGGAGATGCTCCTTCAGGTATACTGGGCTGAGGCCTTTTAGGGCTTTAAAGGTCAACACCAAAACTTTGAATTGTGCTCAGAAACGTACTGGGAGCCAATGTAGGTCTTTCAAGACCGGTGTTATATGGTCTCAGCAGCCGCTCTCAGTCACCAGTCTAGCTACCGCATCCTGGATTAGTTGTGGTTTCTGGGTCACTTTCAAAGGTAGCTCCACATAGAGTGCATTGCAGTAGTCCAAGCGGGAGATAACCAGAGCAAAATAATGGACATGGGAGGGTTTCGTGCCGTCAGTCACAGAGAAACTCCTACTGGAAAAAGCTCCTGTCCTAACATTGCATCCTTGCAGTCATTAATATGTGAATCTCCTTTATTATTTACATTCATGAGGCTGCAATGCTGCGCACATGTTGTCCCACTGAGCTGAGCGGAACTTACCTCTGAGTAGACACGCATAAGATGGAGTCCACCTATCACCATCCCAGCCCTCTATGCAACTCATAAGCAACACAATTCAAATGCTGCGATAATATGCCAAATCAGGTGAAACAACAGCAGCACAAACTTTAGATCAATAAGGGAGCTGTTTCCAGAGGAAGGACTGTGAGGGGATAGAGACTTTGTGCTAGCCCATCAGGCAACGGCTTTTCCCACCTGCCTCCTACTGCCCTAGGAGCCTTCAGGAAGGAGTTGCTGCCACAGGAATTATGTATATAAGTCTTTTAATGAGCTGAATTGAGTGGAAGATTATGAGTCATGAGGTGGGTAGGTGAATCCAACAGTGCTAAGTTTATTTTTTGGTTGCTGATGTTGTTTTAGAGATTTTGAAGATTGTAATACTGTGTGAATCCCATAATATGCCTTTTGTAATTCGGCTTATTTTCTGAGTTGTTTTGTTAACAGTGCATTATAGACTGTAATTGTTTTACTGGCGATTTGTTAATTATTCTATATGATTTGTGTCAGGCTCGTGATGTTCCATTACATTATTGCTATTTATTGTGAATGAAAAGCAGCACAGAAATAAAATCAATCAAATCAATCAATAAATGGATTATATTTCACCCTTGCCTTTTGACGCTATAATCTCCAAGGCACCTTGCAGCACATCATTTCAAACTGGGCTGTATACTGCCCTCCATCTGAAGACCACAGGGCGGCTCACTACCTAAAAACACAAAATGAAAGCACAAAATACATGATGAAACAAAACCAAAACAAACCAACAGCCCCTCTAACCCACAGACACATTTAAAAGGCCATAGAACGCTAATCCGCCAAAGGCCTTGTTGAAGAGAAACGTTTTCACCTGGTGCCTAAAGATGTGTAATGAGGGCACCAGGCAAGACTCCCTGGGGAGAGCATTCCACATGTGGGGAGCCACCACAGAAAAGGCCCTGTTCTTGTGTTGCCACCCTCCAGACCTCTCATAGAGGGGGTTCACACAGAGAAAGGCCTCATAAGATGGTCTCAAGGTCTGGGTTGCTTCATAGGGAGAAAGGCAGTCTGCCCTCTACCTCAGCCAGCAAAATGGACTTGGGCCGGCCCTGCCTCAAGAGGACACCAACCGCGAAAGAAAAGATCCAAACATTTTGTATGCCTGGCGTCCCTACAAGCCAGAAGCCCCAACGGGCTGGCCATTCTTCTTGCCCCATAGCTGGGCCAGCCTGATAGCCTGGGATAGCAAAGGGCCGTGCACTGAACCCTGCTTGGGAGCAGCCATGACTGCATCTTAGTATCATTATTTATTGTATTTATGAGGTGCTTTTTTTTTGGAAAGGTGAACTCAAAGCAGCTTACAGAAATGTTCAGAGCAAGTATAAAAACCAGAGTAAGAACGAGCCAATACTGTTGTGCCAGGATTCATGTTATAGGTTGTTGTTGTGAAGGAGGTGAGGACAGGTGACCCCACCTAGGCCCGAAGTCACCCCCCCCCAACCAGGCCTCAAAACTGTCCAAAATTCCTTTTCTCTCTTCTAAAAATCCACAGCTAAAGTTTTCCTCTGTTTTTCTCACAAGACGCTGTGCATAGGCAAACCATTACTTTTATCAGTACGAGAAGGCTTCAAAAAGCTAATGAATAGGCTCTGTCAGAGCCAGCCTGAGAACTGACTTTTATCTCATTCAGTTGCAACATCTTGGACATGCTGAACCGCAAGGCTCCTCGACCCCCTTGGCTTCTCATCCCCTTTCCTGGGAAGAGTCCAAAAGAGTCTCAAGACGGGAGCTTTCTGTTCATGCTCAGGAAACACATGGGGCAGGACTCCTGAAGAGCGGGAGAAAGAGGAGGGAACTGGAGGGGAATATATACTCTGTGCAAATGGCTGTGAACTCGTGCTTGTTTGTGAGTTATCACACTTGCTCCTTCTGCCCCCCCCCCCCGAATGGCAGAATAAAGCTCTTTCTCTGGATTTAATCCTTTGGTGTCGTTTGACTCTTTTCGTCTCTCCCCGGGCGCAACGCTTTCCTACCCATGGTTAAAAGGGCCTAGAAAGGCTACAGTTGTTGTTGTTATAAGTTGAGACTGTTTTGCCCCAGTCAGCAATCCAGCCGCTGAATTCTGCACCAGCTACTGATTCTGAACCATCTTCAAAGGCTGCCCCACGTATAATGCCCTACAGTAATCTAACCCAGAGGTTGTCAGAGAATAGACAACAGAAGTTGGGCGAATGCGACTTGCAGGGGCAAATCAGAAGATCCCAGAGGCTCTAGGCCTCTGGTCAACAACAGATTTAATAAGGAGGCATCGCTTCTGTCCTGGCAGGCTGGAATGAAATGGAAGGACACAGTTTCTGAAAGCGGTTCTTCTGCTTAGGGAGCGGGATACTTCAGCGGCCAGGTTCAAGCATGATGCGCATAATGCTAAATACAATGTCTGGACCTGTTTGGCCCAGCAAGGGTAGGACAGGGTATGGAATGCATTTCCTTTTCCCCTCCTATCAATTGCTACGCACCTTTTGCAAGTACCCTACATAACACTGTTCCAGGAAGAGTTTTCCATAAAATTCCCAGCAATGCTTTTCCACACATGAAAGGTTTATTTGGCACAGGGCATGATAAGACACATGCCCAGCCCTGTGTGGGAATTCCAAACCTCCGCATGATGCCAGCGAGAGGCATGCAAGGCTTCTCTCATTCTCTCTCTTTAGAATAATGTTTACTGAGACTTTCCAACCTAAAATACAATAAAAGCAAACCACAATGTATTTGAGGCACAAATACAAGATGGGTGACACCTGGCTTGAGAGCAGTACATGTGAAAAGGATCTAGGAGTCTTGGTTGACCACAAACTTGACATGAGCCAACAGTGTGACGCGGCAGCTAAAAAAGCCAATGCAATTCTGGGCTGCATCAATAGGAGTATAGCATCTAGATCAAGGGAAGTAATAGTGCCACTGTATTCTGCTCTGGTCAGACCTCACCTGGAGTACTGTGTCCAGTTCTGGGCACCACAGTTCAAGAAGGACACTGAGAAACTGGAACGTGTCCAGAGGAGGGCAACCAAAATGGTCAAAGGCCTGGAAACGATGCCTTATGAGGAACGGCTAAGGGAGCTGGGCATGTTTAGCCTGGAGAAGAGGAGGCTAAGGGGTGATATGATAGCCATGTTCAAATATATAAAAGGATGTCACATAGAGGAGGGAGAAAGGTTGTTTTCTGCTGCTCCAGAGAAGCGGACACGGAGCAATGGATCCAAACTGCAGGAAAGAAGATTCCACCTAAACATTAGGAAGAACTTCCTGACAGTAAGAGCTGTTAGACAGTGGAATTTGCTGCCAAGGAGTGTGGTGGAGTCTCCTTCTTTGGAGGTCTTTAAGCAGAGGCTTGACAACCATATGTCAGGAGTGCTCTGATGGTGTTTCCTGCTTGGCAGGGGGTTGGACTCGATGGCCCTTGTGGTCTCTTCCAACGCTATGATTCTATGATCTAAAGAAGATCATTTGGAAAGAAGCGAGAATAAGCACAAGATGAAACTGAAGAGGTAGAAAAAGAATAAGGAAAAGCAAACCCGAAGTCCTCTAGTATCGTAATTATATCTTAATCCTTTTTCCACACACAGAAGAGAGATAGGGAACTTCGAAAAGCAAAGCATAAATATGGATAGAGTTAAGAGAAAGAAAGCAAGAATTACAGATCATAAGAAAAGCAAGAGGAGAAGAGAAATAAGAGGCACGCAAGGCTTCTGAGAGGATTTACAGGCCTCAAAACAAACACGCTTGGCTGCCATTTATTTTGAAAAGGGGCAGGTGATGGACCCCCCAACACCACCTTAGGCCATGGGGTTCATAGCTCTCCCCCCTTGGTAATGTTGGGGGGATGATGTGAGGGGTTTGGGGTTCGTGCAGCTCACACCGGCAAATGCGTGACATGGAACTTCAGGGGTACCTAACGTCCCCAGCGCAGCATCGCATCTTTGAGAGAAGATGCTGAACCAACAAAAGGCAACCCATAACTGTCCCGATCTCCTCCCACAATCCACCTCTCTCAGGACGCAAAAATTGTGGGCAACACACTCAAGCTGCGGAGAAAAACTTCACAACTTTATACCATTTCTCTCCTGCTAAGGAAAACTCCTCCATGGTTTAACTTATGGGCACCCACAAAATAAAATAAAAAACCCTCAGAGGTTCGCAGGACAAGTCAGGTCACCTAAATCTTCCCACATTTGTGGGGAGTCTTTAGATATGTGATCGCAGATTCACAGAAATAGCAGCGTTGGAAGGCACCCACACGGTCATCTAGTCCAACCCCCGGCAAGGATGTATATTTCTCTATTTTTGCCCCTTTTTTTTGCTTTCCTCTTGTTTTCCCATCCATCACGGCTGCAAGTTAATTTCACACATATATTTTTTTAAAAGCCAACCCACTTTCCACCTCTAATCCTGCTTTTCAACTCAAGAATTCAATATCACAAATAGCATCAGGAAGACAAATGCTGCAGCCATGGGCTGAATTACAGCACTTGCAGATTTTTTTAGCTAATGCATTTTATCCTAGAGATCTCCTATTGCTCCATCGTTTATTTCCACCTGTCGTAAAAGGCACCAGGAAGTAGAAGCAACACACCGAGCAAACTCTCCCCCCTCCAGCCCACCCTCCCCAAAACAAAGCACATTGGTAGCAACAATCCCCCCCCCCAAAAAGAACAACTCTCAAAAGCTCTGTTTTTCCTTCACCTGTGTCCTTTCATATAAAAGTTGTTTCGATACGATACCATACGTTAATCTTTATTGTCATTGTCCCATACAGAACAACGAAATTGAAAAAATCTACATCAGACATTCAAAAATCAACAAGCCTGCTATCCCAGCTATCCCAGCCTGGTTAGCCCCCTAAAAACTCTGATACCCAATAATTAAATACAATATACTCCCATAGAGACTACCTTACACTGCATTTAAAACCAAAATCGCATTTGGATAGAAACTCTTTCTCAGGCGGCTAGTCCTAGTCTTTGTAACCCTGTACCTTCTTCCAGAAGGCAGAAACTGAAAGAGATCATTTCTGGGGTGCGCACTATCCTGCGCTATCTCTGCAGCTTTCTTATGGCACCTGGAAGCGTAGATTTGATCCGAGGTGGGAAGAGTGCACCCAGTTTCAGCCATGCTACAGTCCTGCCACCCAGGCTCACACCGTGCGATGCTGAGCACGTTTTGCTCAGGAGAAAAAATGAGCATTTCTCTGCTGGATGGCACTTGCTTCCTAGCAAGTAGACACAGGACTGCTCTGCAAAAATGCTTGGCATGTTTGCTTGGGAGCCAGTCCCACTGTGTTCAGCTTACTCCCAGGTACTGTAAGCGCACATGCAGGATTTCACAGAAGAGGCACCATTGCCCAGAACAGACCCAGGTCTCACCTGAAGGCCTTGTGAGATTGGACAGGCTCCAATTCCCCTTCTCTCCTCTTCTCTGCTTGAAGTTAGACTGTCTTCATCTCTCTCTTCCTCTGCTCTCTCCCTCCTCTGCTATTGCTCCAGGCGTTATGGGTGTCTCTCTCATCACACACATACACCAGAGACACACATCCTGACACCCAAAGCGAAACCTCCCACTTTTTTTTCTTTCTGCAAAACCAAAACCATTCACAGACACAAGCCGCCTCTCTTGGGGAGACGAAAGGAAGGTGAAGCAGAGAGCAAAAAAACAAGGCAGGCAGGCAGGTGCTTCTTCCCAGAGCAGAAAACCACTGGAAGGAAGGCAAAAGGGTGGGGCATTTCATTTTCTGGTTGTTGTTTTTTTAAAGTGTCTTAATATTTCATCTCCCATCAAATATTCATGCTGCCGGCAGGGCTGTGGGAGGGAATCATTTGCTTAAGGACTCGCTTGGCAGCTCAGAAAAGCAAATCTGGAGGGAAAGGTCGAGGCAGGTGGATCCAGCGCTTTTTTCCAGGGGTTACACATACCCCTAAACATTTTGTGAATCTTAAGTTTGGACTCATTGAAGGGCAGTATTTCAATATGAGTAGGGAAAATGAGAGTACAGTGGTACCTCGGGTTAAGTACTTAGCGGAGTCTATAACCTGAAGCGTATGTAACCTGGAGCATATGTAACCTAAGGTCCCGCTAACCCAGAAATAGTGCTTCAGGTTAAGAACTTTGCTTCAGGATGAGAACAGAAATTGTGCTTCGACGGCGCGACAGCAGCAGGAGGCCCCATTAGCTAAAGTGGTGCTTCAGGTTAAGAACAGTTTCAGGTTAAGAACGGACCTCCAGAACGAATTAAGTTCTTAACCCGAGGTACCACTGTACCCCAAAACATTTAGCCTGGCTTCGGCTGGGGAGGGCAGGATATATATAAATTATTATTATTATTATTATTATTATTATTATTAGGGAAAGCACTGAGGAATGAAGTCAGGAGATAAGACCAGGCATCTTAGGCAACTAAGGGACTTACAGAAAACACACCTCAGGATGTGGCCTGGGGCATCCACAACCAGTTTCGGAAAACACACAGAGCAGATGTTCCCTCCTGTCTCGGCCACCTAGCACGCCTTGAAACGGTTGCATAACTGGCTGAGAGTTCAACTGGTGTAGCACCACATCGCCTCTCTGCAGTAGCAATTCTCAGGATTGCGGGCTTGGAGGTGCAGAAGAAGCGTGGGGAGATTTGTGAGTGCCTGAGGGGCTTTTTCATAGGGGCTTTCCGGAGGTGTGGGCCCTCCGGGTCAAGGAGATCGAGTTCTGTAGGAATGCTTTTATATGTGGCCTCTGAAGATGGTTCGGAAACTCCAGCCAGCGCAGAATTGGGCGGCCAGGTTGCTCAACGAGGCAAGACAGTTTCGGGCACATGACACCGAACTCAGCCCAACTGCTCTGGCTGCCAGTTTCCAGACCCAATTCAAAGTGCTGGTTTTGACCTTGTTGTTTAGTCATTTAGTCATGTCCGACTCTTCGTGACCCCCTGGACCAGAGCACACCAGCCACTCCTGTCTTCCACTGCCTCCCCCAGTTTGGTCAAACTCATGCTGGCAGCTTCGAGAACACTGTCCCACCATCTCGTCCTCTGTCGTCCCCTTCTCCTTGTGCCCTCCATCTTTCCCAACATCAGGGTCTTTTCCAGGGAGTCTTCTCATGAGGTGGCCAAAGTATTGGAGCCTCAGCTTCAGGATCTGTCCTTCCAGTGAGCACTCAGGGCTGATTTCCTTCAGAATGGAGAGGTTTGATCTTCTTGCAGTCCATGGGACTCTCAAGAGTCTCCTCCAGCACCATAATTCAAAAGCATCAATTCTTTGGTGATCAGCCTTCTTTATGGTCCAGCTCTCACTTCCATACATCACTACTGGGAAAACCATGGCTTTTACTATACGGACCTTTGTCGCCAAGTGATGTCTCTGCTTTTTGTCATTGCTTTTCTCCCAAGAAGCAGGCGTCTTTTAATTTCGTGACTGCTGTCACCATCTGCAGTGATCATGGAACCCAAGAAAGTAAAATCTCTCACTGCCTCCATATAGGTTTTGACCTATAGAGCCTTAAACGGCTCAGGACCGCAATGCCTCAAGGACCACCTCTCCCCATATAAACTGACTTGGACCCTGCAATCATCACCTGAGGCCTTTCTTCATGTGCCACCCCCATAAGAGGTCCTGAGGGTGTCAACACGAGACAGGGCCTTTTCTGCAGTGGCTCCCCTCTTGTGGGATGCTGTCCCCAAGGGAGCCTCGCCTGGTGTCTTCATTACATGTCTTTAGGCTCCAGGAGAAAGCATTTCTCTTCAGTCAGGCCTTGGGTTGATTGACACTCAATGCCTTTTTAAATGTGTTGTGGAAGGGTTTGTTATTGGTTTGTTTCTGTTCTGGTTTTTATTATGTATTTTGTGGTTTTTATATTGTTGTGAACCGCCCTGAGATCTATGGGTATAGGGTGTTATACAAAATTAATAAATAATAATAATAAAATGTTATACCATGGAAGGAAGCTCCCGCAAGAGACACACAGTAGGCATAGAAACCATTTTCAGATTTGGGGTTTTTTTAGGGGGGGGTGTTTTTAAATTTAAAAAAACCCAATCAAGCAGGGTATACTTTTTGGAAACAAATAACGTATTTATTTGAAAGCAGTTGTAAAGCGCAACTTTTTTTAAGAAAAAAAGCCACCTATAAGCCGGTGTGCAAAAACACGACGTTAAAAAATGTTTCGTAAAACTGCTTTATAAAGAAACGGAATTTGGTGATAATTCTGGGAATTAAAGGGTGGGAGGAAGCCTGGACAAGCGAGATAAATATTTGCGAGGCCGTCTGAAGCAAGGAGTGGGCGCTGTGTCTTGTATGGCAGAAGGGATGGGGTTGGAGATATGGCAGAAAAAACCTGGGATTTTGGGTCCACCACTAAGTGTTAAAGAGAAGGGTGATTACTCTGAAAAGCTACAGTTATCTGAGGCCCTCAGCCTCATTGGAAAAGCACTTTGGCTTGTCATTGGCTTGGACCTCTGGCAAGTGTACACTCTCTCTCCCTGCTAATAGTCTCTGGTGGGATGGAAGAGTTCGAAGGGTAGGTGTCAGAGTAGAAAGAGGGATAAAAAAAATAGGGGGGGGGGAGAGAGAGAGAGAGAGAGAGAGAGAGAGAGAGAGAGAGAGAGAGAGAGAACTTCTGAGAGCAAAGTTCCCAAGGGTCTTCGCTCTTAGAATCACGTAGAGTTGGAAGGTGTTGTAAATAAAAATATGCCCTTTTCCCTTATGGGGTATCCAAGAGCCCATTTAGAGTCCTTACATAGGTTCCCTATTGGTAGGAGAAAATAACAGAGGTCAACCAGAGAATATTGAGAAGCAAAGCAGCTAGTAAGCTTGATCTTTATTGATCTGTTGCAACAGGGTACTCCCCTCACACGCAGGAGAGGAAGAGGACCCCCAAAAAATGCTGTGCAAGGGCTTATAAAGACTTTTGAAATTCCCATCCTCTAGATCCAGACCACCCCCAGAAACATTATGCATTCATCACAGAAGGGGTGTAACCTAAGACCACCCCCCAGATAAGGCGGTCTAAAACAGAACATTTGCATGTTGTTTTCTCCTGTCGCTTTGTTTATTTCCTGTCTGGCAGGTTACTTGATTGGATTTCTTGGGGAGCCTGGGCAGTCTTTTGTAATGATATGGCTCACACCCTTATTCAAACACAGATTAAGACAGGATTTGTGAAGGAAGAGACAATGGGGAGGCTTTTCCATTTTGACCATGCAGAGAAACATTTGCTCAGTTTAGGAATCAAAATGGTTCCAGGTTGGCTTTCCTGTGCTGATCTATGTACGTGTGGTTATGAATGTTGCCATATATCTAAGACCATAAAATTCCTATCACAAAGGGACCATGCAAATCATCCAGTCCAACCCCATGCAATGCAGGAATCTCTTGCTCAGTGTGAGACTCGAACCCACAACCTTCAGATTAAGAGCCTCCTGCTCTACCAAATGAGCTATCCCAAAAGAAACAGGTCTCCCAGCAACACTATAGAGCGCCCCCCGATGCCACATTCTATGCACGCCATACATTTAAAGCACATTCTCCCGCCGCCGCCCAAGAATACTGGGAACTGTAGTTTCCCCGTCACAGATCTAAATTCCCAGCACCCTTATCAAACTACAGTTCCCAGAATGATTATTGGGGGGGGGCTGTGTGTGCTTTAAATGTATGGTGTGCGCACAGCTTATGTTTAGCTGACAATTCGAAAATATGGAATATCTCAAGCACCTGACCGAAAACAGGATCGTGAAACACGACGGAGGGGGTTGATGGCGAAACAGAGATTTGCATAAACAGTTACTCAGCCCCATAATTATTGCCTCGTTTGGGGTGTTCAGCTGGTTGCAATCTGAGTTTTCTCCCTGCAGATCAAGATAAGCCGGTGACAGCAGGGACCACAAAATTGCTAGAGAGTGGCATTGGGGGAAAAGGAAAGGCCACAACAATGCTCTCTTTGATCTTTAAATTGCACATTTCAGTTTGGCAACTTAATCTGCTTGGTCGTGTTTATACATAGGTGTCCTTTGTACGCAAATTCTAATAGCCAGTGGCTGAGCTAGGTGCTTAGCTGTAAAGGTCTTTGGTTTATGACCCCCCTTGTGACGGAGTCGCTCCAGAATGTGCAAAACCAGTTAAGATTCTCCCTCCACAAATCTCCCCCAGAAATTTATAATATTTTTGGAAGGACCTGCTAATCCAACAAGTCTGTTTACGTCGCCTTCAGCTCAGCTGCTGATTTTATGGAGGTTTGACCTTCGATTCATAACCAGGGGCTCTTCTTTTATATAACCTCTGTTCCCAACTGTTTTGTTCACATGGCAATTGTAATTACCTGTGACACTTTAAAATGAAATTTTAAAAAAACTTTCAAGAAAAGTTGCAAGCCTGCTTCGTTTTGCACGCACTCCTCCCGTCGTCCACAGATACCCCAAATTTCTGACATGCAAGAAAGGAGAACCAACTTTTGCAAAGCTTTAGAAGTAGCTGTTTAGAACTCTGCTCAGTGTCTAACAAACCAGAGCTTTTTTCCCCCAGTGGGAACTCACCGGGACTCAGTTCTGACACCTCTCAGGTGCGCGCCATTGCCATTATAAGAGAACAAGGGAGGATTTTGTGGTAAGTTCCAGCACCCTTTTTTCTATAAAAATAGCACTGAGCACAACAGTAGATATTTTACAAGTACAGTGTTACCTTGGGTTAAGAACTTAATTCATTCTGGAGGTCCGTACTTAACCTGAAACTGTTCTTAACCTGAAGCACCACTTTAGCTAATGAGGCCTCCTGCTGCCAGAACACGATTTCTGTTCTCATCCTGAAGCAAAGTTCTTAACCCGAGGTACTATTTCTGGGTTAGTGGAGTCTGTAACCTAAAGCATATGTAACCTGAAGCGTATGTAACCCGAGGTACCACTGTACAGCCTGCAATAAAATGTTGCAGTACATCCCCACCCCGATAGGTCAAGGTTCCACTAAGCCTAGAACAGACGCCTGTTATTCCATAAGTTACAATGGCCACCTAATCAAACTTTAAGATCATTGAACTTGTCTCGTCCAGCATTGCTTGGTTCATGAGGCAGGAAGACTGCGATGGAAAACCAGACGTACATCTTTAAACAAAACGGCAGGTTCCTTCTTATTGGGGGCTACCTGATAAAATATCTCTTAAAATTCCTACAATGTTCTAGAGACTTTTCCCTGCATATGCAGCAACCACTAGGGATGCTGCAGAATTCTGACGGAAGCGTTAGCAGAAATGCCCGATGTTCGCTTATTCATCTCATCACCAGATCATAAATCGAGCCGGCAAATGCAATTTTTTTTTAAAGAATATTTATTAGATTTTCCAATTTTTAAACAAAAAACAAAAACAAAAACAGAACAAACAAAAACATTAAAAAAGACATAAAGTTCATATACCATACTTTTAAATAACAAATTTATCAGACCTCCTCATACTTCTCCTCCTTATATCCCAATTAAAATTCTTTGTTCAGCAAATCCTTCATTTAAAGCATTACAGCTTATAACATTACCTCCTTTTTCAAACCCTTTCCCCCCCCATCTATGTTCCTTTATATCATTACAGCTAGAAACCCCTCAATTTTAATCCAACACCATTTAACTTTCCTTAGTTTTACAGTATTTCTGTAAATAGTCCTTAAATTTTTTCCAATCTTCTTCAGCCGACTCTTCTCCCTGGTCACGGATTCTGCTCGTCAATTCTGCCAGTCCCATACAATCGATCAGCTTCATCTGCCATTCTTCCAGAGTGGGTAGATCTTGCGTCTTCCAATACTTTGCAATGAGTATTCTTGCTGCTGTTGTAGCATACATAAAAAAAGTTCTATCCTTCTTTGGCACCACTTGGCCAGCCATGCCTCTGGTTTCTTCAAGAAGGTATATTTAAATACCTTTTTCAATTCATTATATATCATTTCCCAGAAAGCCTTAATCCTGGGACACGTCCACCAAAGGTGAAAGAATGTACCTTCATTTTCCTTACATTTCCAACATTTGTTGTCGGGCAAATGGTAGATTTTTGCAAGCTTGACTGGGGTCATGTACCACCCGAGCCGGCAAATGCAATTGTTCCGTCCACAAACAATATGCAATTGATGATGTCCCCTCGCGTCCTTTGCATTGTATTTCCTTTGTGTTTAAATAAATGGTGTGGAGCAATAGGACGTTTACATGCAAACAATTCCAACACAGCATATGGGAAAATGAAGAACGCAATTTCGTTTCGTGAACCGAACTGCAGCGGAATAGACCAGCACTCAGCCACCTGAGCTTGCTATTAGAGGGACTGACAAATAATTGACAGCAATACCTTATTGGAACAAACCAAACAGTCGTGCTCTAGTAACAAATCCGTTCAAGGGTTTGGGTTGATCCTGAGACTCCGCCACTGTGTAAATTCATCACCCTTTAGAACAGGGGTCGGCAACCTAAGGCCCGTGGGCTGAATGCGGCCCAGTCACCTTCTAAATCCGGCCCACGGATGGTCCGGGAATCAGCGTGTTTTTACATGAGTAGAATGTGTCTTTTTATTTGAAATGTATCTCTGGGTTATTTGTGGGGCCTGCCTGGTGTTTTTACATGAGTAGTATGTGTGCTTTTATTTAAAATGCATCTCTGGGTTATTTGTGGGCATAGGAATTCGTTCATATTTTTTTTCATAATATAGTCCGGCCCACCACATGGTCTGAGGGACAGTGGACCGGCCCACAGCTGAAAAAGTTTGCTGACCCCTGCTTTAGAAGGACACTGCGTGGAAATTTTCAGAGAGGGGGATGGTGGAAGAAGAGTGTGCTAATGGTTAGAGCTGGAGGTTACCGTGAAGGATGTGGGAAAGACCTCAGGCAAAGAGGACTGTTTGTGCAAAACAAGTTCAGTCTGTTGGCATGTGCATTGCAAGAGTTTGAAGGTTATTTCTGGCTGTTGTCCCTCTTCCTCCGAAACAGCTGAAGAACAAGATTTGTAAAGTCAAGTGGGTGCCCAATGTTATCTAAACAAATGTGGCAGGAGCCCTTATTACCTAGGTCCAGTACCGATGTTTTTAAAGAGCCTTTTCGACAATCGTATAAGGCAAAGACAGATGAGGAAAATTCTCAGTCTTCCTTTGCCAGGGCTGGCTCTCTCACCCGCCCCACCTCTTTAAAAATACCTTCAAAATTGGCACCTTTATTTTAGGAATTCAGCAGTTTCCTGTGTGCAAAAAAAACACGGCAACTTTTTCTTCTCAAACAGGAGGCGAACTTAGCTGGCATTATTATTATTTTTTGGTCAAGTTGCATTTCTGAAGCAGTTTCAGCCGAAAAGAAAACAAGAGGTGTTGTGCGTGCGTGTGTGACCTTTATCTGTTTGGAGTTGGCAACAGGTTAATTATGTGTTAGGTGAAACACGGCTTCCGTTTGCTCACCTGGGTTGCTTAATTGAGCTGACCTCTGTGCATTACAGAAGAGCCTGGGGTGGGTATCTAGAGGGTTTAGGGAGAGAGAGAGAGAGATTTGTTATAGAATCAGAGAATTGCAGAGTTGGAAGCGAAGCCAAGGGTCATCTAGTCCAACCCCCTGCCATGATTCTATGATTAAACCACCGTTTATCTTAGCTGCGGTTTACTGTGACAGAAGGTAAAAATGCCAGCTGCTTTTACACTAGACTACACTACATTTTAGGGACATGGGTGGCGCTGTGGGTTAAACCACAGAGCCTAGGACTTGCAGATCGGAAGGTCGGCAGTTTGAATCCCTGTGACGGGGTGAGCTCCCGTTGCTCAGTCCCTTCTCTTACCAACCTAGCAGTTTGAAAGCACGTCAAAGTGCAAGTAGATAAATAGGTACTGCTCCGGCGGGAAGGTAAACGGCATTTCCGTGTGCTGCTCTGGTTCGCCAGAAGCGGCTTAGTCATGCTGGCCACACAACCCGGAAGCTGTACGCCGGCTCCCTCAGCCAATAAAGCGAGACGAGCGCCTCAACCCCAGAGTCGGTCATGACTGGACCTAATGGTCAGGGGTCCCTTTACCTTTACCTTTACACTACATTTTGGAATATCTGTCTTAATGCTTAATAAAATCTTGGATAGTAGAGTCAGGTTGCCCAGCGTGTCCATCATGATTCCTGAAACTGATAGCCGACCTGAACCATGGGAACAGGGGAAGTGATGGAGGTAGGAAATATTTGTTATTTGTATCATAGCTTTGTGGTAGCCTGCATGCCGTGTTGTTGTTGTTGTTGTTGTTGTTTAGTCGTTTAGTCGTGTCCGACTCTTCGTGACCACCTGGACCAGAGCACGCCAGGCCCTCCTGTCTTCCACTGCCTCCTGCAGTTTGGTCAAACTCATGCTGGTAGCTTCGAAAACACTGTCCAACCATCTCATCCTCTGTTGTCCCCTTCTCCTTGTGCCCTCCATCTTTCCCAATATCAGGGTCTTTCCCAGGGAGTCTTCTCTTCTCATGAGGTGGCCAAAGTCTCGGAGCCTCAGCTTCAGGATCTGTCCTTCCAGTGAGCACTCAGGGCTGATTTCCTTCAGAATGGAGAGGTTTGATCTTCTTGCAGTCCATGGGGCTCTCAAGAGTCTCCTCCAGCACCAGAATTCAAAAGCATCAATTCTTCAGCGATCAGCCTTCTTTATGGTCCAGCTCTCACTTCCATACATCACTACTGGGAAAACCATAGCTTTTACTATAGGGACCTTTGTTGGCAAGGTGATGTTTCTACTTTTTAAGATGCTGTCTAGGTTTGTCATTGCTTTTTTCCCAAGAAGCAGGCATCTGTATACCCTGCTAAAAGGACCCCAAATATCAGAGCTAGAGGAAAAACATCTGCCTGAGACTCCAAAGACCACTGCCAGACACAGCAGATAAGCCCTTGACTTGATGGACCAACGTTATGACACAGCATAAGAGAGCATCATATATTCATTAATCTCACATAAAACTGCTTAAAATATCCAGAGAAGCTCCTGCTAATGACAGCCTTTTCTTGTACTCTAAAACATCTCCAGGTTGGAGAACGCTGGCATAGACTTGTGGAGGCTGTGGGTGGGAGAATTCTGGCACCGATCTGCCTGATCGGCTCTGAGGTTGGGTTTCTTCCACTTGGGCAAGCGTCAGAGGAGGTGAGCCAAGGCTTCCGCTGGGATGCGGTGAGAGATGGCAGCAGCCTCACCTCCAGGTTTCTCAAGCAGTATCAGCAGTCATTGCCCGATATTGCAAAATACAATGCAATTCCACTCGTTCGTGGAATCCTTACGCAAGCGCGGAACGGTCTCCTGGCAACAGGCAACTGCCATCCTCTTTTCCCATGTGTTCAGTCACCAGGGCTGGTACCCCATGGCTCACCCAAGGGACAGATTCCTATCAGGAAGACGTCTCAGGTCTTGCCTACGCAGGTAGCCGAACGAAAGGGCGGAGGACTGCAACACAGCAGTGACTCCATCCCCAAAAAACCCCGCAGAAATGCCCAGCCAGAATAAGAGAGGACACTGATCTGCATACGTTTCGCATACGCCAATTTATCTGATAGATGCATATTTCAAAATGATGGCTACAGCTTAAAATACAAGTGTGAGGCCTACAATTTGGATTTAAAAAATTGGCTTCCAGGTGGAAAAATCAAAATTTGAAACAGAATTGTTAGATCCCAAAACTAAGATACTTTCAAAAATGTATAACTTGCTGTTAAAATGGAATACGCAGGATGAAACGGTTAAATCTGCTATGATTAAATGGGCACAAGATGTTGGACATAACATTATGTTTGCTGACTGGGAACAGTTGTGGACCACCGGTATGAAATTTACGGCATGTAATGCCTTAAGAGAGAATATTATGAAAATGATATACAGGTGGTACATGACACCAGTCAAGCTTGCAAAAATCTATCATTTGCCCGATAACAAATGTTGGAAATGTAAAGAAAATGAAGGTACATTCTTTCACCTTTGGTGGACGTGCCCAAAGATTAAGGCTTTCTGGGAGATGATCTATAATGAAATGAAAAAGGTATTTAAATATACCTTTCTGAAGAAACCAGAGGCCTTTCTCCTGGGCATAGTCGGCCAATTGGTGCCAAAGAAGGATAGAACTTTCTTCATGTATGCAACAACAGCAGCAAGAATACTTATTGCAAAGTATTGGAAGACACAAGATTTACCCACCCTGGAAGAGTGGCAGATGAAGGTGATGGACTATATGGAATTGGCAGAAATGACTGGCAGAATCCGAGACCTGGGAGAAGAGTTGGTGGAAGAAGATTGGAAGAAATTTAAAGACTATCTGCAGAAACACTGTAAAATTACTGAATGTTAAAATGATGTTGGATTGAAAATAAGTGGCATTAGCAACAAAGTTAATAAGAATATGCAAAAATGAATTCATAATGGATGAAAATATAGAGTTAAAAAATGTTAAGATATTGAGTTAAGATAAATGAAAGAGGGTAAGGAATTGCTGACTTGATTATGTAAATGGGAATACAAAAAGGGGAGGTGTGAGGAGGTCAAAGAAACAAGCAAAGGAGTTTAAAGTTATGAAAAACGGATTTGTTTTTAATTTTTCCTTTATTTTTTGTCTTTTGTCTTTTGTATGTTGTATTTTTTATTTTTATTTTTTATTTTTTCATGTATTTTTGTATTCTTGCCTTTGTAAAACTTTAATAAATATTTCTTAAAAAAAAAAAATACAAGTGTGATGCCGTAGTGGGGAAGGCTTTGACCTTCAATCTACAACCCAGGGGCTCAGAGTAGATGGGGAACTTGAAGCCATACACACATCCAGGTTTCTTCTTTAACTTGAAATGTCTTTCAGCTGAACCAGACGGCCCTTCAAACAGAGGACACCTTCAAATAGAGGACTGTACTCTACAAAGTAGGACCCATGGTGATCCTATTAAGAGTGCTGCAGATGGGAGATCGACATTTTAAAATACAGTCGTACCTCCGCTTACGTATCCCTCTGGATACGTAAACTTCAGGATGCGAACGCAGCAAACCCGGAAGTATTCTTCCGGGTTTTGCAGTGCGCGCATGCGCAGAAGCGGTCCTCCAGTTGCAAATTCCTCGGGATGCGGCCGGACCTCCGGAGCAGATCCCGTTTGCAACCGGAGGTACCACTGTAACCTTCTATGGGGGGAAATGAAGGGGAAACATTCCCTGAAAGCAAAATATATATCGCATGTCAGGGAGAAAAGTTCTAGACCAAACCATCCATTCTACCCACAAGGGTAGACATCAGCTCATCAAATTTTACAGGTCGTTGGGCACTTGTTGACTCTGCTATCTCCTTCCCACCTAATTCTGCTGTTTTATAACTTTAACACAACAAGCCAACCATTCTCTCTCCTGCTGATGTTCAGGGGATGAGTGCCATTGCTTACATAGCAGGCAGATGAGGAGAAAGCACTTGGTGAACCCAAAAAATTATGGGAGGAATTCAATGCTGTGCTGGTTTGAAATCACTTAGCAGTGTGCCAGTCGTGCTAGTTGTGCAAGAGAAGCCATGGGAAGTCGCGATGGCTCTTGGCACTCTTCTGCTGTAGGTCTGATCCTGCCCGCTCTGTGCAACCTCTTGCCCCAGCAAGCTTCTACTGGTCCAGCTGTTGCAACACATTTCATATCACGCCTCTGTTACCCTCAACCTTATGCCAGCGCAGCAGCCCTCGCACCAGTGTTCAAAGAATGCCCTTTTACCAAATCACATCTCTTAAACTCTGCAGAGCACCCCTAAAGCTGCAATATGGAGTACAGGGTCAGATTTAAGGTGCTGGTTTCGACCTTTAAAGCCCTTCATGGCCTAGGACCCTCGTACCTACAGGACCACATCTCCCGGTATGCCCCGCGGAGGACCTTAAGGTCCATAAATAGCAACACCCTAGAGGTCCTGGGCCCTAAGGAAGTCAGATTAGCCTCAACCAGAGCCAGGGCCTTTTCAACACTGGCTCTGGCCTGGTGGAACACTCTGTCTCATGAGACCAGGGCCCTGCAGGATCTGATTTCTTTCCGCAGGGCCTGTAAGACAGAGTTGTTCCGCCTGGCCTTTGGCTTGGAATCAACTTAATCCCCTTCCCCTTTTTCCCTTTCTCCTTCTGTGATGGAACTCCTATTTGGGGACTTCCCTGGCTTTTTTCTGGCCCACGTAGGACCAGTCTGGATAGATGGCCTTGGTGAAGATTTGACGTTTTCATCCCCAAAAAGTTTTTGATTTGAGTTCCACCTGAAATGAGGCTGCATTTTAATGTTGTATTAAATCTTGTTTTTATGTTGTATTTTAATCAATTGTTTTTACCTGGTGTTAGCCGCCCTGAGCCAGGTCTTGGCTGGGGAGGGCAGTGTATAAATACAATTTTTTATTATTATTAAGATCGTGACACATTTTGGTCCCGTGTGCATGAAAGCAAGTTGGGGCTGTCCCACTGAAGATGGAGCAAGCTGGTTTTCTCCCGCCCCGGAGGCTAGGACTCAAACCAATGGATCCAAGATGCAAGAAAGGAAATTCCAGCTAAACATCAGGAAGAACTTTCTGACAGTAAGAGCTGTTTGATGGTGGAACTGACTCCCTCAGGAAAGTTGGGGACTCTCCTTCCTTGGAGGTTTTTAAGCAGAGGCCTTATGGCCATCTGTCATGGGTGCTTTAGTTGAAATTCCTGCATTGTAGGGTGTTGGACCAGATGACCCTCAGAGACCCTTCCAGCTCTATGATTCTATGATCAAATGCAAAAGAAAGAAGAAAAAAATTAACATGTCTCTAAACCCCTGTCTAGGTCTCTAAACCTAGACAGCATCGTAAAAAGTAGACACATCACCTTGCCAACAAAGGTCCGTATAGTTCAAGCTATGGTTTTCCCAGTAGTGATGTATGGAAGTGAGAGCTGGACCATAAAGAAGGCTGATCGCCGAAGAATGGATGCTTTTGAATTATGGTGCTGGAGGAGACTCTTGAGAGTCCCATGGACTGCAAGAAGATCAAACCTATCCATTCTGAAGGAAATCAGCCCTGAGTGCTCACTGGAAGGACAGATCCTGAAGCTGAGGCTCCAATACTTTGGCCACCTCATGAGAAGAGAAGACTCCCTGGAAAAGACCCTGATGTTGGGAAAGATGGAGGGCACAAGGAGAAGGGGACGACAGAGGACGAGGTGGCTGGACAATGTTCTTGAAGCTACTAGCATGAGTCTGACCAAACTGCGGGAGGCAGTGGAAGACAGGAGTGCCTGGCGTGCTCTGGTCCAGGGGGTCACGAAGAGTCAGACACGACTAAACGACTAAACAACAACAAAACCCCACAGCTAATTCTCCCCTGGCCTCCTCGATGGCCCAAGTAGGACCAATTCAGCCAGCTAGCCCTGGGGATTATCTAATTGATTTTTGAATTTTATTGTTATTCATGTTTTTATCCTGTACTTTATGCTGCTTTTATAATTAAGTGTTTTAAAGTGTTTTAAATTTGTTGTTAGCCGCCCTGAACCCGGTTTTTGAACCAGGAAAGGCAGGGTATAAATAGAAAATTATTATTATTATTTATTATAAACCTGGGGCTCATGTTGAGCCTGAGGCCCTGCCCAAATGGCTCTCCTTCTTCCCACTTCTTGTTGATTCAAAATGTGGTGGAGCCAATCTCTGGGCGTAAGGTTGCCATCTTTGGTCAGGCAAAATACGGGACAGGTCAGGCAAAAGAAAGGACAGGCCGGAAGGTGGGGATTGGGGGGCACACACACACTCGCATGACACCAAATCCTCCCCCCACTTTGCGGAGGGGGGGTTCCCCACATATGACCTCCAGGGGGCGAGGGATGGAGAGAACGCCACTCCTTCCCCCTTCTCTGTATTGTTTTGGGCCGGCCAATCTCAAAAACAGGAAATATGGTGTCCTGTTTGAAGTCCAAATGGGACAGGGGACACTTTCGTCCAAAAAACAGGGCGATCACGTTTTTCTAGGGACGGGTGGCAACCCGAATGGGTGGGGCCCTTCTGCCGAGTGAGGACCCTGAAGTCCTGCCTTGATGGTAAAAAGGTAAAGGACCCCTGGATGGTTAAGTCCAGACAAAGGCAACTGGGGTTGCGGCGCTCATCTTGCTTTCAGGCCGAGGGAGCTGGTGTTTGTCCACAGACAGCTTTCCAGGTCATGTGGCCAGCAGGACTAAACTGCTTCTGGTGCAATAGGACACCGTGACGGAAACCAGAGCGCACGGAAACGCCGTTTACCTTCCTGTCGTGGTGGTATCTATTTATCCACTTGCACTGGTGTGCTTTCGAACTGCTAGGTTGGCAGGAGCTGGGACAGAGCAACGGGAGCTCACTCCGTCACGGGGATTCGAACCGCCGACCTTCTGATCGGCAAGCCCAAGAGGCTCAGTGGTTTAGACCACAGCTCAACACCCATCCCACATGGCCAGAGGCAGCAGCCGGAATGTCTGATCATGGAGGGGGCAGGAAAAAACCACCCTGCACAAACACATATATGCAAAAAAGCAGCTTTAGGAAGAATGCTACCTTGGGCTCGAAGGAACCCCCACAAGCCCTGTCTTAACGAAACAGCTCTATCTCTTCCTTGGGAAGACAAACGGGGCTGAGGGAAAAGGAGTTGAGGCGCATAGATGTCAAGGGAGACACATGCTTTGCTCTGGGCCTGAGTCACATTTTCGTGTGACAGCAACCACAAAGAACGCGAGGAGGCAATAAGGCGAGTTTGCAACTGAACAGGGGGGGAGGACACCAGCGGTTAAAAATAAAACGGTGTGACAATCCTGCGCCTGCTCGTTCTATAAGAGGTAACGGGAAAGGGAGCAGACCTCAAGTTGGGCAGAGAGAGACAGAAGTTTCCTCCTTGATTATGGCGGCCTTGTTGACACGCAGAGGGTTCTTGCCTCCAGCTAAGGTCTCGTCCATGCTGTCGTTTAATGAAGATAGAGAACTTCCTGTGGCTTGCCTTTGCTCTATTGTCTGGGTTTTCTCATACCGAGGCTACTCTGAAAAGGGAGAGGCCTAGGTAGGAGGAAACCCAGACTGAAGGAGGGGAGAGTGCGGACAGCAGAATTAACGGAGGTACTGAAACCTTGCTCTCCACAAGGCTAGACACACACACACACCACGTCTACGCAGGCTCAGGCTTTAGGCTTCAGACTTTCCAAAGCCCGAGTTCAGGGTCTAGCTCAGTCGGCAGAGCATGAGACTCTTAGTCTTAGGGCTGTGGGTTCGAGTCCCGTGTTGGGCAAAAGATTTCTGCATTGCAGGGGGTTGGACTAGATGACCCTCGGGGTCCCTTGAAAGCATGGGAGCCAACTCCCACAGTAGAAGATTTGAGGGGGCTGGGCCCCCACAAAGTTGATGGGCATTCCCATTCAAATGGTGTGTGTGCACTGCCTCATGCGATCGATTATGTGGGGCAAGGGCAACGATATTTTGTATTCAAATTGGCACCCTTGCTTCCAAGTCTACAATTCTATGATTCTGTAACCGGGCACAGGGCAAGCTGGGTTTTCGTCAGGGTCCTCAGGAGGTCTCCAAGGCCAAACCCAAGACTCGGAGATGAGGCAAGCAAGAAACCACATTACACACTCTGTTCTGCTCCTACTGACGTCACTCACAGTCACATTTCTCAGCCCTCTCAAGGCCTTTTACAATGGATCCATTGGGTCATTAATGGCCCATGGCAAACAGGAAACACAGACTAAAGACAGCAAGAGAGGCCCGGGCTGAAATTTAATTTAAATGCTCTAATGGCTTTTCATGGGAGGGAGGGAGGGAGAAGTTGGCCACTGTGGATTAATCATCACAAGTTAGAAACAAAAGCTCAGCAAGAAGGAAGCCAATGAGAATGGGCTTTTTTCTGACAAATACTGGAAAGCCAAGGGCGTTGGACACGCACGATGCGCAGTACTGTATTTCTGGTACAGCTCAGGGATGAACAGAAGGCAACAGAAGATACACACACACACTGCCATGCTTCACAGAGGAAATTAACTCCAGTGGCTGAGAGCCTGCGCAGGAAACGATGGCGGCAGATCTCGCTTCTGGAAATCGCTGGCGGGCTTAGCGCGACGTCAGAAAAAAGACTGGACTTGCGTGTCGGGAAATGCAGGAGGAACAGGCAATGCAAGGCGAGCTTCGCTATGTTAGGATAAGGAGGCGGCAAACCTCTGTTGAAATAACCTGAGAACTGGAACCCCGGGTGCCATATTCCCTTTCAGGGGCGGGGCCAGGGACAAAAGCAGGCAGGGCAAAAACAGGGGTGCACTGGGGTAACGTTTTGTAATATGGCACCCTGTGTGAGGCCAAAAATTGGCACCCTGAAATAGATCTTCTCAATTTTGTGTCCCCTGCTCAGTGCCGGGCTGGGGGGGAGACACTTCCTGCACTGCCCTAAACGGTTGACTTTTGACCTTTGTGCAGGAAGACCGGCTGGTGAAGAAGACAGTGTGTCTCCTCCTGCTGCTGCAGCAAGCTCTCCTCCTGCTGGTCTCCCAGGACCAGGAGAGGGGTGAAATGAGAGGATAAAAATCAGGCACACCGGCATAGTCTCAGATTGCTTGGGAAGGACCTGGGGAGGAGGAGACTTAGGCAGCTGAGGGAAGGTAGGCAACTTCACTCTCCACAAGAGCCTCATAGGGAAAAGACCTGGCAAGAAAAGTTGCTGTGCTCAGTAGGCCTAGCACTGCTGAGCAGACCTTGTTTCTCCTAATAGAGAGTTCACTTATCCCATGTGATTTATTACTGACCCACTCCTGACACAAAAACACTCTGCTGCTGGTGGGGCGTATTTTGCTCCCGAAGCCTGAGGTTCCCTGTTCTTGCTTTAGAATTGCCAATACATGGGTGGCGCTGTGGTCTAAACCACAGAGCCTCTTGGGCTTGCCGATCAGAAGGTGGGCGGTTCGAATCCCCGCAACGGGATGAGCTCCCGTTGTTCGGTACCTGCTCCTGCCAACCTAGCAGTTCAAAAGCACGTCAAAGTGCAAGTAGATAAATAGGTACCGCTCCTGCGGGAAGGTAAACGGCGTTTCCGTGTGCTGCTCTGGTTCGCCAGAAGCAGCTTAGTCATGCTGGCCACATGACCTGGAAGCTGTCTGCGGACAAACACCGGCTCCCTTGGCCTATAGAGTGAGATGCGCGCCACAACCCCAGAGTCATCCGCAACTGGACCTAACAATCAGGGGTACCTTTACCTTTTTCCTGGCAGCCGCACCGGATGTTGGCAGGAAAGTCCAATGCCATCTGCTAGACCCCTGGCCTTCAATTGGCAGGTTGCGGCCAATCCCAGGTGGGTTGCAGCAGGACCGTGGCCACCGTGCAGGTATAAGGCACAAGGTTCAGAAAAGGGGTTCCCAAATGCATGTTCAGGTTAAAAGCCTCCCCGCCACTTCAAGTGCACTTTGGCATCCAGCAGGCAAGTCAATACTTCTTTTATCCAAGAACCCTTTCAACACTGGAGTGCGTAAGGCCTGCTTTAAATGATTTATAGAAAGCTCCACTCCGCACTAAATCGTGAGGCATTTAGCCAACAGGGAGAAAGCATCTTTTTTGTCTGCAGCTGCTGCAACAAGGCCTCTTCTGTGAGTCTGCAAATCCCGCAGGCCTGCCGCCACCGCAAGGCTTGTTCTTACTTGCAAAAATATCGCTGTGTTTTCGTCAACAGCCTGCCAACCGCACAGCTCAGGTGCTCAGCATCTGGGGCTCTAAGGCCGAGCGCCATCAACAAGAGGCAAACTGGCAGACGTGCCGTAAGGGGGCAAACGGCGGGTGGTGCCTCTGGCAACGGATGCAAGCGACGGATTTGAGCGCAGTCAAAAAACAAACCTGCGAGGCTGAGCAGGACCAGCAAGTGAGGACGTGTACACATTGCTGCACAGGAGGACAAAACAGGAAACAAAATCCCTTTCTTCTTCTTTGCCACGCAAACTGTATTCCTGACACAGATTCAACAAGGCTGTCTCCCTGCCGAACTGACCGGGAGACTCTGAGACCAGAGAGAAGAGATGGTGGAAGAAGATTGGAAGAAGTTTAAGGAATATTTGAAAAAATATATTAATATTTAAATTTTAGAATAGCTTTGGAAGTGGATATAGGTGGTAGGGTTAGAAGTTAGTGTATTTTGCAAGTGATAAAATGTGAAGTTTTTTATGCTTAAAGTAAGTGGGGGGGAAAAGATGGTTAGAAATTATGATATATGTAAACTGCTAAAGATGAAGTAAAATGAAAATCAAATAGGTGGGACTTGGGGAAGCCCATTTAACAATGTTTAGAAAATAAGGATATGACAAGAATTTGTTTGTATTGTTTGTCTTTTCTGTTTGTGTTTTTTATTTTTGTTATAAAATGAATAAAATGTTTTGAAAACAAACAAAACAAAAAAAAAACAAGGCCGTCTTCCAAAGCCGGTGGGAATGCCAGAGGGATGCCTGCGAGGCCACTTTCATTGTTACCGGACACCTACAGTTCATTTTGGACGCAGCCATGTTGCAGGACCCCCTTGCAATGCCAGGAAGGCTTAGTGGAGCCTCCCTCTTCAAAGGCAGTCTACCTCTAAAAGCCAGGTGCTGAGAGATGAAGGGGAAGGCCGGTTGCCTTTATGCTCTGCATTTTGGGGTGGGTTAGGCTGTTAGAAACAGCATGTGATCCTAAGTCAGCCTCTCGCATCCTGGGGCCCATCAGACATTTCGGGTCACAATAACACCATCTGTCCAAACCAGCACAACAGCTGTTGTCCAAAACATCTAGAACAGCACCAGTTGGAGAAGGATAAAAAGGTAAAGGGACCCCTGACTATTAGGTCCAGTCGTGGCCGACTCTGGGGTTGCGGCGCTCATCTCGCTTTACTGGCCGAGGGAGCCGGCGTACAGCTTCTGGGTCATGTGGCCAGCATGACTAAGCCGCTTCTGGTGAACCAGAGCAGCGCACGGAAACACCGTTTACCTTCCCGCCGGAGTGGTACCTATTTATCTACTTGCACTTTGAGGTGCTTTTGAACTGCTAGGTTGGCAGGAGCAGGGACCGAGCAACGGGAGCTCACCCCCTCGCGGTGATTTGAACCGCCGACCTTCTGATCAGCAAGCCCTAGGCTCTGTGGTTTAACCCACAGCGCCACCCACGTCCTGGAGAAGGATGAAATAGATCAGTTAACTGAACTATTTGTTCCTAGGGGCCTGAAAGTTCAGGTAAAAGGTAAAGGGGCCCCTGACAAGTCCAGTCGTGGCCGACCCTGGGGTTGCGATGCTCATCTCGCTTTATTGGCCGAGGGAGCCGGCGTACCGCTTCCGGGTCATGTGGCCAGCATGACTAAGCCACCTCTGGCGAACCAGAGCAGCGCATGGAAACGCCATTTACCTTCCCGCTGGAGCGGTACCTATTTATCTACTTGCACTGCATGCTTTTGAACTGCTAGGTTGGCAGGAGCAGGGACTAAGCAACAGGAGCTCACCCCGTCGTGGGGATTGGAACCACCAACCTTCCGATTGGCAAGCCCTAGGCTCTGTGGTGTAACCCACAGCGCCACCCGTGTCTGGAAGTTCAGGACACCCATGCTATTTTATACCAAAAGCTGCTTTCGTTCTAAGGGCAGGTGGGGCTCGTCAGCCTGGGAAGGTGGCCCTTCTAGGAGAAGGGAAACTCTGATCCTAACCCTCTGTTGCCTTGCAGGATATCTTTGGGAGCAGAAAAGGCTCCGGAGTAAACCCTACACAATTCTGAAGTTGTCCCTAAGGCGGTTGGATGGTGCCTTGTACGCCTCCTTCCGTCAACTCCTCAGCCAAGCTGGTGCCCAACATCTTGCTCAGCTTTCCATTGGACCACATCAGAGAGGCCGAGAGGGGGGTCTTGTCAACTGAGCAGCCCCGGACCTCCATCCACACTGCCCAGGCTTCCGCCCCAGCGAGGTCACTTCAGTGCTGCTAACACGGCCGTTTGACTTCACCCCCGGAAGCGTACTCCATTGTCTCTCAAGACAGACAGCTGCCTACAGCAACTCTGGATCTGATGTGCTCACCAAAATACAGTGGTACCTCGGGTTAAGTACTTAATTCGTTCTGGAGATCCGTTCTTAACCTGAAGCTGTTCTTAAGCTGGAGCACCACTTTAGCTAATGGGGCCTCCTGCTGCTGCTGCACCGCCAGAGCACGATTTCTGTTCTCATCCTGAAGCAAAGTTCTTAACCCGAGGTACTATTTCTGGGTGAGCGGAGTCTGTAACCTGAAGCGTATGTAATCTGAAGCATATGTAACCCGAGGTATACGATATATGATATCTTTATTGTCATTGTCCCATACAGAACAATGAAACTGCAAAACTACATAAAACATTCAACCCCCCCTAAAAACTCTGAAACCCCATTTTAAAATACACTATACTACAGTATAAAAACCACTGTACCACTGTATTTAAAAGGGAACGATAAAAGCTCAGAGGTACACACTGCCAGAATACGGAGGGTCTGTTTATTATGTGGAGGAACATAAGGAAGGTGAAATAACCATAGTGCAAGCATTCTTTAGAACAGGGGTGGGGGAACTGTGTTGTTGGACTCCAAGTCCCATCATGCCTCAGCACCAACCATGCTGGCCGGGGCTGATGGGAATTGGAGTCCAGCAGCACCTTGAGGGCTACAGATTCCCCATCCCTGCTTCAGAGCAACCACATATTCTGTTGTCTTTGTGTCGCCTTTGGGGGAACGCTCCGATTTGCTTGGTTGGTGGGGGGGTGGGGGAAGAGTCTCCCCATTCAAATGGAGACTTCTCTCTTTTTCTGGATTCCAGCACCGCCCTGGTGCTCCTCCTCTATTTCGCCTCCCTGTTTGTTAGAGTCCAAGGGCAGGTCCACCCCCGCGGGATAGTTCATCCCCACAATGTGACACTGAGGCAGCATCTCCTCCAGCAGGATCCGAACCAGTTCTTTGTGGCGGACGGAGGGCAGGTCGGAGACATCCAAGAACCTGAGATTCCTGAAAGGACAAGAGTGGGAGGGTTCATAAAGCAAATTTTTACCAATAGAGAGGGCTTTCGGCAAAGTTGTAGTGATGTATGGAAGTGAGAGCTGGACCATAAAGGTGGCTGGTCGCCAAAGAATTGATGCTTTTGAATTATGGTGCTGGAGGAGACTCTTGAGCAGGCATCCCCAACCTTCAGCCCTCCAGATGTTTTGGACTACAATTCCCATCATCCCTGACCACTGGTCCTGTTAGCTAGGGATCATGGGAGTTGTAGGCCAAAGGATCTGGAGGGCCGCAGGTTGGGGATGCCTGCTCTTGAAAGTCTCATAGCCTGCAAGAAGATAAAACCTATCCATTCTTAAGGAAATCAGCCCTGAAGAACAGATCCTGAGGCTTTGGCCACCTCATGAGAAGAGAAGACTCCCTGGAAAAGACCCTGATGTTGGGAAAGATGGAGGGCACAAGGAGAAGGGGACAACAGAGGACAAGATGGTTGGACGGTGTTCTTGAAGCTACCAGCATGAGTTAGACCAAACTGTGGGAGGCAGTGGAAGACAGGAGTGCCTGGTGTGCTCTCGTCCATGGGGTCACGGAGAGTCAGACATGACTAAATGACTCAACAACAACAAAACACTCGACGGTAGATTAAACACCCAAAGCCTTAATGGATTAATCAGGGGGGATTTTAATGAGGGCTCTGGTGTGTGGCCAATTAATCAGTTGCAGCAATCAGTTAACCGCATCTTGGTTGAGTAAAACAGTGCCCCCAATTAGCTGAGCCAAATACTAATTTAGTCTTTATGAAAACTCATCTTACCCCTTATGCAAGACGGCAAACATAATCTTAGAACAGAACGGCAAGGCCTCCTCTAAGCCGTGACACACACACATCATGTCTCATTTCAAAATACGGGTGCAGAAGCGTGTTCACGGTTATGAACCATGATTGAATGCTTTGTTTCCTGGTTCACTGTAGGCTAGGTGGAGGGGTAGTATCGGGGATAAACCCTTTTATGACATTGAATCCTTGAATATACTTCAGTGTGATTTCAACAAACTTATTTGCTTATTTTTTTTATTGCCATTGTGTTTTTATTTGGGTTGGAAGCCACTTCAGGACTTTCTGCAGTGAGAAGAGAAATATAAATTTCATAAACAGAAGCCTAAACTAGGGACTTGCACCCAGGGACTGAATACAGAATCCCTTGAGATGCTTCCTGGGTCGTGACAGGTCTTCTACCAGTGCTGCTCCATTGCTCTTCCTCAGGTGATGTTCATTAGCTGAAATAGTGCCTCTCATGTGGCTGGATGGACAAGGGTGTTGCAGAAATGTCTATTTTGTGAAAGGCTGGAATGTAGCCCTGTTGTGCAAAGGTGAAAGCCCCATCTGTTGCCCTGACAACTTTTTGCCTCTGTCCCCACCCATAAGGGGGGACGCGGGTGGCGCTGTGGTCTAAACCACAGAGCCTAGGGCTTGCCAATCGGAAGGTTGGCGGTTCAAATCCCCGCGATGGGGTGAGCTCCCATTGCTCGGTCCCTGCTCCTGCCAACCTAGCAGTTCGAAAGCACGTCAAAGTGCAAGTAGATAAATAGGTACTGCTCTGGCAGGAAGGTAAACGGCGTTTCCGTGTGCTGCGCTAGTTTGCCAGAAGCGGCTTAGTCATGCTGGCCACATGACCCGGAAGCTGTACGCTGGCTCCCTCGACCAATAAAGCAAGATGAGCGCAGCAACCCCAGAGTCGGCCACGACTGGACCTAATGGTCAGGGGTCCCTTTACCTTTACCTTTACCTTTACCACCCATAAGGACATGTGTCCACTGGGCTGAAGAAGAACTGCCCACTCCCTTTTTAAAAAAAATACTAGAGGCAAATTTAACCAATCCACCCAAGGTTTCTTCAGCTAGTCCTGCTTTTAATCTGCGGGGCTTCAGGTTAATTTACATGATTCACCCCCATGCATTTTTTTTAGCCTGCTTTGTATTTACTCTGATTATATTTTTTAAAAATACGTTTTTTGTATTTTCTACTGTATTACTTGTTTGGTCCTTGTAATTCGCTTTGGGACTTAGGAGCAACGCACAAATTCAACAAACCAGATCGGCTAGCTTTCTGGCGTATTACTAAAACAGAGAATTATGAAGGTTGCGAAGGTACAGTGCCTCTGAATGTGGAGGTTCCATTTAGCCGTGATGGCTAACAGCCCTCGGCAGGTTGGCTGCTCTATAAACGTTGCTTAATCCTTTTAAAAATAAATGGAATACCCAAGCTGGTGGAATTTTAGTGGCAGGGAATTCCATAAGCTAATGACAGGTTGTGGGGAGAAACGTTTCCTTTTCTCGGTACTGAAGTTCCTGCCATTCAGCATCACGGGGCAGTCCTGAATAGCTGGCCCGAAACAACCGAAAGGGGAAATCACCTTTGGAAAACTGGCGACACCGTGGGTGGCAGAGAGCCTAAAGGAACAGCTCATCTGCAGCGGCCACACCCTGTCCTGACTCAGGGTTGCAAATCAAGGAAGATGCTCCATGACCTGAACCTCTTCCAGATTGTCCTGATTCCCTAGTTGTCTCTGCCTGACTCACAGCAGCTTTAATAATAAATAATAATAATAATTTTTTATTTATATCCCGCCCGCCCCAGCCGAAGCCAGGCTCAGAGCAGCCAACAACAATAAAAGCAACACAGTTCACATAAAATCACAATCAATCATTTGAAATGAATTCTAAAACCAATTCATTCTAAAATCAATTCAAAATCAAATTAATGGCAACCATTGAGCTAGACTTCTGTGAGGATTACCAAAGGAGGGGGTCAGACTGCGCCTTGGCCAAAGGCCTGGTGGAACAGCTCTGTCTTGCAGGCCCTGCGGAAAGATGTCAAGTCCCGCAGGGCCCTAGTCTCTTGTGACAGACCGTCTGACCAGATTGGGGCCACGGCCGAAAATGCCCTGGCTCTGGTTGAGGCCAGCCTAACTTCTCTGTGGCCTGGGACCTCCAAGGTGTTTTTGTTTGAAGACCGTAAGGTCCTCCATGGGACATACCAGGAGAGGTGATCCCGTAGGTACGAGAGTCCTAGGCCGTAGAGGCCTTTAAAGATTAAAACTTTTAAAGTGCTTCCCTCGCCTTTTGGTCTACATAGTTTAGATCAGGGACAGGCAAACCTTCCAAACGCTTCTGGACTACAACTCCCATAATCCTTTGCAACTCTTGGGAACCGTAGTCCAACAACTCCTAGAAGGCTACTCGTTCTCCATCTGTAAGAAGAGCCTGCGGGATCAGGCCAGGGGGCACATCTAGTCCAGCCTCCCGTTCTCACAAGGGCCAACCAGGGCCTCTGGTGGGAAACCACCCAGCAGGACTCGAACACAGGACCCCTCTTTCCCTCCTCTGGTTTCCGGTAACTGGTATTCAGCAAACATTGCTGCCTCCATCCTTCAGATCAAGGGCAAAAGGTGACTTGAGCAGCTAAAGGCAGGAGCATATTTAGATAACTAGGATCCCAAGTGTTCCTTGCAAGCTTTCAGCGCCAAACATGCTTCCACAAACTCAGGTAAAGGTAAAGGGACCCCTGACCATTAGGTCCAGTCGTGGCCGACTCTGGGGTTGCGGCGCTCATCTCGCTTTATTGGCCGAGGGAGCCGGCGTACAGCTTCCAGGTCATGTGGCCAGCAGGACTAAGCCACTTCTGGCGAACCAAAGCAGCACACGGAAACGCCGTTTACCTTCCTGCCAGAGTGGTACCTATTTATCTACTTGCATTTTGATGTGCTTTCGAACTGCTAGGTTGGCAGGAGCAGGGACTGAGCAACAGGAACTCACCCCGTCGCGGGGATTCAAACCGCCGACCTTCTGATCAGCAAGTCCTAGGCTCTGTGGTTTAACCCACAGCGCCAACTGCGTCCCTAGTGCCACCCACGCCCCTAGCTAAAACTGGTACACATGAAAAACGTGTGTGTGTGTGTGTGTGTTTCATGTGTACCAGTTTTAATCCATTACTCTGTGGAAGCAGGATTTAAGAACACTGAACGAATATATTACAACAATGGAAGGATGTATATTTAATAGAAATTTTGAATAGTATTATTCCATAGTATTAAGTACACAAAAGGACGCGGGTGGCGCTGTGGGTAAAACCTCAGTGCCTAGGACTTGCCGAACGCATGGTTGGTGGTTCGAATCCCCGCGGCGGGGTGAGCTCCCGTCTTTCGGTCCCAGCAGTTCAAAAGCACCCCTAAGTGCAAGTAGATAAATAGGTACCGCTTTATAGCGGGAAGGTAAACAGCGTTTCCGTGTGCTGCGCTCGTGCTGGCTCGCCAGAGCAGCTTCGTCACGCTGGCCACGTGACCCGGAAGTGTCTCCAGACAGCGCTGGCCCCCGGCCTCTTAAGTGAGATGGGCGCACAACCCTAGAGTCGGACACGACTGGCCCGTATGGGCAGGGGTACCTATTAAGTACACATAGAATGTAAACGTGACAAATGCGTAAATGTAAAGAAAGTATAGAGAAACCAGAAGGAGGAGGGAGGGAAGTACAAACTTGTTTAGAGTTAAAGTATTAAGGTTAAAAAGAATAAGGTATGTATTATGTATTATGATGGTGAAATTTGTAAAATCTGTAAAACCAATAAAGATCATTTAAACAAAAAAAAAGAGGTCAGGATCCTGGACTAGATGGGTCCCTGGCCAGATCCTGCAGGCTCTTCTTACAGATGGAGAACACAAAGGGAGAAGCAAACTACAATTTCAGCTGCTTGCGTCACATCAGACCAGAGGAGGGGAACTTCTGGTCAACAGGCCAAATTCGTCCCACCAGGCTGTTTTCCTCAAAAGGTGCCCACTTCTCCCACAGCTGTCATCATATGTAGGCACTCCACTTCTCCCTGTACTGTCATAACTTGTGGCTTGTTTCTCTCGAAACCCAGATTTGTTAGTGGCGTAGAACTTCTGCTTTGTGGGGGAAACAAACCGTAAGTATGGACTGGGCATTATGACAAACCAGACCATGGCTTGTTTCCCAGCAGTAACAGGAGTGTGTGCTTGTGTGAGTGTGAGAGGGAGAGGGTGTGTGTTTGTGTGAAGTGCTTGCAGGTCAATTTTGTGAGCAGTGCACTAGCACATCAAGCCATCATTTATTTTAACCAAGGATTCTTGAGATTATTGTGAGCCAGGCCATTGCCTGCTGGAGCACTTAGTCAACAACCTGCTCTTTCTCGCTCCGGGCAAGGCAAATGAGGTGATGGCAAGGCTTTCAAGTTTCACAGCTGTCTCTCTGGCAGGTTAGCACAGAGCTGCCATTGCCAACCAGGTGCCCCCCACTCTGCACTACAACTCCCATCAGCCCCAGCCGTAGACTGGCACAGAGGAAGTCTGCAAATCCACTGGGTCTGAATTTTTGGGAAAGTGGTTTTGAGGGCTGCTGTGAAGGCCTCTGGCACTTTACAAATTTTGCCAGTACAAGCCCCTCTGTCACGGGCCAGGGGTCAGCTTCTCCTGTTGAACTGCAGCCTGCACGTAGGGGTGCAAATATCCATAGTGTGGGGGTCAGGTGGGATTGCTATGAGGAATTATGAAAAATGAAGGAGGCCATTGTGTTCGTGATGAAAGCATTGCGTTGACTGGGTTTGATTCATTGACAATGGTTTCTGATCGAATCCCACAAGAATCTCCACCTCTGCCATTTGCTTTCTCTACACCTGACAGGCACGTATAAGCATTCTAAAACACAGGCCAGTTGTTCATCAGGCATCCTGGGTCATAAAGATAGAAGGTAGCTTTGATGTAGTTTAATCTTTAGCTAGATCTTAAGGGCCAGGAAGAGAGTTCACAAGGAGATAGTAAATACTGCCTCTCCTGTTTACGACCTCCGGGGTTTTGCTGAATGCATTCCTCCTTTTATTCCTATTTTATTTACTCTGAACTACATATGCATGCTCAAGTAAGAAATAGTTTCTTTGCAGTTAAAAGAATTTCTTCTGATCTGACTTTGTCCCACCTGGGGGTTTTGAAATGCTCAGAGGAAATCTGATTGGTTCTTACAAACACTGTGTAAAAAGTTCTTTTGTGAATAAAACGACCTGGGCCGAGGGGTGGAGAGGAATTATTACACGCACTCCTCCCAGAGTCTTGCTGGTCAAGCCTTGTGTGTATTTTATTAATCAGAGTCCAATCCTTCCTTGCCTTGGGAACGCTACACCTGAAGGAGGAGAATGCATTGTGACTCCACCTGCAGCTGATCAGCCTTCGAGGACATGGAAGAGAAGGCGCTGATGAGAAGCAGCTGGCTTCAGCCTTCTTAAACACAGCTATCAGCAGCAGTCAGGTGCTGGAAGCAATGCCTGTAGTTCCTGGCCCTGCCTTTCATTTGACCCTTGGGCTCTGTGATCGTCTGCATTCCCTGACCTCCGGAGTGGACCTCTGACTTTGTATCTGGATTCTGCTCTTAGGCAAGAGTTCCCTGGAGACTCCTAGCCCCTGCTTGCTAGGCACCGCGACTCGGACCCCCTTTGACTGACTGGTACTCACTCGAGCTGGTGGAGGCAGGCCAGCCCCCTCTCCGTGACCTGCGGGCACCCAGCCAGCGAAAGCTCCTGCAGGGTGTCTGCAAAGTTGTGAAGGCGACTCAGACTCCAGTCGTCGATGTAGGGGCACCTGCTGAGGTCCAGCTGCTTCAGGTTTCTTTGGTTGACTGCGGGAGGGAGGGCGGGAAGGAAAAGCAAGTTTGTAAACTGGCTGCGGCCAATCTGCATCTAGCCCAACCCCCATACAATGCCTGCTGGCATGTAACATGGTCCAAACAGGTGTGTAAAGGTAAAGGTACCCCTGCCCGTACGGGCCAGTCTCGACAGACTCTGGGGTTGTGCGCCCATCTCACTCAAGAGGCCGGGGGCCAGCGCTGTCGGGAGACACTTCCGGGTCATGTGGCCAGCGTGACAAAGCTGCATCTGGCGAGCCAGCGCAGCACACGGAACGCCGTTTACCTTCCCGCTGGTAAGCGGTCCCTATTTATCTACTTGCACCCGGGGGTGCTTTCGAACTGCTAGGTTGGCAGGCGCTGGGACCGAGCAGTGGGAGCACACCCCGCCGCGGGGATTCGAATTGCCGACCTGACGATCGGCAAGCCCTAGGCGCTGAGGCTTTTACCCACAGCGCCACCCGCGTCCCTTGGTGTGTGCTCAGTGCTAAAAAGAGATACTGTATTTTTGCTCTATAAGACTCACTTTTTCCCTCCTAAAAAGTAAGAGCAAATGCAGGCTATCCCAGAAGCCAGAACAGCAAGAGGGATTGCTGCTTTCACTGCACAGCGATCCCTCTTGCTGTTCTGGCTTCTGAGATTCAGAAATATTTTTTTTCTTGTTTTCCTCCTCCAAAAACTAGGTGCGTCTTGTGGTCTGGTGCGTCTTATAGAGCGAAAAATACGGTACCTATCAGAACTCTGCAACCCTATTATGATGATGTATTTATTTATACCCTGCCTTTTTCTCTGACAGGGACTTAAAAGTAAAAACATAGCAGCTCTGTAGCACCTAACAAATTTATTGTGGAGGGGCGGTGAGGGAGAGGGAAGAAGTGTTGCCCAGAGTCCAGTTCTATCAGATGCATGATAGATATTTGATGATACATTGTCGTTTCCTTTCCTACGCCACCCCTCCACCCATATAATAATTTATAATAATAATAATTTATTATTTATACCCCGCCCATCTGGCTGGGCTTCCCCAGTCACTCTGGGCGGCTTCCAACAAAATATTAAAATACAGTAATGCATCAAACATTAAAAGCTTCCCTAAACAGGGCTGCCTTCAGATGCCTTCTAAAAGTCTGGTAGTTGTTGTTCTCTTTGACATCTGGTGGGAGGGCGTTCCACAGGGCGGGTGCCACTACCGAGAAGGCCCTCTGCCTGGTTCCCTGTAACTTGGCTTCTCGCAGGGAGGGAAACGCCAGAAGGCCCTCACCGCTGGACCTTAGTGTCCATATGATTGTGTATCACCAGAAAAAAATCACTGGCTACTGCAGGTCAGTTCTGTGTCCAGGGCAGCTGTCTACCAGTATGCCGACTTGAGACCCTGCCTGCCTGCGCACTGTCTTGCCAAAGCGGTACATGCTCTGGTTATCTCCCACTTGGGACTACTCGCGATGTGCTCTACGTGGGGCTGCCTTTGAAGGTGACTCAGAAACCACAACTAATCCAGGATGTGGCTGCCAGACTGGTGACTGGGAGCGGCCGCCGGGACCATATAACACCAGTCCTACTGGATCTTCACTGGCTCCCAGGATGTTTCCGAGCACAATTCAAAGTGTTTGTGCTGACTTTTAAAGCTCTAAATGACCTCAACCTGAAGGAGCATCTCCATCCCCATCGTCCAGCCCTCACACAGAGATCCAGCTCTGAGTGGTGGTTCCCTCACTGCAAGATGTGAAGCTGCATCTGTAGTGGCACCCGCCTTGTGGAACGCCCTCCCGTCAGATGTCAAGGAGATAAAGAACTACAAAACTTCAGGGAATGTTTTTTAACATTTGATGCTTTATTATGTTTCTGTGAAACCATTGACCCCCTGCTGGTGAGGCTTGCTGACCTCCCGGTAAAGCAAAAACTCGATCTTCTCCTGTTAGGCAAAGACCACAAGAAGACCAGGATTGTCACCAGATTCTGCGCACAGAAGATCATCCCCCAATTCAATCTGGTTTGTTAAGAAAATTCCCAAACCCAGATCCACGGGTGACTTTGGGTCATTTCTCTAAGGTAGTCTATTTTAAAGTTTTTATGTGTTTATATGCCTATCGCACTTTTAAACTTAAAATCCATTGTTGTATATTGTTTTAAATGTTTCGTTTTGCTATTGGGATTGTAGTTTGTGTTTTCTCAAGCTGGTTTCTGACCATAATAAATTTCATGTTTCATGTATGTTTCTATGTGTTGGAAGCCGCCCAGAGTAGCTGGGGAAACTCAGCCAGTTGGACAGGGTATTAATAATAAAATTATTACTAGTATTATTAAATTTTCCTGTTAGACAGCAACCATCATACAAACCTATGTTGCAACTGCACTTAGAATACCGTGTGTGGTTCTGATCAATCTCGCCTGAAAAACTCGCCCTGCTTGTGCCCTGCTAAGGGGTTGGGCTGGTGCAAACGGGACGAAGAATGCCAGCGTACAGCTCTAATTGTGTCATTCCAAAAAGGAGATTGCAGAGTTGCAAAAGGTTCAGAAAAGCGCAACCGGGAACGATCAAGGAGGATGGAACAATTTCCCTGGGAGGAAAGTTTGCAGCGCCAGGGGCTTCTCAGTTTGGAGAAACAGCGAGGTGACACAACAGAAGTTTATAAAACTACACATGGCCTGGTGAAAGTGTGAGGGGAAAAGTTTTGCTCCGTCTCTCTGCCGCACTAGGACTAGAACTTGTGGCTGAATTTTTGAAGATTCAGGACAGCAGCGCTTTTCCAGAGCTCACTAAGAAGAGGGACTGATTGTTCAACCACTCTGTGAAGGGAATGGGATCTCCTTACGACTCTCATCACCCTTAAAACTACAGCTCCCAGAATTCTCTGGGGGGGAACCACGGCTGCTTAAAGTGGCGTAAGAGTACATTTAATGTATTGTGCAGATGGGGACCAGGAGAAAGTGGTAAGATCAGTAAGGGGAAGGGGTGTCCTTGGAGAGAGGGACAGAGGAGGCCCAGATTCCTTATCTTCTGTGATGACCCCTTTAGCTACTTTTTTAAAAAAGAAGGCTACGAAGGTGTGGGGGATTTAACTAAAATTGGGGAATTCGGGTGGGGGGAGGCTTGCAGATTTCATTAACAGGCCCCTGTCTCCTCCCCCTATTATTTAACAACTGCTTGAAACCGCTGTGGGGGTAGGAGGACGGATACATTTCAACCCAGAGCCTCCAGCTGCCTATTTCTGCAGTGAGGACAACACAGATCCCTCAACCTGAAAGCCCTCTGGACACTCAAAAGCACAACGTCTTATTACCCAGGTTATCCAGGCCGTCATAGTTGATGATGGAGCCGCTGAGGTTGGCTCCTTCCAAGCAAGTGTCTTTATCTTGTAGGAAAACCAAGCCGCCCTTCTGGTCCTCCCATTCCGTTTTGCCCCGGAGCCTGAAACAAAAACCATGTTGCTTTGTTACAACCCGTTCTTGTAGGTGGTTCTTTCACGGGGCCGCTTCAGCAAAAGGCAGGAAGCAGACGGGGTGTGTGCGCGAGGGGTGTAAAACTGGCAGGATTTTTCAGATAATCCTATGGGACTGCCTCTCCTGGTATGTCCCACGGAGGACCTTACGGTCTTCAAACAAAAACATCTTGGGAGATCCCGGGCCACAGGGAGGTTAGGCTGGCCTCAACCAGAGCCAGGGCTTTTTCGGCCGTGGCCCCGATCTGGTGGAACGCGCTGTCACAAGAGACTAGGGCCCTGCGGGACTTGACATCTTTCCGCAGGGCCTGCAAGACAGAGCTGTTCCACCAGGCCTTTGGCCAAGGCACAGTCTGACCCCCTCCTTCGGTAATCCTCATATAACTCTAGCCCAATGGTTGCCATTAATTTGACTCTGAATTGATTTTAGAATTGAATTGATTTTAGAATGTATTTCAATTAATTGATTGTGATTTTATGTAAATTGTGCTATTTTTACTGTTGTTAGCCTCTCTGAGCCCTGCTTCAGCTGGGGAGGGCAGGATATAAATAACTTATTATTATTATTATTATTATTATCATCATCATCATCATCATCATCATCATCATCATCATCTTCATTTCGGAATCTGGCTTTTTCTCTCTACAGAATTTGGGTGCTGGCGTTTTTTGTAAGACTGTTCTTAGGTTCGGATGCTTAACAGGTTCTAATTTTGAGAGAAGCTCAGAGAATGATGGCAAGGGAAAAGGGCCTTTCCTGGTCCCCATTATGGCATGTTCTACCCAGTGATTCCCCCCTCGCTCCTTGGCAGGTAAAGGTAGAGGGACCCCTGACCGTTAGGTCCAGTTGCGGACAACTCTGGGGTTGCGGCGCTCATCTCGCTTTATTGGCCGAGGGAGCCGGCGTACAGCTTCCGGGTCATGTGGCCAGCATGACTAAGCCGCTTCTGGTGAACCGGAGCAGCGCATGGAAACGCTGTTTTCCTTCCCGCTAGAGAGGTACCTATTTATCTACTTGCGCTTGATGTGCTTTCGAACTGCTAGGTTGGCAGGAGCAGGGACCGAGCAACGGGAGCTCACCCCGTTGCGGGGATTCGAACCGCCGACCTTCTGATCGCCAAGCCCCAGGCTCTGTGGTTTAGACCACAGCACCACTCGCTCTACCTAGGCATACTCTACCCAGTGATTTCCACCTGGCTCCTTGGCAGGTAGCACCAGGTAAAAACTTAACCTTTTCTCAGAGGTCTCTGACTGCCTTAGGCAATATAGTTAGCTGTGCTGCCAAGTTTTTCTGCTACAGATATGGAGGCTTCCTTTGTGCATTTTTTTTAATTGCATGTGTTTTTATGCAAATATGCTTCTACTGCAGCATATTTTTACCAGTTAATATCCAACTGAAGCCAGAACTCTTTCTTTTAGGGCTAACTGAAATACAGTTAGAAAAGGATTATGGACAATTACTCCAATATATGATTACTGCGACGAAACTACTACACGCCAAAAGATGGAAAGACCCACTATAGAAGAATGACGGATAAAATTATTGGACTTGGCTGAGATGGCTAAGCTAACATGTTTAATTAGAGAAAAATCACTACTAACATTTGTTAAGGATTGAAAATTTCTTAGGGATTTTCTGCCTGAAACAGAAAATGAACTTCTAATAGTTGGATTTTAAGACTGAAAAAAAATACTGGTTTATGGAAGAGAGAATGGTTGGATCTTA
The DNA here is from genome assembly GCF_027172205.1 of Podarcis raffonei. NCBI lineage: Eukaryota > Metazoa > Chordata > Lepidosauria > Squamata > Lacertidae > Podarcis > Podarcis raffonei. Next base: position 8,965,124 of record NC_070609.1, on the reverse strand, counting down.
AAGAATAAAAATCATATGTAGCTGTAGAGAGTCAGAACTCCTTTTTTCTACTGTATCTTTCATTAGTTTTTTCTTTCTTTTCCTTTTCTCTTGCTTTCTCTTCTTCAGATTTCTCCTTTTCTTATACTTTCTTCTTTCTGACTTTGCTCTTTTTTACCTCTGTTTTACCTCAGCATATTATATAAAAAGATACTTTACAATGGGTATGTATTTCTGTATATCTCTGAATAAGTATCAATAAATAAAATTTATTCATTGATAAATTTATTGAACAACAAAAAAAGGGCAACGTATTTTTACCTATGCTTTGAAATACATTGTATGTATTTTTGTATGACAAGAAGCTCAGCAAACAATAGCTATGTTTGTTTAAAAGCCTTTTCTCTCTCCTTTCCTGAGGGGTTTTAGAGGTGGTTTTAAATGCATGAGTGACTGGGATCAAGAAAATGGCTCCCACAGAAAACTGGCAGAAGAAGCCGCCCTCCCAGTTTTATTCTAGCTGCCTTGGGCTATAAAACTGGAAAGAACATCAAAGAAAACACCAAGAGGGAATCTATAGAGGCCCTCAGGGGATCCAGAGTCTCTGAGAAGATCCTCAGGTAACTCCCACAATGCAGTGCTTTGGCCGGGGCACATTTGACATACCTAATGCTTCCCTTCAAAGCCAGGACAAAGACAGCAGCTGCGATATTTTCCCCGAAATGGTTCTTCGCCTGGATGTTGTATCTGAGGGTCAAGTTGGGACATGTTAGTCATTCAAATCACTTGGAACCGGCTCTTTGTCGTTCACCCGATCCCACAGCGAGAAACATTAAAGGAGGGCATTAAACAAAACAAACAAACGTGGTTTAAAGCTACGCTGAGGCAGTAGGAAGTTCACTTTATGACGCTCATTTTTCAATCACACTTTCCTTTCCAACTTTGTCTCCATCTTCCTCCGCACTGAGCTCTCCAAGGGCAGCACTGAGATGTAAGCAAGGTTGGAAATTCTGATACACAGTGGTACCTCAGGTTACAGACGCTTCAGGTTACAGACTCCGCTAACCCAGAAATAGTGCTTCAGGTTAAGAACTTTACTTTAGGATGAGAACAGAAATTGTGCTCCGGCAGTGTGGCAGCAGCAGGAGGCCCCATTAGCTAAAGTGGTGCTTCAGGTTAAGAACAGTTTCAGGTTAAGTACGGACCTCCGGAACAAATTAAGTACTTAACCCAAGGTACCACTGTACAGTCATACCTCTTGTTACGTTTGCTTCAGGTTGCGTGTTTTCAGGTTGCGTCCTGCGGCAACCTGGAAGTACCAGAAAAGGTTACTTCCGGGTTTCGCCGCTTGCGCATGCGCAGACGTGCAAAATGATGTCACACGCATGCACGGAAGCGGTGAATCACGACCTGTGCATGCGCAGACGCGGGTTGCGTTCTGCTCATGTTGCGAACGGGGCTCCGGAACAGATCCCATTCGCAACCAGACGTACCACTGTATAAGCTAGGGGCCTAATGGCTCCTTAAACCAGGGTTACAGTTACCAAAACAGAATGCCTGGTTCCCATTCTGGGGTCGAGAGTCGCATGTTTTCAATACAGTATGACTTTTTGGTTCCTGAAATCCATTCTGATTGTGCAGCTGAAGCATCACGGATAGAATTCTACAGGAAGCGTTGCTAGTGTGAGAAAACAGTCCAGATCCATGGTTCCCCAGGCAGGCTGTCGGACTACAACTCCCATCAACCCTTCCCTTTGGCCATGTCAGCAGGGGCTGATGGGAGCTGGGAGCCCAGCAATGCCTAGCGGGTCACCTCTGGACTAGAAACTGTTGGAGGAACTGGACATGGAGGAAGGGGTTAATTTCCTTCATGAGCAAAACCACCCCATGTAGGAGTTAAGGCAACATGTGCAAGGTCAGCGAAGCCAGTTGCTATATAGGCGGCACTGAGCCATTGCCATAAGTGATTAAGGCATATCAGCTCATTAGTCAGTCAGCAAGTCTGTCTGTGAGCTGGAGTCTGTGACGCCTTAATTGCTGGAGCAACAGAAATACTTTGTGCTTGTATATACAGTATCTGCAATTTGCGCAGAGGTTGTGTTCCAAGGCAACGTGTGTGTTGGTGTGATGTGCTTCACCCTGCCCCCTTCTGGGGCCGAAAATAGTGCATGCATCTGTGGTCACACATGTACCTTAATAATAATAATAATAATAAATTTTATTTATACCCCGCCCTCCCCAGCCAAGGCCGGGCTCAGGGCGGCTAACAACTAATAATAAAAACAAATTGATTGAAATACAACTTAAAAACAATGTTAAATACAACATTAAAACATTAAAATACAGCCTTATCACAGAAGGAGAAAGGGTAAAAAAAAGACGGGGAATCAAATTGATTCCAAGCCAAAGGCCAGGCGGAACAACTCTGTCTTACAGGCCCTGCAGAAAGAAATCAGATCCTGCAGGGCCCTGGTCTCATGAGACAGAGCGTTCCACCAGGCCGGGGCCAGTGTTGAAAAGGCCCTGGCTCTAGTTGAGGCTAATCTAACTTCCTTAGGGTCTGGGACCTTTAGGGTGTTGCTATTTATGGACCTTAAGGTCCTCCGTGGGGCATACCGGGAGAGGCCTTACGCCTTGAATGTGTGTAGGTGGGGAACTGCCTGTATCTGTATCTGCAAAGCCTACAAACTGTACATATACATCAGCATCCGGAACTGTATTACTGAAGCCTTATCTTCTGCAGCTGTAAAATGTCTTGGACCTTAAGCTGCTTCTGTGTGGTGACTGGAACTGGGGACAACTTCTGCCACGTGGGTCTCTCACCTCAGATTCCCAACAGAAACGTTCCTGAGAAACACGAGGCAGGGGCATATACCTGTTTTTCCTTTGTGCGTTCCATAGCCTTAGCCTCTTGCCAAAGTCTACAATGGTTTCGATGTCATAGAAGCGGTCGCAGAGGTACTGGAGAAACTTGCTTCTCACGGGACCTGGAGTGGGGAAAGTTGATTTGCTCCTATACCGGAGGCTGGTGTAGCATAATGAGACGAAGCCTCTGCTGTGCTGGAACTGGAGAAAGAACAAACCAGGGGTAGGGACGGGGGGCGGGGAGAGAGCGTTATTTGGAAAGGAAGACACATTTTGTCGAAATATTGCAGTTTCCTTGTGTCATTCCTTTTTGCATCTCCAACGGGAGGTTGGAAATGTAACGTGACCATTTCCCACATTAACACAATAAATCCTTTTTAGGCCACCATTCTTCCGCTTTTCCAGGTCCAGCCGCTTGTTAACTCATTCTGCAATATAACTCTCCCGCATAATTTTTGGCATTTATATATTCTGCTCTCTATATGCTGGTGGGCTCCAACTCCCATCTAGGACTGGGCGATATGTGGTTTTGAACATCGCAATATATCAGCAGCTAAACCTTGCGATATACTGATATACCACAAAGTCTGAAATAAGGTTTTTCCCGCATTGTGATTTTTGCATAGCACATAAACACACCCACACGCATCATGATTCACGATATATCACCAGGTCAAAAATTGTGAAACTGCTATCACAATATGGACTTCAAACCTGTTTGGTATGATCTATCACCCAGACCTACTGACATCATCCCTGGCCATTGCTCACGTTGGCTGGGGCTGATGGAAGCTGGAGTTTAACAACATCCTCTTCCCTACTTTTTTAACCATGTACAGTGGAACCTTGATTCTCAAACTTAATCCATTCTGGAAGTTCGTTTGATTCCCAAACCGAAAACCAAGGCGTGGCTTCTGATTGGCTGCAGGAGCTTCCTGCACTCTAGCGGAAGCCGCGGCAGATGTTCAGCTTCCAAAAATTGTTCAAAAACAGGATCACTTACTTCCGGGTTTTCGGCATTCAGGAGCCGGTTTGTTCGTCAGCCAAGCCATTCTCACTGTACCTGAGAAAAGCAGCTACTGGGAAAGCCATAGCAGTGCCCAGTCCATCTGGTGGCTGTCAAAGCTGGAGGGAGAGGCAGGAAGCCCCCCTCCATCAGACAGACTAGGACCAGATGACACCTGGTCTCTAAGGAAGGATGCCATCAGCAGTGTGGGTGCAACCTGGTCATATTTTAAAGGGACCCCACTTGACCTCTGAATTTGCTCGTTCTCCTCTTCGCTGTCACATCCCTCCCACTTTTTGCATCATAACATCAGCCTGGCTGGATCAGACCAAAGCAAGCCCCTCTCATCATAGCTGTCAACTTACAGATTTGAAAATAAGGGACCAGCAGCCTCGAAAATGAGGGATCAGCAGCCAAAATAAGGGATTTTAGTCAACCAGCTGAAATGCGAAGTTAAAAGGGAACAGATAATTTGGGAGAGCAGCGCCGGTTTTTAGCCCTTCGTTTCCAGAGGTTGCTGCTCAAGACACCAGCTGATGAAACACTGCAATTAAAGAACTACAAGCAGCAACCACTTTTCGCGCATAACGAAGTCCAAGCTACGAAGATGCTGCTGCAGTTCTGTATCTTTTCTCTCGTGCTCCATCTGCAGCTCTCAGTTCCATCAGGCGGGGCGGGAGGAAGGGGGGGAAATAGCGCCCAAAGTAAACCCACAGATCAGACCATCTATGCTAGTCTACCACTACAAATCTATGGGAGAAGCGCTTGCGGTCCTTCCTCCGCTTTCCCCCTCTATGGTTAGCCCTTGGAACACCTGTCCGCACCTCTGCCTCCGCCTCCTCTCTCTGAACTGCTTTCTCCATGGTTGCCCTCGCTCTCCTCTCAAGGCTCCTCAGCAATTCATAGGCAATGCAGGGCTGCCTATCTCATTCGGGTCCTTCGGCGGCACAGCCGCAGTACGGCCTAGCGGGAGCGGGAGCGGCAGTGACGGGCAGAGGGGAGGCCCCAGGTAGAGACGCTCAGTTCGGCGGCCACGAGGAGGATGGCGACGGAAGGGCCAGAGGGGCTCCCGGGGGCCGAGGCTGGTGAGAGGAGGCCGGAGGGGGGCAGGCCAGGCAGCCAAGCAACACAGTTGGAGCCTCCCTCCTCCCTGGCCGGCAGGGAGGGAGGGAGAGGAGCTGCTTCCTTTGAAACCCGGGAAATTTAAGGGACATCCATCAATAAGGGACAGCAGCGGGACATGGCGCTGGGATAAGGGAGTTTCCCGCCAAATAAGGGACGGTTGACTGCTATGCCCTCTCATCCAGCAGCTCGACTTCCCACGGTTGTCAACTCGATGCCCCCAGAACATGGAAGCAATAACCCCACGCTGTTTGTGAGCTCCCTACAGCCATCTGATTGGTCCCTATGAAACCCTGCCTCCTACACCCCAAACCGGATGGAATTGGAAGAAACCATTTTGGTTGCAGGGGAGGAGGTAGGGGGGGAGTAGGGTATTTTGTTGTTGTTGTTGTTGTTGATTAGGTTTATATACTGCCCTTCATGATAAGATCTCAGGGTGGTTCACCGAATGAATAACAGGTAAAAACAAGCAAATTACTAAAACAAACAAACGGAAACCCAGCGAAACAATAACACTCCCCTTCCCACAGACACATTTAAAAAGTTGTAGAATATTAATCAGCCAAAGATTATCTATATGTTTATACGCATTAATAATAGTCCGCCCTTTCCCCTTCTTCGTTCCAACAGTTTTTTGGGTACTGATTTATTTTAACAAGGGGGCTGGTGCTGTGCCCTTTTTTTGGTAACCATTTGTATGGTTTTAATAGATTTTATAGATTACATATATGTATTTACTCTTACTTCTATCAATGTTCAACTGTTTTTAATGAGTGGATTTTTTCCCTTATGTTTTAGTGGTTCTTATTTTTATATGTAAGGTGCCTTGAGTCCCATCAGGGGGTAAAGGCAGGGTATGTATGTCTAAATAAATAAATATCTTGGTCTGATCCAGCAGGGCTCTTGTGCTGGTCTCCAGTCTATTTAGATCTGCTGCCCCCTCCCCTTATCCTTTCTTTGCCTCCTTCTACACCCACCCACAGAAACACGCCACAATTCCCATTTTATATGCACAAGCAACAGTTGGTCCTCCTGGTGAGCCCATATTGTTTCACCATATTGATTCAGATCTGGAGCTCTTACATCCAGATCTGTCAAACTAGGGTTGCTAAACCGGCCAGACTAAAAAAAGAAAAAGAACTTTGTGGCAAGTGAACATCCCCATCTGCTAATGTCTGCAGACAACACACTGCTCATAAGAGACAAAACCCAGGAAGGAATTTGCAATCCCATCCGCAATCCAAGGTGCCAAACAGATGCATTAAGGGCTGCTTTCAAGCAGAGAAACAGGAAAGGAAATGTTAAAGAGGGAAACCAACAGACCACATTTCTTCCCAGCCTGTCTAGCTGACAACCAAATCAATCACAAGCCAGGGAAAAGAAAAGTCCTGTTTACAAGTTGCCCTCTGGCACCGCAGCAAGGCTGGCTGCATCCGCTTCAAAAAATCTCAGACTAGTTAAGCAATTAGGATGTTGCCTTATGAATCACGGGAGGGAAATTGCACAGCAGCAGTTTCAGAGTTACCTCTCACACTTTCTTCCCGTGCAGCCATAAGAACAAAAGAGAAACCCAACTGGATCGGAACGTGTAGTCCATCTAGGTCAGGCATCCCCAACTTTCGGCCCTCCAGATGTTTTGGACTACAGTTTCCATCATCCCTGACCACTGGTCCTGTTAGCAAGGGATCATGGGAGTTGTAGGCCAGAACATCTGGAGGGCTGCAGGTCGGGGGTGCCTGATCTAGGTTAATGTTCTATTTTTAATAGCAAGCAACCAGATTCATCTGGATATTTGCAGAGGTGAGACCTCTGCTGAGGTGCTCTCCTCGCTGCCACGTTGCACAGTGAGCAAGGGAAGTCTCCTGTTCACATCTCCCCTCATGAACAATCCGCTATAGCCCTCTTCAGACATTTCGGGCAAACTCAAAAGATAGGGAATGGGCAGGAACGTGCACACAAACCTTACAACCAACCACGCACCTAAGTTTTGTTTTGGCTCCGCTTCTGTTGGCGCTTACTACCTGAGTTTGCCATTAGAGGCAGCAATATTTTGATTTAACCAATTAATTACACATAGAGGATTAGCAACACAAGCTTAACACTGTCAACTCAGATGCAAGCTCCATTAAATTCTACCGGGCTTAAAGGTAAAGGTAAAGGGACCCCTGACCATTAGGTCCAGTCGTGGCCGACTCTGGGGTTGCGGCGCTCATCTTGCTTTATTGGCCGAGGGAGCCGGCGTACAGCTTCCGGGTCATGTGGGCAGCAGGACTAAGCCACTTCTGGCGAACCAGAGCAGCGCACGGAAACGCCGTTTACCTTCCCGCTGGAGCGGTACCTATTTATCTACTTGCACTTTGACGTGCTTTCGAACTGCTACGATGGCAGGAGCAGGGACCGAGCAATGGGAGCTCACCCTGTCGCGGGGATTTGAACCGCCGACCTTCTGATCGGCAAGTCCTAGGCTCTGTGGTTTAACCCACAGCACCACCCTCAGCTAAATGGGATTAGGCTGCAATCCAAATGCGCTTTCCTGGGAGCAAGCCCCACTAAATTCAGCAGGGTTTACACTGGAGTAGACATGGCCAGGACTGAGCTGTAAACCCTTTTAAATAGTGCACAACCCTGGGTAAGGTCAGAAATCCAGCAGGTGACTGGTTTCCTGGCAAGGAGACAACAGTGAAGGCAAAAACTCCTACACATTTTCTGTCTGCCATGCAGTTGCTAACAGCACAAGAGCCCTGCCAGGCAAAACAGCAACCCAACATTTTAAAATTACATATTACGAATGCTGTACAGAATAGAATAGTCAGAACACAGAAGCAACATCTTTTGTTGATGTATAGCACCACCAGCTGGTCGTACAGCAAACACTGTTTTTGGAATCCACATTGCAGTGGTACCTCGGGTTAAGAACTTAATTCGTTCCGGAGGTCTGTTCTTAACCTGAAACTGTTCTTAACCTGAGGTACCACTTTAGCTAATGGGGCTTCCCGCTGCTGCCGGGTGATTTCTGTTCTCATCCTGAAGCAAAGTTCTTAACACGAGGTACTATTTCTGGGTTAGCAGAGTCTGTAACCTGAAGCGTCTGTAACCTGAAGTATCTGTAACCCAAGGTACCACTGTAATGAAAACAAGTGCAAACCCAGGGAGCTGTAGGTGTTTAGCCAAAACAAAATAAAGACTAGACACTTATGAACTCGGCTACTCAGAAACCAATACACATTTCTCTATTGTATGAGCAACTGACCCCATGAATCACTGTACAAAAGGAGAGAGGAAGGGAAGAGCAGCATCAGCTAAGGAACCCTTTCTGCTGGGATGGGAGAATGTGCTGCTGACATCTTCCCAGCAAGGCTTCTGTGCTTTTAGCAGTAGCAGGTGTCAGGCAAAAATGCAACAGGTGAAACTATCCTCAGCAGAGAGATGCAGTAATGGGAAAAGTTTCCAACTACCAAATTATCTCTTTTGTCACAGCTGTTAAAGCACAGCAGCTCTGGTATAATAAGAAATTGGCAACCAAGGTAACCAAAGTAGCTATGAGCTCTCATCATCTTCCCCCAGGAGATGCAAGGAGTGTTGCCGGTTCCCACTTTTTTTAAGTCTTGCTGCTGATAAAGTCCTCCAAATGGAACCGTTGCTTGCGGAGAAATTCAACAGTAGGAATAAGCGCCCCTTGCTTAATTTCTATCCGCCAAGTTGCTGCTAACGGTGCGGGCGAAAAGCCCGTAGAAAAGGTGACAACCGTGCAGAGCAGAGATTAATTTGGGGAGGAAAACATCCATTTCCCCAGCAGCCACATGGAAAGCAGCAACAACAGCACATTCTCTTCTCCATGCCGGCCGTGTGAAAGTAAACACTTCCTCGCTTCCGACTCCCCACCCCCGGTCCTTCCAGCTCCGCTGCTAACATGGCCAAGACAAGATTGCCAAGGGAAAAAAACCATGCACCTCCACCAGGTCACTTACCAACATGGGCGCAGCCATCTTGGACAAGTCATGTGACATTCGGTAAGGGCACTTGAAGGAGGGCGGAAACGCCGTCTAGGATCCTGTTCCAATGCTACTGAGCATGCGCCGTAGATTCTAGGCATGCTCAAAGGCGGCAAATGAAGTCGCCTGTCGATTTCTTGCCCTTACCTGGAATTGGAGATGTATTTACTCTATGTGTTCTCAAGACGGAGGAGACGAGCTCCTTTTAAGGAAAGAGGGCAAGACTGTTCAAATCGATGTGGTGCTATCAGATAAAATTCATTTGACCAGGTGTTGAAATATGTAAAGGCTTCTTCCCTGGTTGACAACAAGACAAGGTTTTACTGGCTTAGCCAGGATTTCATTCTTTTGACCAAGTGCCACGACAGGAAGATTGAAACCAGGCTAGAAATTCATATGTTGTTTTCGACATTGATTCATCTAATCTCTGCAAGATCGTGGTGATTTAAATAAAGAATGAGGTTTTGGAAATGTCTGCAAATGTCCAAAGGGATTGTCATTAACAACGATTGTTTTAAAAGTGCCTCTTTGAAGCACTCTGCATGTGGTCAGAGGCACGTCTGTGGGTGGGTGCAAGTTGGTGTAATAAAAGGAAGGCATTCAGCACATGCTCACAAGCAAAACCTGCATTGAGTTTCTGGTTCCTCCAGGTCAGAGTGAGAAATACTATTACCATCCCCACCGTTTCCTCTATCTATAATCTATCATTAAATTTTTTGTTTTACAGTTTAGAATAATCATTTAAAAATCCTTAAAATATCAATGGAGAGATGTGGGTGGCACTGTGGTCTAAACCACAGAGCCTAGGGCTTGCCAATCAGAAGGTTGGCGGTTCAAATCCCTGTGAAGGGGTGAGCTCCCGTTGCTCGGTCCCTACTCCTGCCCACCTAGCAGTTCGAAAGCATGTCAAAGTGCAAGTAGATAAATAGGTACCGCTCCGGTGGGAAGGTAAACGGCACATTTCCATGCTCTGCTCTGGTTCGCCAGAAGGGGCTTAGTCATGCTGGCCACATGACCCGGAAGCTGTCTGCGGACAAACGCTGGCTCCCTTAGCCTATAGAGCGAGATGAGCGTGCAACCCCAGAGTCGTCCGCGACTGGACCTAATGGTCAGGGGTACCTTTACCTTTACTAAAGTATCAATGACTTCCCTTCTTTTCTTTCCATAGTTCATTTTGCACATCATAAATCCCTGCATATTTTACAAAAACTAAACCATTCAGTATTCCGTTATTCCATCCATCAAAACTTATTTACACTGTTGAAATTATCTTAACGCTGCCAACGTTTTCAAGTGTACACAATTTCCCACCGTATATTCAATAAACATTTTCCAATCTTCTCTAAACATATGTTCTTGTTTGCTTATTCTATATGTACCATCCCCACCATTTCCTTGCCCAGGTACTGTCTTAAGAATAACTTTTCCTTAATACTTCCTTGGGCTCCACAGGAGAGGCCTGCGGGGTCAAACGTAAAGCATCCATCATTCTGCTTTCAAAAACAGTAGGTTACCGGTAACTGCTCTAAATGTATGGTGTGATCTGGCCTGTTTACCTGTATACTAATCTTAACAAATCTTTCAGGTGCTCATACTTAAATACCTGCAACAGAGAGGTGCAAGAGGTTTCTGCAGACATGGGAACCCACGGAGGTTCGCATAATTTTTTTTTCTATATAAAAATCAAGGGGAGGGGAAGAGATCATTATTTCAGCCACTCTTACTGTGGGCACAGTCATGCCATACATTTAAAGTACTGTGACGTAATTTCAAAGAGTCATGGCTTCCCTCAAAAAATCCTGGGAGTTTGCTGTAGTTTGTTAAGGGTGCTGAAAGTTGTTAGGAGAGCTACAGAGCTCCCTTATTCCGGTTTCTAGAGTGGTTTAACAACCAACTCCTCTTCACAGGGAACTCAGAGGAGAATAGGGTGGGGGGCTCTCCTAATAACTCTCAACAAACAACGGATCCCAGGATCCTTTGGGGGACGCCATGGCAGTTTAAAGCGGTATCATAGTGCTTTAATTGTGTGCTGTGAATGTGGGTGTTTTGGTGGGATCAAAAAAGAGCAGGTAAGGAGAGAATGGGAGTGCTTCATCATGCAATGACTAACAGTCGACTCACGCCCTCTGAGTCTACCTTGACCTTAAAAGCAAGCATCTCTATCTAGCCCTCTGGCATCATCACATCCTGTGGCAGGGAATTGCTTTCAGTTAATTATGTGTGATGATGTGTTACTTCCTTCTCCTGTCTGTGTGTATGTACAGTATCTGTGTGTTCTGGATTGTGAGGGCGTGTCCTGCGCTCTCACCGCCTAGTGCCCTGACAGGACTTTCTGTTCCTTGTGGGGCAGAAAGAGAAAACAAGGGCGTATGAATAGGCTCCGTCACCAGCTGCACCCCGGACTTTGCACTGACAGCCCAGCTGGCCACTTGCAGAGCTGGGCCTGTTTCTTCCAAGCCTCTCTTCTCTCTTTTTCGGGTGGCATTTCTGGTGTCAGCGACTGCTGTGGAATGCAAGGAGATAAAGAGCTTCAAAGATCCCCCGAACCACTTAAGAAAGGAGTTAATGGGTTGGGGGCTTCCAAGTTCCAATGTTTGCCTGCTCAGGTGTCACACTCTCCTGATCCCGCTTTGCATATTCTCTCAGAGCTGAGGGGTCTTGAGGAATAATTGGAAGCAGAACTAGGTAGTCATATTTCTTTTGCTTCAACGCACCAGCCGGCATTCACCCAGCACCCTCAAGCTTCCACCCTCGCTCCTAGACAGCTCCTGTCTACCTTGAAGGCATCTTCTGCCATTCTACCATCAAGATTATTATTTTTTACATCTCCCTCTGAAGACCTCCCTCCAAGGCGCACCAGGATGAAGGCCGACTTGAGGCTGGTAAGGTGAGTGAACGATGGGACAAGTTAGAACGGCCAACCCCAGTTGGCAAACAAGTAGACCTGTAGAACAGGCAGCTGATTTACCTGACATAGTTTTAACTGTTTAATTTCCCATAGATTGAAGAACCCTTAGGATGTAGTAGGCTGATGTCCATTTGGGCTGATAGAGTGAAAGGCGGGGAGGTCAACAGCAGGTGGCGCCAGAGACAACAACAGGCAGAACCAACCAATTCTACTTTGGGTCCCTGGCTTGCAGCTGAATTCTACAAGGGGCAACACTGAGACTAAAGAGAAGGAACCTGACAGGCAGGGCCACCCGCTGGGTGGATTGTAATAAAGAAGGCAGGAAGGTTGGGGTCTGGCTGAGGGCCAACTGAGGTTGGTGAGGCAGTACCCCATTCACCTGATTGGATGAGCCTCCAATGCCTTAGACTTATAGCTTGAAAATGGTCCTGGGAATCCAGGGTGCCTGAAGAAAGGCACAACTTTAGTGTGGAATTGTTATGCTTCCCTCTCCCAGTTTGTATGGGGCATCCACATGCCAGGTCTATGAGCACCAATGCCCTCTGTTGCTGACCAACAAAAGTTTGGAAGACATACAGCTGTTGTTTGTTTGCATTTTGCGGCTCAGAAATCCAGGCAGACGTTTGGAGCAGTATCTGGTGTCACGCATTTAGTTTTTCTGCCTCCTGTTTGGGTTGGAGCTTTCTATCTTACAAAGAAAGGACCTGCGGATTTAAGCTTGTTGGTTGCTGGCATCTGTCTGTCTCAGGAGACCACGGAGGAGTGTGCCATGGAGGGTGAGGTCAAGCTGTTGGACGGTTGCAGCGCCTGCTGTGGCAGTAGAGACCAATGCAGGAGAGACATGTTATGTTGCAGCTGGGGCAGAAGAAGGCGGTCTGGTTGCGCTGCTGCACATGACCGTGCAGCAGAGACCGCACCACCATGATGCTAACTTTTCCTCCGCCCTTTTCATGTCTCTCCTGGTTCTGCGAGACCAGCAGGGAGAGGAGCTTGTCAGGGCAACCTAACCAGGGTCTTTTCCACTTTCCAGGGAGAGTCATGAACCAGGAGCAGAGAACCTTCCAATGGACACCTGGAGCAACGAAGAGGAGTCTCCCTTCAAAGGATTGCCCCCCTTGCCTAAAGTGTTTCGAGAGCTCAGCTTGCCTTCATTTTCTCTGCCTGGGGAAGAAGAGCAGGAAGCAGCCCAAGAGCTTGAGGGGAGCTGCCCCGGCCTCCAAGACAAGATTGCCTGGGTGCACGGTGAAATGGTGAGGCCCTCTTTAAGCCGGGAGATGTCCTTCAGGTGCCTGTTGGACCACAACTCTTGGGTCCTTGTCCATGATGGTCCTGCGTAAGAGCTTCCCATTGGCACCTGGGATGCCACTGTTGAGAACAAGGTGGTGGACTAGCTAGTGCACTGATTGAACAGGCTATTCTTATGGAGTCCAACAAGATCTGGAGGACACTGTGTTGTTGTTGTTTATTAAATGTATATACAGTGGCACCTCAGGTTAAGTACTTAATTCATTCCGGAGGTCCGTTCTTAACCTGAAACTGTTCTTAACCTGAAGCACCACTTTAGCTAGGAGAAGGGAAACTCTGATCCTAACCCTCTGTTGCCTTGCAGGATATCTTTGGGAGCAGAAAAGGCTCCGGAGTAAACCCTACACAATTCTGAAGTTGTCCCTAAGGCGGTTGGATGGTGCCTTGTACGCCTCCTTCCATCAACTCCTCAGCCAAGCTGGTGCCCAACATCTTGCTCAGCTTTCCATTGGACCACATCAGAGAGGCCGAGAGGGGGGTCTTGTCAACTGAGCAGCCCCGGACCTCCATCCACACTGCCCAGGCTTCCGCCCCAGCGAGGTCACTTCAGTGCTGCTAACACGGCCGTTTGACTTCACCCCCGGAAGCGCACTCCATTGTCTCTCAAGACGGACAGCTGCCTACAGCAACTCTGGTTCTGATGTGCTCACCAAAATACAGTGGTACCTCGGGTTAAGTACTTAATTCGTTCTGGAGATCCGTTCTTAACCTGAAACTGTTCTTAAGCTGGAGCACCACTTTAGCTAATGGGGCCTCCTGCTGTCGCCACACTGTCAGAGCATGATTTCTGTTCTCATCCTGAAGCAAAGTTCTTAACCCGAGGTAATATTTCTGGGTTAGCGGAGTCTGTAACCTGAAGCATATGTAACCCGAGGTACCACTGTACCGCCCTTCATGGGGACGTGGGTGGCGCTGTGGGTTAAACCACAGAGCCTAGGACTTGCCGATCAGAAGGTCGCGGTTCGAATCCCCACGATGGCGTGAGCTCCTGTTGCTCGGTCCCTGCTCCTGCCAACCTAGCAGTTCGAAAGCACGTCAAAGTGCAAGTAGATAAATAGGTACCGCTCCAGCAGGAAGGTAAACGGCGTTTCCGTGAGCTGCTCTGGTTCACCAGAAGCAGCTTAGTTATGCTGGCCGCATGACCCGGAAGCTGTACACCGGCTCCCTCAGCCAATAAAGCGAGATGAGCGCTGCAACCCCAGAGTGGGTCACGACTGGACCTAATGGTCAGGGGTCCCTTTACCTTTACCACCCTTCATCCGAAGATCACAGGGTGGTTCACAACATAAAAATACAAATAAATAAATAAACGAGAGCGCAAAACACAAACTTCTCCAGGCTATGTGCACAACACACATTTGCAAACACATTTAAAGAACGTCCTCCCCAAGAATCCTGGGATCTGTAGTTTGTTCAGGGTGCTGGGGCCTGCAGCTCTGCAAGAGGCTTAAACTACACTTCCCATGATTCTTTGTGGGGGCAGATTGCTTTAAATGCATGGTGTGTATACAGCCCTTATCGTGCTTATATCGCCAGGACATCGATAGAGAATGAAAATGATTGCTTTCTTTGCCATGCAGCTGAGATTGCGGTGGGCTGACCAGGCGCTTTTCCGCCATCTCTACACCCTCGCGTTGGAGATCCAGGACCTGAAGGAGTTGCAGCTGGAGATGGATGCCTTTTGGAAGGAGGAGGTGCTTGTGGACGAGCAAGGCCACGTACGAGACACCACCAGCGCAGCCACGAATGTCCACTCGGCAGCCGCTTTTGAAATGACCATCTGAAAATTGGGGGAGCCGCGGCCAACTCTGATCCATCCTTACTCACATGCAAACCGTGATCTGGTGCTCCAGTCACCAAGCAACGAACCTGTATCTGTGAATGCACCTTCAGTCCCAAGATTTAGAGGTGGTGACTTTATAACCCTGCCTCTAGAGACAATGAGGCAGCCATTGGGCAGTATTCAGCAAGTTGCACCTTTGGTTTTGGTTTTCTCACTTCTGGTCTATGTAAGTTGCACCTTAGGCCTAAGGCAAGGTGCACCTTTGGTTTTGGTTTTCTTACTTCTGGTCTATGTAAGTTGCACCTTAGCCCTCAGACAAGGTGCACCTTTGGTTTTGTTTTTCTTACTTCTGGTCTATGTAAGTTGCGCCTTAGGCCTAAGACAAGGTGCACCTTTGGTTTTGTTTTTCTTACTTCTGGTCTATGTAAGTTGCGCCTTAGGCCTAAGACAAGGTGCACCTTTGGTTTTGTTTTTCTTACTTCTGGTCTATGTAAGTTGCGCCTTAGGCCTCATGGCAAGTTGCACCTTTTTGTTTTGTTTTGTTTTGATGGCTGTGGATCCTTTTCTCTCCTTGGCATGGGAGAATGGCTTTTGGTCTTTTTGCCTCTTTTGCATGGGAGCATGCCTTTTGATCCCTTTGCAGCTGTTGACTCCTGTTCGCCCAGCCCCTTGAGGGAGGAGACTGTACTGGCTGCAGGCAAGGGGGTTTTTCAGTTTGGGCCTGAGATTTTATATGGGCCTGGCCCATAGCTGTCAAGCGTCCCTTATTTGGCGGGAAACTCCCTTATCCCAGCGCCATGTCCCGCTGCTGTCCCTTATTGATGATGCCCCTTAAATTTCCCGGGTTTCAAAGGAAGCAGCTCCTCTCCTTCCCTCCCTGCCGGCCAGGGAGGAGGGAGGCTCCAAGTGTGTTGTTTGGCTGCCCGGCCCAGCCTCCTCTCACCAGCCTCAGCCCCCGGGAGCCCCTCCCCGCCGGGACTGGCGGGAGCCTCAGGCCCTTCCGCCGCCATCCTCCTCATGGCCGCCTGAGTGTCTCTGCCTGGGGCCTCCCCTCTGCCCTGCGCTGCCACCGCTCCTGCTAGGCCGTACTGCGGCTGCGCCGCCAAAGGACCCAGATGAGATGGGCAGCCTGGCGTTGCCTATGAATTGCTGAGGAGCCTTGAGAGGAGAGCGAGGGCAACCATGGAGAAAGCAGTTCAGAGAGAGGAGGCGGAGGCAGAGGCGCGGGCAGGTGTTCCAAGGGCTAACCATAGAGGGGGAAAGCGGAGGAAGGACCGCAAGCGCTTCTCCCATAGATTTGTAGTGGTAGACTAGCATAGATGGTCTGATCTGCGGGTTTACTTTGGGCGCTATCCCCCCCCCTTCCTCCCACCCCGCCTGATGGAACTGAGAGCTGCAGATGGAGCACGAGAGAAAAGATACAGAACTGCAGCAGCATCTTTGTAGCTTGGACTTCGTTTTGCGCAAAAAGTGGTTGCTGCTTGTAGTTCTTTAATTGCAGTGTTTCATCAGCTGGTGTCTTGAGCAGCAACCTCTGGAAACGAAGGGCTAAAAACCGGCGCTGCTCTCCCAAATTATCTGTTCCCTTTTAACTTCGCATTTCAGCTGGTTGACTAAAATCCCTTATTTTGGCTGCTGATCCCTTATTTTCGAGGCTGCTGGTCCCTTATTTTCAAATCTGTAAGTTGACAGCTATGGCCCGGCCTGGCCGAGGGAGTGCAGGGGGCAGCCCCAGGTGTTTGCATTGAAGGTGGGACTGTGACCCTGCGTGTGGGTGTAAAGTACATTTTGCTGGGGAAAGAACTGTGTTCCCTTGCTAGCAGTTAGAATTTTATTTTATTTTTCTTTCCCTGCCTGTTCCTTGCATTTTTTAATTATTATTTCCAGGCCTTATCTCCCAGAAAAAAGTGGGGAGGCCTGGGTTGTTGCTCAGGCCCTCTGCCTCAGAAGGGGGGCAAGCTGGGGGCTGAGAGGTCTTCTCTAACAAACTTTTTATAAAATATATATATTGAGTGCTTTATTGGCAGGTTTTTCACTGAATTGTGCTGCCTAGATATGAGCCTTCTGTAACAGCTATAGGCCTTCTGAAAAGGCCTGACCTACAAGTTTCTCACTGCTTTGTGTATTTTGTCTTGGGCAGCTGCCACACAGCAAAATGCCAGAAGGCCAAGGAGCCCCTCCCTCATAGCTGTCAATTTTCAGATTTGAAAATAAGGGAACATCAGCCTCGAAAATAAGGGATCAACAGCCTCACCTGTCCCAGGGACAGTCTACGGGATATATAACAATCCGGGATAGCAGCGGCGCTGGAATAAGGGAATTTCCCACAAAAAAAGGGAAGGTTGCCAGCTATGCCCTCCCTGCATATCATAGAACGACTTAAACAAGAGGCAGGAAAAGGCATAGCACATTTGTTGGATGTGGCAATGGAGGTGTACGTGACGTGGAATGAGGGAGGCAAGTGAAGAATAGGATGCAGGAAAAGGCGAGGCTGTTAGCAGCAGCAATTGCAGTAGGAGCCCCAGATCGTGAGGATGTGGGGGAACATGGAACCCCAGGAGAAAAGGGGGGAGACTGGGACGCAACCAGTGCGCCCTATGCAAGAAGGAAGGTCATTGGAAGAACGAGTGCCCTGAGATTCTCAACTTTTTGGATGGGCCCTGAAGGAGGTGGCATTATTGCATTGCAGAGCACATCAGTAGGGTAATTGGATTTACCATTTTCGCATAAAAAGGTCTGTAGGCACCTAGACATGTGCTTAGGACCCAGACGCTGACTTAATACTGACTTTGCACCGGCAGAACCCCTGCCCCGGTGTGGGTTAGGACACTGGCAACGAGACAATGGCCCTCTGCTACAACCACACACTGGAGGCTGGTTGTTCCATGCCAGAGGTCATCAAACTAAGGCCCGCGGGCCGGATACGGCCCACTGGGCTCGTTAATCCGGCCCGCAAACCTTGCGGACCCCACGCAATTTGTGCCATTACCGCAGATATTCGGAAAGTAGCCCTTGTGCCAGTACAAGTCTGGAATACTAACCCATTAAGCAATTGCTGTTTGGGACCAGATGGATGGCAGGCCTAGCAAAAGGAGCATCCATGTTTTTCCCAGCAGTCCTTGCCTTGATTATATTGGTGCCTTGTCTACTTGCCTTAGTCTGTCCCTTGGTTTCTAGCATGCTTTCCAATATAGCCCAAAAGCAGTTATTTTTGCAATACCACCAACTGCCTCAGGAGGGTCAAGGTGGGTTACCTGAGGGTCAAGCTGAATGGTGCAAGTAATCTCCTACCTTTAAGCTTGAAAGGGAGGAATGTGGTGGCGGCCCAAAGGGCCACAATAAATGTGATGATGTGTACCCCTGTATATCTTTGAGTGTGCTTCTAATAGAGAAGTTATGGTAACCTGTTGCTTTATGAAACTGATGATTTTGCAAGTCCCCCCCCCAAAAAAAAAAATTGGGGCAGAAATACAGCTATTATGTGAATCACAAAGATACAGCACAAAGCTAAAACACAAGTTGGTACATGGTGCAAGTGGCTACCTGTAACACAGGTTCCCAACATGCACACTAACGCAGTGTAACAGAACACGGTGGGAATCAGAACTTACCGGTAATCAGCAGAAATTGCCAGTGCTTATTGCACATGTGTATTAAACATGAAATGAGGTAATGATGTATAGGATTGGTGAAAATTGAAATGCTTTGTTTGAAATTTTATAAATACTACCGCCTGGACCGCTGGGCAGGGTTGCAGTTTTGTGGAACGATCCGACTGTAACCTATTGCTTTGCAATAAACAACGTTGGACTCCTAACTCCTTACATTTCTGAGTTTTATTGGCGTAAACTCAGGAGAAAAGCTATTTTCTGGCTTACAACACAAGGACTCTTCCTCACTTTTCCCCCTGCACTCAAACTCAGGACGAAAGGGAGAAATGTGCTAAGAAGAAGGCATGCTTGGCAAACCCTTTGCGTGATCAACTTCTGCCTGGAAACCTATGTCTCCACTGTGGGAGGACGTGTGGATCCAGAATCGGCCTCCACAATCACTTATGAACTCACCATGTTTGTGGAAGACTATCTTTATGTTGTTATTTCTATGTATATCATGCTATGGCCACACGGCTAATGCAATAAAATCTATTGATATCTTACTCAGCTACGAGGGATCGCCAAAGAAGAAGATAGGAGAAACATTATCTTGTGGAAGCAGAAACTTCCGCACTCATACGTTCACACAGTGCTACGTTACGATACAACCCAGTGGTTTTTAAAATAATCTCCCCTTTTGCTGCGTAGGTTCCTCCCCATTTATGCATGCTCCATTTGCATGCAACACACACAGTGCTAGGAACCCGGAAGTGGAACCCGGAAATGGGGAGTATCCTGGAGAGGCCTCCTGGCTCGTGACGAGACCCTCATCAGAGCCCGAAGAGTTCTTACCAATGTTCTTTATTCAATATTCACAGAGAGAGGCTTAGAAATGCAGCCTCTTGGAGTAATGGTGTTGCGCCGGGTAAATCTCCACCCCCCCTTTTCTCCTACTTCCTCATTCGTCAACAGCACCCCCCCCCCCATGGTTGCCACTTAGGGCCATCTGTCTCCAAGCCCTTTGCTATCCTACTTCCAATGATCGCCGGGTTCAGGGGGGCTGGAATGCTTTCTAGTGATAACTGTTGGGATATTCCGTTCCACCTTAAGAACAGACGTGTGGAATTGTTGTATGTCACATGTCTGTTTACACTCCAGCACAGCTTTTGCTTTAGCTGCTTGCTTTGGACACGAAGGAGATCGGACATGTTTCCTTTTGTCCTGATGTATGCTGAATAAGGGACCCGGGTGGCGCTGTGGGTTAAACCACAGAGCCTAGGGCTTGCCGATCAGAAGGTCGGCGGTTTGAATCCCCGCAACGGGGTGAGCTCCCGTTGCTCAGTCCCTGCTCCTGCCAACCTAGCAGTTTGAAAGCACGTCAGAGTGCAAGTAGATAAATAGGTACCGCTCCGGCGGCAAACGGCGTTTCCGTGCACTACTCTGGTTCGCCAGAAGCGGCTTAGTCATGCTGGCCACATGACCTGGAAGCTGTACGCCAGCTCCCTCAGCCAATAAAGCGAGATGAGTGCCGCAACCCCAGAGTCAGCCACAACTGGACCTAATGGTCAGGGGTCCCTTTACCTTTGCTGAATAAACTGCTTGTAAATATGCTCACACAGCCTCTCTCGCCACTTCTATTGCGTAGTGTTTACTCTGCTGAGTAGCGTGCCCCAGCTTCTGAAGCTCGAGTCGCAGATGCTGCACTGAGGACTGGAGATCGCCCGGCACACCAGCGGGTGGGCTGGAGCCAGCTGGGGGCCTGCCAATTGCCCCCATTTCCTTGGTTGCATCCCAACGTGTCAGCCAGCTGCTCTGGCTCTGCTGCTTCCTCTCCCATTATTTCCCAACTTTCCCCCTCATCTGCCTCTGAGCGGTGACCTCCTGCAAACCACTGTTCTAAATCTATACTGTCTTCCTCTTCTCTGGAAGGGTCAGACTGTCTCCACCATTCCTCCTCTGTCCAGTCCTCCCCGTTTACCTTCCCGCCGTTTACCTTCCCGCCGGAGTGGTACCTATTTATCTACTTGCACTTTGAGGTGCTTTCGAACTGCTAGGTTGGCAGGAGCAGGGACCGAGCAACGGGAGCTCACCCCGTTGCGGGGATTTGAACCGCCAACCTTCTGATCGGCAAGTCCTAGTCTCTGTGGTTTAGACCACAGCACCACCCGCATCCCCGTACCAAGTTATGATTAGGTTCTGTTAAACTCTGCTTAGAAAAGATGTTTTCTATTGCTTTGGGAAACGGATTCCAGCAGACCTCCATCAAGGAGGGTTTTACAGCTCCCGTTTTTCTACCTTTCGTCGCAAACTTTCTGCCCTGCCCCTGGGACAAACAGCCTTTAACCCACAGTCTCCCGCACAGAAACGAAGCAGATATTTTTCTCTTTCCACGGAGATACAGCGATGGGAAAAGCTTCACCATCCCACAAGCCAGACAGCAAAGGAGCAAAAACCAGTAAAAGAAAAGAAAAAATATATTGGCATCCTTATTGACACTCCATCTTCCACCCGCTAAGAAATCCAGCTCCATCGACAGATCATCGTCGTCATATCAACAACAGTGAAGAATCAAGGGTATTAAAAATAAATAAATCTGTATTTGGAAATTGAAGCGGTTTTTAAAAAAAAACCACAGTCATTTGTGCCCCATAGTTATTTCCCAGGTGATGCAAAGATGTTTTGTGAGTCTCTAAGGCAAGGCAAGAGCAAGCAGTCTTTCTCGAAGGAGAGGCGTCGGCGGTTTGAGCAGGCGAAGCATCTTCTCATTTGGCCCCTCAGCTGCCTTGATTTATCTTTCTTGCTAACTTCAGCCACTCATCAACCTGCAAGGAGATTTGCTGTATGGAGGGAGTGGGAAGGGAGAGAAAATAAAGCCAAGGTTGGCTAGGCTCTTAACTAGAATCCTGATTTATAGGCTGTGCTCCTAATTCAGGGACAATTGTTTTCATTTTTATTACTGCCGTTGATTTATTAACCACCTTTTAACCACCATCTCAAGGTACTTTGCACATTAATTAAAAACAAAAACATTTAAAACAAGACCCTAACAAGCAGACATTTGTGGAGAGCAAAATATACATCAGGAGCAAAATATAAATCAGGAGGGTCAGAATCAAGCATACATTTCCAGAGTTAACAATAAATATATTGTTTCTGGTACATGAGCCACCACAGATGCTAGAGGGCCATGAAAATTTGTGCCTGGGGCTTTTTAGACTTGTATTATCTGAAACTTAAGGGGCCCATTGGTTACCTGATGTAAAATATATTGGCATTATATTTAACTCTCCTACCCCATTACAAGGTTCATAGACCAAGAGGCTAATCTGTGTCCAGGGCAGATGTCTGCCAGCTCCATCTGGTACGGAGGCTGAGACCCTACCTGCCCGCAGACTGTCTTGCCAGAGTGGTGCATGCTCTGGTTGTCTCCCACCTGGACTACTGCAATGCGCTCTATGTGGGGCTACCTTTGAAGGTGACTCGGAAACTACAACTAATCCAGAATGTGGCAGCTAGACTGGTGACTGGGAGTGGCCGCCGAGGCCATATAACACCGGTCCTGAAAGACCTACATTGGCTCCCAGTACGTTTCTGAGCACAATTCAAAGTGTTGGTGCTGACCTTTAAAGCCCTAAACAGCCTCGGTCCTGTATACCTGAAGGAGCGTCTCCAACCCCATCGTTCAGCCCGGACACTGAGATCCGGCGCCAAGGACCTTCTGGCGGTTCCCTCACTGTGAGAAGTGAGGTTACAGGGAACCAGGCAGAGGGCCTTCTCGGTAGTGGCGCCTGCCCTGTGGAACGCCCTCCCAGGAGATTTCAAGGCAATAAACAACTATTTTACTTTTAAAAGACAACTGAAGGCGGCCCTGTTTAGGGAAGTTTTTAACGTCTGACGATGTATTGTTTTTAATATTTGGTTGGAAGCCACCCAGAGTGGCTGGGGAAACCCAGCCAGATGGGCGGGGTATAAATAAATTATTATTATTATTATTATTATTATTATTATTATTATTATATCTTCATAAGAGGAAACAAAACTTTCCTAAAAGGAACTCCCGGAAAAAGGTTCTGGATTCCAAGCTATTATTTTCCCCCATGCCACCCCCTATCCCCAGAACATTCAAGTGAGAATCCCAGGGCCATTCTCACCTCTTTGGCCTGGACAAGGGGCAGTGGGTCCCGGGGGCTGGGTGTCCTCATGTCTGCACAGTGGGAAGTGCCATTGATTAAAATGGCCCGTTCGGAGCGGGACTGGTTCTTGAGGACACTCAGGGCGTGCCAAGGATCAATGTCACCTGGGGAGAGAAGGCAGTGATCAAACACCAAGGAGGAGAGAAAGTAAACTGATTGGCAAGTGTGATCCAATGGGAGAGGCAGATCTCAGAAGCTGTCAGGTGTGCGTGCAGGAGCCAGGCCCTGTGACCAGCAGGACTTTGCAGGACTGGGGCCTTCCTAAGTTTGTTCTGAAGAGGCAAGGTGCAGCCTCACAGGTGAGGCCGATTGGTAACTCACAGCACCTGGTGGCAAGAGCTGGGACGGCATATAAGGTCAGCTTTTCCCTTCAGCTCTTTGCCACAGCAACACGCTCCCTGCCTTGCTGCGTTTGGTTTCATGCTTCCTGATCCTTGAACCTCAGCTTCGTGACTCCTTGCTTCTCGACCCTTGGACCCTTGACTTCATGACTCCTTGCTTCTTGATCCTTGGACCCCTGACTTTGTGACTCCTTGCTTCCTGACCCTCGGACCTTGGCTTCTTGACTTCCGGCTCGCTGACCCTCGGACTCTTGGCTTCCTGACTCCTGAGTTCTGGACCCCCGTTCCTGCTCCCACCCCACCATCTTGCCCCCGGTCCTGACGTCCCCTGCTGGGACTTTGATCACCCATGAACCGGACCGTGACAGAAGCCAACTTCTGATGCCAGGATGGGGGACCTATGCTGCTCCTATGAACTCACTGAAAAATGTGTTGATTGATTGATGTAATTTCTATACCGCCCTATACCCGGGGGTCTCAAGACAGCTCACCGAATAATACTAGGGAAATGAATTTCCCCATGATCCCCAATACCTTCATTATGGCAAGTTGGGAAAATGACATGACCCAAGGCTCTCACAACGCTGCCACAGAAGGGTTTTCAGGTGGTGGGAGAAGTGGAGTATATAGACAACACTCCCTATCACAAATCTGCGGACGCCAGAGAGCGGTGTCCCAGCCTGAAGGCTTTGGATGGTGCTCCACAACAAAAATACAACACTTGCAGATGGGGTCTCTGCATGCACAGATCTTGGGGGGTTTGCAACATAAAATCACAGTATCTATAAAAAAGAAAATACATAATAAAAACAAAAACATCCCAATAACCCCGCCCCCTTCTACTACACATTTTAAAAGGGCATAGGTTGTCAATCAGCCAAAGGCCTGGTTAAATAATTTGTTCCACTGTCAAAATGGTGAGAAATCCTACACACCCCTCACAGTGAAGGGGGCAATCTGCCTCTGAGCATGTGTAGAGCGCTGTTCTCCTCGCTAACAAGCAATCACAAGCAGCCACATAAATATGTGGTTTGACGAAACACGGCTCTCCATAGGCTTCAAGCTGGGGGTCTCTCCTGTTCTCGCAACTACGTGCTGCACACGGGCGTCTGAGAGGGCCCCACATCTCCCCAACCTCCGTACCGTTCACGAAGAGGACGCGGCTGGCTTTGGGGCGATCGGCCCCATAGTAGTCGTTGGTGAAGGACACAGCCTCCTGGACAGCCTGAGAGGGGATGCCGAAGACCTCTTGGCAGGTATCAAGCTCAGTCGTCAGGTTCATGAAGCGGGAGAAACGGCAGGCAGGATCGTCGCAGGTTTGGTCTAGAGCGAGAGAAATAAAGTGCAAAAGGCAGGGCTGAGGCCACTAAGTTCACGGGGAACAATGCAAACATGAAATCCCACACTTAGTTGGACTCAGAAGCTCAGGGGTGGAGGGTCCAGGACAGGGCCTTCTCTGGGGCAGCCCCCAAGTTAGTGGTTCTCAAACCTTTTTCCTCTGGGCCACACTTTAAGATTAATTTGCTTGCGCCACACCAAATCTTCTCTCGATACGTTGGAAAACAAAAAGAAACAGCTCCCAGCCGTGCTTGATTTGTAACGTAGAGCATGACCTCTTTATAATATGATCGTGGGGCAGCCAGAACAAAGTGATGCAGATACACAAGAACGTGACAGATTCCCAAAATGTAATTATAAACAAGCCTCTTACCTATGTACCTTAATGAGAGGCGTGAGCTCGCTTTTTTGCCAGGCAATCTCATTTAGATTAGCTCTAATTTCAGACAAACAAACTCTCATCTCCTCACCAACACAAATAATCCACCCCAGGACCTTAGGGTGAATAATAATAATAATAATAATAATAATAATAATAATAATAATATGTGGAGGAGGAGGAGAGCAGAGGGCAAAATGTTAACTCTCACTTACAGTATCCGAACTCTGTACATGTCTGGAAGTACCATTGCCTGATGCCCACGCCTGTCGTGGAGATGAGTGTGCTGCGCAGCTCCTTCAGGGCCTCTGTGTGATTGTTCTGTGTGCATGTCATGTTCATGCCCTCCAAGTACACCTTTCGAAAAGAAGAGAGGTGGGCGCAATGCCAGATTTACGTATAAGCTAAACAAGCTATAGCTTAGGGCCCCATTCTCTTGGGGAACCCCCAAAAAAGTTAAAGGGAAAGAAACATGGATATACATTTCCAAAATGTAAGATAAAAAACAAATAAAATAAAACCTACATACAGCAACAGTGTTTTGTGTTGTGTAGGTTCCTATTTGTTATGTGCAAATGGATTTAGATACCTATTAGGTCCATAAATTACCATATACAGTCATACCTCGGGTTACAGACACTTCAGGTTGTGTTTTTTCAGGTTACAGGCCCACCAAAACCCAGAAGTACCAGAACGGGTTATGTCTGGGTTTCGGCGGTGGCGCATGCGCAGAAGCACTAAATCATGCTTTGCGCATGCGCAGAAGCGCCGAATCACAACCCGCGTGTGCACAGACGTGCCACTGCAGGTTGCAAACGCTGCAGGTTGCGAACGAGCATCCCGCATGGATCACGTTCGCAACCCGACCGTCCACTGTAGCGTATATTCAACACAAAAAACAGCAGCCATTTGTTGTTGACAAAGAGCAGCTGGACATTTAAAGGGCCCCGTTGCCTTCAGTAGCTGAGGGCCTCATCAAACCTAAATCCGGCCCTGGGTGGGTGATACAACGGAATACCTTTTGAAGAGAGACTCTGCCTGCGTGGGCAATCATACGTAGAGGATGTTTGCCATCACTTACTACGAAGTCCACTATATACGGACCCAAGAAACTGATTCACAAAACCCCTTTTCACAAAGGTAGCAAATCTAACCAGAGGGTGAACCGGCTGCTGAGTGATGACTCTGGAACTTATAAGGTGGCAGCTAGGAAGATTAGGAAGAAAGATCTGGGTGGGCTCGCGGTCAATTGCAAAGGGGACTCTTGAGATCTAAATCTGCACATTTTATTTGAGGATGACATTTTATTCTGTGTAATAAGGAATTCGGATGTATTGGATCATGGTTTTACTGCCTATGGAGCAACTGCTGTTTTTGTTTTTCTTCTGTGGATGATGCCATGGCCTTTGGCTAGTTCAAAAAAACACACCTATACATTAAATATATAAGAAAATAAGAGGAGCTTCAGTCCCAGAATGGCTGTTGCACAGACCCAGAGGTGGCCAAGGAAGTACCATATTTTTCGCTCTATAGGATGCACTTTTCCCCTCCTAAAAAGCAAGGGGAAATGTGTGTGCGTCCTATGGAGTGAATGCAGGGGGGAGGCAGGCGGGGAAAGCCCCCAAGAGCCGCACACAAGCTCTGTGCGGCTCTTGCGGGCTTTTCCCCAGGAGGGAGAAGGGACTGACTGGCCGCATCAGTCCCTTCTCCCATCTCGTAGAAAAGCCCACAGGAGCCACGCACCCTTTAAAGAGCGCACGGCTTCTGCGGGAGGTGGGGGAATTCCCCCACCTGGTAGAAAAGCCCGCAGGAGCCGCGCACCCTTTAAAGAGCGCGCTGCTCTTGGGGGCTTTTCCCCAAGGAGGGACAAGGGACTGACTGGCCGCGTCAGTCCCTTCTCCCTCCTCGTATAAAAAATTTTATAATATTTTTGAACAGTACCTTGTGATATAGCGATTCAGTTATCATCATCATCAACAACTCCAGAGTGGTTTCACGGTCAATCTCTCTTCACAGGAAAGAGCTAGGGAATTGAAGTTCGGTGAGGGGAATGGGGGGGTCTAGTGGCAACTCCCAGCAACTTTTACACACTTTGGAACTCCCTGTCTTGAAATCAGGCAGGTACCTTTCATTGTACTCTTTTTGGCGCCTACTAGAAACATTTTGTTTGTTTGTTTGTTTAGGCAAGCCTATCCAGACACATGTGTTTTACTCTGAGCCTATAATTTACTTTCTGGCACATTTTGGGGAGAGATTTCTATTACAGTGGACGCTCGGGTTGCGAACGTGATCCGTGTGGGATGCACGTTCGCAACCCGCAGCGTTCGTAACCCGCATCTGCGTGGGTTGCGATTCGGCACTCCTGCGCATGCGCGACCACCAAAACCCGGAAGTAACCCATTCTGGTATTTCCAAGTTTCAGCAGTCTGCAACCCGAAAAAACGCAACCTCAAGTGGCTGTAACCCAAGGTATGACTGTCTTCTATTCTTTTTTGTAAACCGCTTTTAGACCACCACCACCCCCACTATAATCAAGTGTATATAAACTTTATGAAATAAAATAAAGTCCTTTTGTTGTTGTTGTTTAAAAAATGCTCATATTGCGATAAACATGCCGTGGGCGCCCGCACAAAACAGCTGCCGAGGTGCGAGTCCAGATAGTAGTACTACTAATAAATAATACTGAGAGAAGAAGAGTTTGGATTTGACATCCTGCTTTATCACTACCCGAAGGAGTCTCAAAGCGGCTAACATTTCAAAAGATTGTGGGTCCCTTTTGCCCAAATGGTCAATGGAAGAAAAACTCTCTTTTTTTTTAGTTCTGGTTACAGTGGTACCTCAGGTTACAGACGCTTCAGGTTACATACGCTTCAGGTTACAGACTCTGCTAACCCAGAAATATTACCTTGGGTTAAGAAGAAGAAGGACAAGAGTTTGGATTTGACATCCCGCTTTATCACTACCCGAAGGAGTCTCAAAGCGGCTAACATTTCAAAAGATTGTGGGTCCCTTTTGCCCAAATGGTCAATGGAAGAAAAACTCTCTCTTTTTTTAGTTCTGGTTACAGTGGTACCTCAGGTTACAGACGCTTCAGGTTACATACGCTTCAGGTTACAGACTCTGCTAACCCAGAAATATTACCTTGGGTTAAGAAGAAGAAGGACAAGAGTTTGGATTTGATATCCCGCTTTATCACTACCCGAAGGAGTCTCAAAGCGGCTCACATTCTCCTTTCCCTTCCTCCCCCACAACAAACACTCTGTGAGGTGAGTGGGGCTGAGAGGCTTCAGAGAAGTGTGACTAGCCCAAGGTCACCCAGCAGCTGCATGTGGAGGAGCGGAGACGCGAACCCGGTTCCCCAGATTATGAGTCTACCACTCTTAACCACTACACCACACTGGAGTTGCAGCCCAGTCATTCTCTCGTTCTAAACAAAGGAAAAGGATTGACAGCTCCTCAGTCTGGGCCCTAGAAAGGTCACCTGCCCACTGAGACGCAGGCTTACGTTGTTGGCAGCCATAAGTCTCTGGTAGGCAGAGCCAGTCTTGTTGTTGGTCATGACACGACAAAAGTTGGCGATGGTGCTCCATTCCATGTATTCGTTGTTGTACTGCACAGCCAGCATGAAGATGTCAGCCAGGTTGGACACCAGCTCCACGCAGTCGCCGGAGCCCTCCAGCTCCTGGCAGGAGCGGAAGTCCTTCGCCAGCTTGGCCCAGGCTCCATCTTGCACCAGGGCGTCCACAGCAGAGAAGCCGTCAGCCACGGCCTCCATGCACTGTGAGGGAAGCAAAAAGGAAGGTGAGGACAGGAACTTTGAAAAAAGAATGGGGAAATTTTGTAATTTATTTAGGAGACCATTGTAAGCAGATGAAAACACTGGCACGATTTTAATCGCACTTGTAAAGTAACAAAAACTATGGACAATTTAGATGGATAAAAAATGTGAATAATGGACTGATATGCAGTTGTAAATATTGACAACTGGAGGGGATGGGGGAAAGCCTTAAGATTCAGAGCAATCTCATTATATGGATTTTTAATCGACTTTGTTATTATTTGATCCTGACTTGTTTTTAGGAGGTACCGTATTTTTCGCACCATAGGACGCACTTTTCCCCTCCTAAAAAGCAAGGGAAAATGTGTGTGCGTCCTATGGAGCGAATGCAGGGGGGAGGCAGGCGGGAAAAGCCCCCAAGAGCTGCAAACAAGCTCTGTGCGCTCTTGTGGGCTTTTCCACAGGAGGGAGAAAGGACTGACTAGCCGCATCAGTCCCTTCTCCGACCTCCCAGAAAAGCCAGGAGAAGCCGCAATCTCTTTAAAGGAGTTGCGCAGTTCTACGGGCTTTTGGGAGAGGTGAGGGAATCCCCCCACCTCCCAGTAAAGCCAGGAAAGCCCTGCGCAGCATCTCCTGGCAAGGAGACGCTGCACGGGGCAAAAGGGGAAGCCAAAACAGCGAGCGGGATCTATCCCGCTTGCTGCTTTGGCTTGCTCCATAGCTGCGCGCAACCCCTCTGGCAAGGAGAGGCTGCACGGGGCTATGGATCCTTTCGCCCTGCGCAGCGTCTCCTGGCAAGGAGAGGCTGCACGGGGCTAAAGGGGAAGCCAAAACAGCGAGTGGGATCCATCCTGCTCGCTGCCTTGGCTTGTGCCATAGCCGCGCGCAACCCCTCCGGCAGGGAGAGGTTGTGTGCAGCCTGTACGCTGCTCTTTGGGGCTGGGAGGGGAAAAAAATTTCTTCTTGATTTCCCCCCCTAAAAACTGGGTGCGCCCTATGGTCCGGTGCGCCCTATGGTGCAAAAAATACAGTAATTTAATTATTGTTTGATTTTACACCAATGTTATATATCTGATGTTAGCCGCCCTGAGCCCAGTCTCTGCCGGGGAGGGCGGGATACAAATAAACATTTTTTATTATTAATATTATTATTATTAGTTTATTTTTTCTGAAATCAAATAAATATTTCTTTTTTAAAAAAGGAAACGGGGGGGGGGGGGAGCACACAACAGGCAGCAAAAAGCAGGGATGCGTCTGCACTACACATTCAAAGCGTGAACAAAACCACTTTTAACGGTTGCAGTTTGCCACACGGCCAAAAAACGAGTCATTTGGGAAAATATTAAAAACCCCACCTCTTTGGAACCACCGACCACTGGATTGGACAGACTTGCGGCAACAACCTGGAGAGGAAGAAGTCAAAGAGAGATAGATGAGGGGGGGGATAAGGACGAAGTTGTTAAGTCACATGGGGTTTCAGGCATGATGGGAACATTACGTTCGAATGTGATGATTCAGACTGTGGTATTAATTCCAGCTTTTTCTTCTTCACTATTTGGGGGAGGAGGAATAATTTCCTTTCGAGTCAAACTGGCGATATTTGGACTACAACTCCCATCAGCCCCCGCCAGCACTGATGGGAGTTGTAGTCCAAATATCTGGAGGCCTTTCCGGATGACCGAGGCTGACTTCAACCACGGGCAAACTTTTGGCCATCGTGTGGTCATCATTATTTTTTTAATGTATTTGTATTAAAGATTTTCTTAATTTATAAAACTGTGTGCAATGACTTTCTCTCATATTTCCCCCCCATGTAACATTTTAACAAATCAGTTTCATTTGTTGACACAGTAGGAAGAATAGGGGGAAACAGGTGGCGGGGGGGAAGATGAGTGGGGGTGGGGGTCGGGTGGCGATGTTTCTATTTTATTTAATAAATGTGGTGGTTTGGTGTCAGCGTTGCTTGTGCAGGTTCTCTGCTGTTCACTTGTGTTCCTTTGGTGGTGAGAGAGGTTGGGGTTGGCCTAGGGTGTGGCTGTTCATTTGTGGTTGGCTGTGGTGGTCTTTGTTTTCCTGTGTGAGTGGGGTGGGTGGGTGTTTTGGATCAGGTTAGCCATATTGATTTGTATGCTGTTGGTGGATTTTTGTCATTGTCTTGTTGGGCTGTATATGTGATAAAGGGGAGCCGTACCGGGGTGAAGGCGTCTTCTTCTATTTGTCCCCGTGTTAGTTTCAGTTTATTGGTTAATTTTTCTAGTAGGGCTGTTTCCCATACTATTTGGTACCATTGGTCCATGCTTACTCCTGACAGGTCTCTCCAGTGTCTGGTTATGATGTTTCTGGCTGCTGAAAGTAGGTGGGTTATGAGTTCTTTGTGGTGTAAGTGGGCATTATTGTCTTGGAAGATGTTTAGTAAGGCCAATCCTGGGGTGATTTATAATACTTGCTTGGTTATTTTACATATTTCTTGTATGGTTGTTGTCCAGAATAGTTGGATTTTGGGGCACTCCCACCACATGTGGAGGTATGTGCCTGTAGAGGTGCACCCTCTCCAGCATTTTGGTGAGGTTCCTGGGCGTATTAACACTAGTTTTCTTGGTATTCGGTACCAATGTGGTCATCATTTGAGAGGGCCTCAAGGAGCTCTGAGGGCCATCCCCAAACTCAAAAAGACCACCTGGTTTCTTTGCCAAGAACTCACCATAAGGTAGCCTGTGAAATCCAGCTGGGCTCTGACGGGGGCAGAAGAAGCAACAGCAGCAAAGACCAGGTGGGGAAACTGGAACAGAGAGAGAGAGAGAGAGAGAATGGACGTGTGGATCCAGAATTGGCCTCTGTAGTCACTTACAGACTCACTTTTGAGACTGTGTTCACGGAAGGCGGAGAGCAAGCTGTGAAGCTTTGTATAATCAGCAAATGTCCAATTCTGATGTCCAACTCTGAACTCTACTGAACAGTGTTTCCTGATAACTACTACTGTTTTGTTGAATTCTTCATCAGCCAATTAGTTCAACACTTGTAAGTAGAAAGATATGTAATTTCTTCATTAACCAATCTTTCGTCGAATAGATCGCA
Organism: Podarcis raffonei; assembly: GCF_027172205.1. Lineage (NCBI taxonomy): Eukaryota > Metazoa > Chordata > Lepidosauria > Squamata > Lacertidae > Podarcis > Podarcis raffonei. Next base: position 8,933,467 of record NC_070609.1, on the reverse strand, counting down.
TAAGCACTGTTCCAGAGTATTTAATTCACAGCTTATAAGGTCCTTATAAGGCCCGTATAGTTAAAGCTATGGTTTTCCCAGTAGTGATGTCCATACAAGTGAGAGCTTGACCATAAAGAAGGCTGATCGCCAAAGAATGGATGCTTTTGAATTATGGTGCTGGAGGAGACACTTGAGAGTCCCATGGACTGCAAGAAGATCAAACCTCTCCATTCTGAAGGAAATCAGCCCTGAGTGCTCACTGGAAGGACAGATCCTGAAGCTGAGGCTCCAATACTCTGGCCACCTCATGAGAAGAGAAGACTCCCTGGAAAAGACCCTGATGTTGGGAAAGATGGAGGGCACAAAGAGAAGGGGACGACAGAGGACGAGATGGTTGGACAGTGTTCTCAAAGCTACCAGCATGAGTTTGACCAAACTGCGGGAGGCGGTGGAAGACAGGAGTGCCTGGCGTGCTCTAGTCCATGGGGTCACGAAGAGTTGGACATGACTAAACAACTAAACAACAACAAAATTCACAGCTTGCTCTCCATCGGGTAAAGTCTGGCACCGTAATTCATTTAAGGGCTTTCAGAGACTTCCGTTTGTTAGTTTTGATGTTTTGAATTATTCCATAAAGTTTTTCACATTGTTATTGTTTCTGGCCATCGTGTTGCTTTTAATATTGCTGACTCATATTTTGCAACCCAGGGGTTTGTTTGTTTACTCATGCAACCAGCCCATGCAGAATGTCGGCACCCTATATATAGAAATGAGCAAACTAGTGATATTTTAGGGAGCAGGCTAGCAGGCAGGGCCCATGACTTACATCACAGGAGCCTACACAACACAAAACACTGTTGCTGTATGTAGGTTTTATTTTATTTGTTTTTTATCTTATATTCTGGAAATGTACATCCAGCGTTTTTTTTACTTTAATTTTTTGGGGGGCCCCCAAGAGAGTGGAGCCCTAAGCTATAGCTTGTTTAGCTCATACGTAAATCTGGCACTGCCCTGTTCCTATTGGCCCCTACTGGTGATCTTGTGGTCCCACCTTGAGTCTGAACCAGGCAGACAGCGAGCCAGGGTAGGAGCCTCCAAAGCAAATCCAGGTGTTGTTGGACGTCAGGTTGAATTTCTGGGTGACGAAGTGGTGGAAGGAGGCCAGGTCAGACAAGCTGCAAAAGGAGACGGCAGAACTTTGCAACCAGAGGCACACCCCCGGACATCCAGAACCTCCCTTGATTCTTTGCTTGCAATTAAGAGGGCAATTGGGACGCGGGTGGCGCTGTGGGTTAAACCACAGAGCCTAGGACTTGCCGATCGGAAGGTCGGCAGTTCAAATCCCCGTGACGGGGTGAGCTCCCGTTGCTCGGTCCCTGCTCCTGCCAACCTAGCAGTTTGAAAGCACGTCAAAGTGCAAGTAGATAAATAGGTACCACTCCAGCGGGAAGGTAAACGGCGGTTCCATGCGCTGCTCTGGTTCGCCAGAAGCAGCTTAGTCATGCTGGCCACATGACCTGGAAGCTGTACGCCGGCTCCCTCGGCCAATAAAACGAGATGAGCTCCGCAACCCCAGAGTCGGCTACGACTGGACCTAATGGTCAGGGGTCCCTTTACCTTTAAGAGGGCGATTGACTTAAGACAATTCATTTATACATGCAACGACAGTGGCAAGAACGATATACGCTCAAAAATGGGAAGGAGGCAAGATGTCAACGGCTTATAAAAATGACAGAGCATGCGGAAACGGCAAGCCAAAATTAGAGATTAAAAATGAAGGAAACGTTTTTGGAGGAATGGAAGCGTTTTGTAAAATATTTAAAGAAATGTTACGGTATTACGGAAACGCAAGCAGGGTTTGCAATATGAGTCACAGGTGCCAACTCACGCTTGCTGGCTGGACAAGAACTGAAGGTTGTGATCCTGCAGCCCATCGGGGTTGATGCTGGCCCCATAGAAACGGTGTTCGAGGGCCACCACCAGAGCTCCATACTTCTGGGCCAGCTCCACGTGGTGTCCTAAAACCGGAAAGAGAAACAGGGGATAGGTCTCACTCTGGCCACCTTCACACCATACATTTAAAATGCTGCGATACCACTTTAAACAGTTGTGGCTTCCTGCAAAGAATTCTGGGAGCTGTAGTTTGTTAAGAGGGCTAGGAGATCGTGCCTGCTGCCCTCACAGAGCTATAATTCACAGAGTTCCCTAGGAAAAGGGACTGACTGGGAAACCACTCTGGGAATTGTAACCATGGAAGGGGAATAGCGGGCCTCCTAAGAACTCTAAGCACCCGTAACAAACTACAGTTCCCAGGATTCTCTGGGAGAAGGCCTGAATGTTTAAAGCAGGGTTTCCCCAAACTTTGGTTTCCAGCTGTTTTTGGACTACAGCTCCCATCATCCCTGACCACTGGTGCTGCTGACTATGGGATGATGGGAGTTGTAGTCCAGCAACAGCTGGAGACCCGAGTTTGGGAAACTCTGGTTTAAAGTGATATGATACTGCTTTAAATGTATTGTGTAGATGGGGACCTTCAGATTCGAAGACTACAGAGGGTAGGAGACCCCTATTCCCTTCCCGGAGCTACAATTCTGAGTGGTTTAACATTTCAACTTTCTTCATAGGGAAGAGCTGGGAATTGTAGTTCTCCTGGCAACTCTCGGCACCTTTAACAGACGACAGCCCCGAGAGGTTTTTTTTGGGGGGGGGGACCATAATTGTTAAAAGTGGTTTCATAGTGTTTTAAATATATGGTCGCCCAGAGTGGCTGGGAAAACCCAGTCAAATGAGCGGAGCACAAATAGTAAAATTATTATTTATTCTTATTATGTTGTGGATGCAGCCTGCAAGCTGGACAGGAGAACAGCAGCGCTTTGCATACCAGCGATTGCCAGCAACTGGGAATTAAAGCTTAAACGTTGACAAAAGACGCATGGACACTGTTATGTATTGAAGTTCTCACCCTGGCCACCAGGAGTATTGTGCAAGTAGTTTTCACTCAGGTCCGTGTCAGTTACTTTAGGCGGGAAACCCTGGGTTGTTGTTGCTACAATGTTGACAGCCGGCTGCCTATAAAAGCAGGCCAGCTGAGCTGTTTGCTGTTCAGTTCTGGCCTCAGAATAAAGAAGAGCTGTTTGAAGAATCGCTGTGTCGTCTGATATGTTCGCCCACAACTTAACGCTGGCAGCGAAGGTGGGATCGATGGACAACAGAGCACAGCCAGATGTGGCCACCCTCTGAGATGAGCTGAATCACGGAGCTGAAACACTGAGCGAAATCATGGAGCAGAACCAATTCAGAGCTGACCGTTCTGGCTAGAGCACTGTGTTCCATCCATCGCCTCCACGGCGGCATCGGAACCATGGCTTCACTTGTGCCTCTACCGCCGTTTGCCCCAGCCTCTGAATCATGGGACTCCTACCTCGCTCAGTTTGACTGCTACCTCCAAGCAAATGAGCTTACAAGAGGGTCTGCAGAGCAGAAGCGGGGCCTCTTCCTCAGCATTTTTGTGGCCCCGAAGTGTTTGCGACGGCCCGAGCATCGGTTGCGCCTCTAGCAGTCCAGGCAGCACCTTGGGACACGATCCAAGAGAAGCTCCGCAACCACTACGCCCCAAAGCCGTCCAAGATTGCTGCCTGCCATGCGTTCTACCACCGGAACCAGGCAGAGGGGGAGTCAATCAACAACTACACCACCGCCCTGCGACAGGCTGCGATGCACTGCGAGTTCTGAGACTTAGACGATGCCCTGATGGATCAAATCGTCTGCGGGGTCCAGGACATCCATCTGCAACGGCATCTCCTTGCCAAGCCAGACCTCACGCTGCAGGAAGCCACTGAGGAGGCCGTGGCCTCAGAAGCTGTTGAACTCTCCGCCCAGGAAATCCACAAGGCCAGTAGACCGTATTTAAAGGACTATGTTGTTGGACATGTAACACTGTTGGTCTAATGGAAGTATGTGAAATGTAAGCGATATGCTTTGTGCCTAATTGAACCATTACGTGTAGTGCTGTATATAAGGAAAGCATTACGATTGTAACTAACGCCTTATCTCGGTGGGGAGGGGTGTTATGTATTGAAGTTCTCACCCTGGCCACCAGGAGTATTGTGTATGTAGTTTTCACTCAGGTCCGTGTCAGTTACTTTGGGCGGGAAACCCTGGGTTGTTGTTGCTACAATGTTGACAGCCGGCTGCCTATAAAAGCAGGCTGGCTGAGCTGTTTGCTGTTCAGTTCTGTCCAGCTTACAAGTAAAAAGCTGCTCTGGAGAAATCACTGTGTCGTCTGCTATGTCTACCCACAATTTAACAGACACAATTCACAGGAATTTGTGACGACAGAACCATCCTAGCACTGGTGCAGGAACTTTGTACGTCCTCAGGGTTGCTCTGTACGCCTTCAGTCAATCCAGGGCAGAGCCTTGGGCCTACAAATGCGGTTGAAGGCGAAGCTCTAGCAAGTCCCATCTCAAAAAAACAAGTGTGGCATAGTGGTTAGAGTGTCGGGCTGGACCTGGGGGTGCAGGGTTCAAATCCCTGCTCAGCTAAGAAGCTCACTTGGGCCAGTCACTGCCTCTCAGCCTACCTCACAGGGTTGTAGAGGGGATTAAATGAGGAGGAAGAGAACCACTGTTATGTACTGAAGTTCTCATGCTGCTCCGTGATTTCGCTCAGTGTTTCAGCTCAGTGATTCAGCTCAGCTCAGCTCAGCGAGTGGCCGCATCTGGCTGTGCTCTGATGTCCATCGATCCCATCCTCGTCACCAGTGTTAAGTTGTGGGTGAACATATCAGACGACACAGTGATTCTTCAAACAGCTCTTGTTTATTCACAGGCCAGAACAGAACTGAACTGAAGGGCTCAGCCAGCCTGCTTATATAGAGCTCCAGTACAACGTAACTGTAACAACTTTCTGTAACTATCCAATCACTGAACGTCACTTTCGATCCCTTATTTGCATTTGTGGACTTGAACTATCTACAGTATCCCCCTGCTGGCCCAGGGTGAGAACTTCAGTACATAACAACCACGGATGCTACCTTGGGAGAAAAACACGGGGTTGAAATGCCATGAATGAATGAATGACTATGTAAGAGACCTCGTTCCCCAATCTCCGCAACTGAGGTGTTGCATGACACCCACCTGCCAGCACATCAAACACCGACAAGGCAGACTCGCCCCCGATGAAGAGGAAGACCGGTCCGTCGGGGCGCTGCCAAAAGTCCTGGTTAATCCAGAATCGCTGTGAATTTTAGGGAGGTAAAGAAGAGACATCAAAGCATCAAAACCAACATAAAAAAAAACGAAGATCATGGCCACTGGTCCCATCACCTCCTGGCAAATAGAAGGGGAAGAAATGGAGGCAGTGAGAGATCTTGCTTTCTTGGGTTCCATGATCACTGCAGATGGTGACAGCAGTCACGAAATTAAAAGACGCCTGCTTCTTGGGAGAAAAGCAATGACAAACCTAGACAGCATCTTAAAAAGCAGAGATATCACCTTGCCAACAAAGGTCCGTATAGTTAAAGCTATGGTTTTCCCAGTAGTGATGTATGGAAGGGAGAGCTGGACCATAAAGAAGGCTGATCGCCGGAGAATGGATGCTTTTGAATTATGGTGCTGGAGAAGACTCTTGAGAGTCCCATGGACTGCAAGAAGATCAAACCCCTCCATTCTGAAGGAAATCAGCCCTGAGTGCTCACTGGAAGGACAGATCCTGAAGCTGAGGCTCCAATACTTTGGCCACCTCAGGAGAAGAGAAGACTCCCTGGAAAAGACCCTGATGTTGGGAAAGATGGAGGGCACAAGGAGAAGGGGACGACAGAGGATGAGATGGTGGGACAGTGTTCTCGAAGCTACCAGCATGAGTTTGACCAAACTGCGGGAGGCAGTGGAAGACAGGAGTGCCTGGTGAGCTCTGGTCCAGGGGGTCACGAAGAGGCGGACACGACTAAACGACTGAACAACAACAGAAACAAAGAAGATAAGGAATATCACTACGAGTGAAAGCGACTCCCCCCTCCCCAAAGCATGAATCTACAGAGGGGGTGGGCTTGCCTAAGGTAAGGTTACCAGATTTTTTTTCAATGAATCCGGGGACACTTTTCAACTTCAATGGATTTTGTATGGGGACTGATTTGTAAATCTGGCGACTGTCCCTGGGAAACGGGGAACGTCTGGTAACCTTAAGACAACATTCAGACAGCACATGTAAAGCATAAGAATTATGATGATGATAATAATTTCATAATGTAGATAAAACAGAGGGAACAATCATCACAGCAGGTGAAAATAAAATGATGTGGTGGATGTGTAAGGTAGTAAAAGCATTCTGGGAAATGATATACCATATTTTTTGCTCCATAGGACACACATTTTCCCTCTTAAAAACCACGGGGAAATGTCTGTGCGTCCTATGGAGCGAATGCAGGGGGGAGGCAGGCAGGAAAAGCCCCCAAGAGCCGCACACAAGCTTCGTGCGGTTCTTGGGCTTTTCCCCAGGAGGGAGAAGGGACTGACGTGGCCAGTCAGTCCCTTCTCCCTCCTGGTAGAAAAGCCCACAGGAGCCGCATGCTCCTTAAAGGGTGCATGGCTCCTGTGGGCTTTTGCGGGAGGTGGGGGAATTGCCATATTCCATCCATATTCCATTGCGTGATCCATCCCGCTCGCTGTTTTGGCTTCTTTAGCCTTGCGCAGCCTCTCCCGGCTGGAGAGGTTGCGCCCGGCTATGGCAGAAGCTTCTTTAGCCACGCTTCTTTAGCTGCGCTGGAGAGGTTTAGCTCTCGGCTGGAGAGGTTGCGCAGCTATGGCAGAAGCCAAGACAGCCAGCGGGATGGATCCTGCTCACTGCATTGGCATCTTTGCTCTCTGGGGCGGCGGCGGGGGGGGGGATAATATTTTTTTTCTTCATTTCCCCCCTCTAAAAACTAGGTGCGTCTTGTGGTCTGGTGCATCCTATAGAGCGAAAAATACGGTATAATGAATTGAAAAAAATGTTTAAAATAACTTTTTTTAAAAAAACCGAAGCTTTTCTTTTAGGAATTCTAGGTGCCGAAATTCCAAGGGAGCAGAAAAGACTATTTACGTATGCGACCACGGCTGTGTGGATGCTATTAGCCGAGAGATGGAAGGAAGATAAAGTCCCTACCAGAGAAGAATCGCAGATCAAGTTGCTGAACTATGCCAAAATGGCAAAAATGACCGGAAGAATCAGAAATCAGGAGGACCAAAACTTTAATAAGGAATGGGGGAAATTTATAATTTATCTTAAAAACTGTTGTAAACAGTTAAAATCGTTAGTGGGATTGGAACACTTGTAGTGTAATGATGAACTTTCGATATAATGGAGATATAAAAATTTGGATTGTTATAAAAGATGCAGAAGGAAAGGACGAATAATAAGATTCACAAAGGGGAGAAGGGAAGTCCAGGAGATTCTCTGGAATCTTGTTTTTATATTTTATGTTCGTATATGAATGTAAAATTTTAATCTGGAAAATCAAATACATTTTTTTTAAAAAAAAGAAAACTAAAAGGTGAAAAGCAAAACTATAAAATAGGCATGTAGAATGAGTGGTTGCGCATGAGTTGAAATAATAAACCCAAGTACCGTATTTTTCGCCCTATAGGACACACTTTTCCCCCTCCAAAAATGAAGGGGAAATGTGTGTGCGTCCTATGGGGCGAATGCAGGCTTTCGCTGAAGCCTGGAGAGCGAGAGGGGTTGGTGCGCACCGACCCCTCCCGCTCTCCAGGCTTCAGGAAGCTATCCGCAAGCCGTGGGAGCCCGGCGCAAAGTTGCGCAGCTCTCCCACGGCTTGCAGAGAGCTGCCTGCATCTTCGAGCTTCGCGCAGCTCTCGGCAAGCCGTGGGAGAGCTGTGTGACTTCGGGCAGATATCCGCAAGCCTGGGGAGACCGGCGCGACTTCCCGCCAGGCTCCCAAGGCTTGCGATAGCAGCCTGTTCTGGGGGCTGGGGTCGGGGGAAGCTCGGGCTTTCCCCGCCCCAGCCCCGTGCCTGGGGGGGAAATAATTTTTTTTCTTTATTTCCCCCCCAAAAAACTAGGTGCGCCCTATGGGCCGGTGCGCCCTATGGGGCGAAAAATACGGTAAGCGCCATCGATGTTGCCAGATCATTGAGCATCTCGTACCTGGTTGTAGGTGCGCTGCTCCTGTCGGTTGAAGTGGTCCAGGGGCTGGCAGATGAAGCTCTCAAGGGGAGCGTTCCACATCCCTGGGACCCGGAACCGAGGCAGCTGTCTCAGGCGAAGATAGGCCTCCTGCATCGCGCGCTGCTCTCGCTGCTTCAGGACCTGCTGGCGGAACAGCCAGAAATTTCTGCCTGGAGGGGAAGACACCGAAAAGACGCCTGAAGTTGTGCACTTCTGCATAATGCCAGGCTGTCTCTGATCACATGCATCTTGGCATTTAGACGGCCACTGCAGGCCATCGCGGCTATTCAACTAAGGCTCAGGAGTCCAGCAGCATACAGCGTTATTATTACGGCACAAGCATTTGTGAACCAGCCAGCTGATGGGAGCCATAGTTGAAATACAGTGGTACCTCAGGTTACAGACACTTCAGGTTACAGACTCCACTAACCAAGAAATAGTACCTCGGGTTAAGAACTTTGCTTCAGGATGAGAACACAGGTACCACTGTACCAGACTTTTAGAAGACATCTGAAGGCAGCCCTGTTTAGGGAAGCTTTTAATGTTTAATAGACTATTGTATTTTAATATTTTGTTGGAAGCCGAACAGAGTGGCTGGGGAAACCCAGCCAAATGGGCGGGGTATAAATAATAAATTATTATTATTATTGTACCTCAGGTTAAGAACTTAATTCGTTCTGGAGATGTGTTCTTAACCTGAAACTGTTCTTAACCTGAAGCACCACTTTAGCTAATGGGGCCTCCTGCTGCTGCTGTGCCGCTGGAGCACGATTTCTGTTCTCATCCTGAAGCAAAGTTCTTAACCCGAGGTACTATTTCTGGGTTAGAGGAGTCTGTAACCTGAAGCGTATGTAACCTGAAGCGTATGTAACCCAAGGTACCACTGTAGTTGTTGTTCTCTTTGACATCTGGTGGGAGTGCATTCCACAGGGCGGGTGCCACTACCAAGAAGGCCCTCTGCCTGGTTCCCTGTAACCTCATTTCTCGCAGGGAGGGAACCGCCAGAAGGCCATTGAAGCTGGACCTCAGTGTCTGGGCAGAACAATGGGGGAGGAGACGCTCCTTCAGAAGGGCACCGTAACAAAAGATGCACCAGACTCTTTGCTTGTTTTTGGACAACAGACCAACACAGCTGTCCTGCCAGAGCAGTGGTTCTTGTTATGTACTGAGTTGAATAGGATCCAAACGGCAGCAGTCTGATTGGTCCTAGAACAATAGGATCCAAAAGGCAGCAGTCTGATTGGTCCTAGAACAATAGGATTCAGAATGCAGCAGTCTGATTGGTCCTAGAACAATGCAGCAGTATGATTGGTTGGCAGGAACTACCCAATCATGCTCCAGATAGAAGTGAATCCACAACCTGATTGGCTTACAGTAGAATTCCGGAATTAGCCAATCATGTGCAGCCCATTGTGTAAATAATGTATATAAAGCAGATACTTTGAGGGGACATTCATTCATTCCTCCTCACCACTATGAGCTGAATAAAGAGCATGAAATCACTTCGCGACTCTGAGTATATTTCAGTTCTCAAACATTTTTTTCTCTGGGCCACACTTTCAGAACAAAAATTTGCTTGTGCCACTCCATTTTTTTTTAATTTATAAGAAATACACTGGGAAAAAGGAAATGACTACCAGCAGTGCTTGATTCATAGCACAGAGCCCTACTTTTTTATAATATGATCATGGGGCACCCCAAAAGTATAAAACAATGCAGTGACTTAAGAACATGAATCCAACTAAACATCAGGAAAAACTCAGGGTCCCTTCCAACTCTACGATTCTATGATCCATTCCCAAAATATAAACAAGCCCTTATATATGTACCTTATGTATGTATGCAAACTCAACAAAAGGTGTGAGCTTGTTTTCGCCGGGTAATCTGATTTATATTAGGTTGCGGGTGGTGCTGTGCTTTAAACCACAGAGTCTAGGACTTGCTGATCAGAAGGTTGGCGGTTCGAATCCCCGCGACGGGGTGAGCTCCCGTTGCTCGGTCCCTGCTCCTGCCAACCTAGCAGTTTGAAAGCACGTCAAAGTGCAAGTAGATAAATAGGTACCACTCCAGCGGGAAGGTAAACGGCGGTTCCATGTGCTGCTCTGGTTCGCCAGAAAACGGCTTAATCCTGCTGGCCACATGACCCAGAAGCTGTACGCCGGCTCCCTCGGCCAATAAAGCGAGATGAGCGCCGCAACCCCAGAGTCGTCCATGACTGGACCTAATGGTCAGGGGTCCCTTTACCTTTACCTAGACACAAAGAAGGCATGCTCTTGCTCTCGTTTTGAAAAGATATTTATCCGTATTCTACAAATAAAAATAAAATTACTTTGATACTAAGCTATACCACATGGAAATGTTTAAATGTTTCGTGGATTGTCTTTGAATTTTCCCCCAAAGAATTCTGGGAAATGGGCATTTCCCAGATCTCACCAATCTACAATTCCCAGCACTCTTCACAAACTACAGTTCCTAGGATTCTTTGGGGGGGAGCCATGCGCTTTAAATGCATAGCGTTTCCACAGCCTTAGTTGGAGATGGCTTGAAAGAGGAATTGCTGTTTGTGATGCATACGCTCGTTTTACTCCTGCGGTAGTCAAAAATGTTTGCCGGCGTTTGTTTTTTTGTTCTTGTATTCTACCCAAACCTCTCTGACCTCCCCTGCAACAATAATTTTTGGGGGAACTTGACAAGAAGCAAATGCTCGGTCAAACCACATTTGGGGAACCGAAAGCGGCGGATGAACATCCAAAAGGGGGGTTGTGCTTCGCTGCTTCTCTGTACAGCAGCACGCTAACAAACGTTCTGGCGTCTTGCTTCTGTGAAACAGAAGACACAAAAGCTGCTGAGTGCACAGCGTCAGTTTCCTGCTTGCAAAACACACACGCAGGACCGCATCTGCCTCGCAAGCAGAAACGCAGAGTCTCAAGGTCTCTGGAAGGCCAAGAGGCTGCTCCTTCCAGAGCCCATCTGAAGCGTCCCAAGGTGAAAAGTATCCCATCAAGATTGACCCCTGACCCTTCAAAATTCCTACACTTCAAAAGATTGTGGGTCCCTTTTGCCCAAATGGTCAATGGAAGAAAAACTCTCTTTTTTTTTTAGTTCTGGTTACAGTGGTACCTCAGGCTACAGACGCTTCAGGTTACATATGCTTCAGGTTACAGACTCTGCTAACCCAAAAATATTACCCTGGGATAAGAAGAAGAAGGACAAGAGTTTGGATTTGATATCCCGCTTTATCACTACCCGAAGGAGTCTCAAAGCGGCTAACATTCTCCTTTCCCTTCCTCTCCCACAACAAACACTCTGTGAGGTGAGTGGGGCTGAGAGACTTCAAAGAAGTGTGACTAGCCCAAGGTCACCCAGCAGCTGCATGTGGAGGAGCGGAGATGCAAACCCGGTTCCCCAGATTACGAGTCCACCGCTCCTAACCACTACACCACACTGGCTCTCAGTTCTTAAGAACTTTGATTCAGGATGAGAACGGAAATCGTGCTCCGGCAGTGTGGCAGCAGCGGGAGGCCCCATTAGCTGAAATGGTGCTTCAGGTGAAGGACAGTTTCAGGTTAAGAACGGACCTCCGGAACGAATTAAGTACTTAACCTGAGGTACCACTGTATTTATTTCTTACATTTATAGACAACCTTTATCTTCCAAAGATCTCAAGATGTTCTGAGTGCTTCTCTTCCACCTTCACTACAACCCTGTGAGGTAGGCTAGGCTGGCTGACTGGCCCAAGGTCACCTGGTGAGCTGAGTGGAGAATTCACTGGATCCCAAAAAATCAAGGAAGATAGGAAAGCTTCCATAAACCAGATCAGATCATTGCTTGGTATTGTCTACACCACGGGTGTCAAACACAAGGCCCGCGGGCCGAATCCGGCCCGCCAGACCTCGTCATGTGGCCCGTGTAGCGCTGGCCGTTCTACATAGGAAACCTCCACTTTACATGCATTCAGGAAACCTCCACTTGTTTTTATATTGAGCGCATGCCATCCTGTGATGTGACAGATACAACCGGCCCTTTGAGGGTGACCAAACTGCTGATGCGGCCCCCCGATGAATTTGAGTTTGACACCCCTGGTCTACACTGACTGGATTTCAGACTGGAGTCTCTTCACTCCCAGTCCTACCTGGGGATGCCAGCTACCAAACTGAGGACCAAACCAAAGGGCAACAGGTTGGAGAAGGCTGATAGAATATGGCAACTAAACCCATTTTTAAAAGCAGCTCACTACTAGTTCCCAGAATCATAAGAGTTGGAAGATTGTACAGACAGATCTGCACATTCGGCCTCAACAAGGAACTGAAATTTATATGCCCCTGCACCCAAAAATATGTTGTTGAGCAGTACTATTTCTCTAGAAAAAGAGCTGCCGGAACTCACCATGAATGCCTCCCTTGTTTTATAATAATAATAATAATAATAATAATAATAATAATAATAATAATAATAATAATAATAATAATAATATATTTATACCCTGCCCATCTGGCTGGGTTTCCCCAGCCACTCTGGGCGGCTTCCAACAAAACACTAAAATACAATAACCTATTAAACAATAAAAGCTTCCCTAAACTGGGCTGCCTTTAGATGTCTTCTAAAAGTTTGGTAGTTGTTTTTCTCTTTGACATCTGGTGGGAGGGCGTTCCACAGGGCGGGTGCCACTACCGAGAAGGCCCTCTGCCTGGTTCCCTGTAACTTGGCTTCTCGCAGTGAGGGAACCGCCAGAAGGCCCTTGGTGCTGGACTCGGTGTCCGGGCAGAACGATGCGGGTGGAGACGCTCCTTCAGGTTTACTGGACTGAAGCGGTTTAGGGCTTTAAAGGTCAGCACCAACACTTTGAATTGTGCTCGGAAACGTACAGCCGTACCTTGGATCCCGAATGCTTTGGTACTCGTCCATTTTGGCTCCTGAACGCCACAACCCAGAAGTGAGTGTTCCAGTTTGCGAACGTTCTTTGGAACCCAAACATCTGACACAACTTCTGTAGCTTCTGATTGATTGCAGGAGCCTCCTGCAGCCAATCGGAAGCCGCGCCTCGGTTTCCAAACATTTTGGAAGTTGAACGGACTTCTGGAACAGATTCCGTTCGACTTCTGAGGTACCACTGTAATGGCAATGGCGCCCACCCGAGAGGCGTCAGAACCCAGTTTTGCCAAGTTCCAGCTAGGGAAAAAAGCCCTGCTTTTGAACACACACCCCCATCTTCTGCATCAATGGCCAAGAGACCATTCCCTTTGAGATGATGGCTGCACACACCCCATTTTCCCATTCACGGATGTGTATATTGGCAATTACTGGCCAGGGGAGCATATCTGACCGCGGCATGTGCCAAAATTAACCCCCCCAGTAGGGCTGGATGTGATGCCATGGTGTGAAGTGTGCAGGCGATGTGGATGTTTCCTTGAGGGTGACTCAAAACTTATTTGAGAAGTGTCGTCTGGAGTCTTTATGAGTTACAGCACATTGTGCAAAAAAAGAGAGCTTTCGATGAGGAATAATCGTTGTGTATTTTGAAGGGGACACTCTCCCAGTCTTTATTTCAAGGTGCAGGAACAAATACAGTTCCTTCTGCTTGGTGCTGAATAAGCAACAGGGACCTAGAAACCAACCTCAAACTTGCTTTGAGAGTATATATATATATATGTAAAGGTAAAGGTACCCCTGACCGTTAGGTCCAGTCGTGGACGATTCTGGGGTTGCGGCGCTCATCTCGCTTTATTGGCCGAGGGAGCCGGCGTACAGCCTCCGGGTCATGTGGCCAGCATGACTAAGCCGCTTCTGGCGAACCAGAGCAGTGCATGGAAACGCCGTTTGCCTTCCTGCCGGAGCGGTACCTATTTATCTACTTGCACTGGTGCGCTTTCAAACTGCTAGGTTGGCAGGAGCTGGGACCGAGCAACGGGAGCTCACCCTGTCGCGGGAATTCGAACCGCCGGCCTTCTGATCGGCAAGCCCAAGAGGCTCAGTGGTTTAGACCACAGCGCCACCCACGTCCACAATATACATAAGCAACTAACAAATGTAGCAATGACAACAATAATAATGTTTGACGTTTTCTTATGTTTTTATATGTGCTGGAAGCTGTCCAGAGTGGCTGGGGGAACCCAGCCAGATGGGTGGGGTATTATTATTATTATTAATGATAATAATAAACTTCCATATGATCAAGAGCCTGGGGCATTGAAGGAAAGGCAAAAGTATCTGGGGCTAGTTAGTGCAAAGGGAAAATGATAACAATGGAGGGGTATGACAAAGGTTTGGAAAATTATATGTGGCACGGAGAGAGAGGGCAACGCATAGGACCAGAGGAAGCTGCCTTGTACTAAATCGGACCACTGGTCTATCTAGGTCAGTACTGTCTCCTACACTGACTGGCAGCATCTCGCCAGAGTTTCAGGCCCTTCTGGGATTAAGTAACCAAACAAACCCCCGTGTTGCAAAGAGAACGTCAGCAATGTCTAGGCAACACGATGACCATGTACATACGCAACAGAGCAGTGACTACATTATTACATGAGCACTGTTCCACACCACTGGATATTTTCATTTACATACATTCATTTGAAATAAGATGGGTTGATGAAGCAATTCTATATCCTCCCACCACACTGATGAAGAATTCTACGAAACAGTAGTCAATATCCGGAATCACTGTTCAGTGTTGGACATCATATTTGCTGAATACACAAAGCTTCACAGCTTGTCTTTCATTGTACCTCGCTGCATTTAAAGATTTTCAGAGACTTTGAGACTAAAGATTCCATTTTGGACTTGTTATGGTTTGAAAGAATTCTATAAAGATTGTCTATTGCGTATGTACATGGTCGTCGTGTTGCCTAGACATTGCTGACCTTCTGGGATTAAACCAGAGATCTTCTTCATGCAAAAGCAGCTGACTGCTTCCACGCCACTCTCTCCCAAAGCTTGTTCTCCAGGTAACTCAGTGAAATGGACTGGCTGTGGATTTAGGAGAGAGGAAAAGGGAGGGTTTCTTCACATGGTGAATAATTAACTGATAGAATCAACTGTCACAAGACCTGTCCTCCTCAGGCTGTCTTTCTCAATCAAAATAGCCTCCTTGAAGGTGATTTGATCTGGGGAGGGGGTGACAATAAGAACATGCCCCCTGACTAGGACCCAGGGTGGTGCCATCCCAAAATTTAGGACCCCCTCCAGACTGATGATATACGATATCTTTATTGTCATTCTTCCATACAGAACAATGAAACTGAAAATCTACATAGAACATTCAAAAACCCCTAAAAACTCTGAAACCCCATTTTAAAATACAATATACTATGCCAAAGCTTTGTGCAAAAAGAACAGCTCTGTCTTGCAGGCCCTGTGGAAGGAATCTCATGAGACAGAGCGTTCCACCAGGCTGGAGCCAGTGTTGAAAAGGCCCTGGCCCTGGCTGAGGCTAATCTGACTTCCGTAGGGCCTGGGAAGTCTAAAAGGTAAAGGGACCCCTGACCATTAGGTCCAGTTGTGGCCGACTCTGGGGTTGCGGCGCTCATCTCGCTTTATTGGCCGAGGGAGCCGGCCTACAGCTTCCGGGTCATGTGGCCAGCATGACTAAGACGCTTCTGGCAAACCAGAGCAGCGCACGGAAACGCCATTTACCTTCCCGCCGGAGCGGTACCTATTTATCTACTTGCACTCTGACGTGCTTTTGAACTGCTAGGTTGGCAGGAGCAGGGACCGAGCAACGGGAGCTCACCCCGTCGTAGAGATTCGAACTGCCGACCTTCTGATCGGCAAGCCCTAGGCTCTGTGGTTTAACCCACAATGCCACCCGCGTCCCACCCGGGAAGTCTAGAGTGTTGCTATTTATGGACCTCCGCGGGGCATACCAGGAGAGGCGCTTCCGTAGGTACGTGGGTCCTAGGCTGCATAGGGCTTTAAAGGTCAAAAGCAGCACCTTAAACCTGACCCTGTACTCCACAGGGAGCCAGTGCAGCTGGAAAAGCACTGGGTGAATATGCTCCCATGGCAGGGACCCCGTGAGGAGCCTCGCCGTGGCATTCTGCACCCGCTGGAGTTTCTGGGACAGCTTCAAGGGCAGCCCTGCATAGAGCAAGTTACAATAAGATGGAAGGACGGTCACTCACCTGCCTGAGTCAGAGAGAGCAGCGCAAGGAGCAAGACCCCCCAAAGGACCCTGGAAGGAGAGGAGGGTGAGGCCATTTCTCCCCCAGCTTCTCCTGATTCACTTAAACCGGGTCTAGCAAAGCTGCCGGGTGCAGGATGTGTCTCGTAGCCAAATTGAAAGAAAAAGCAAAGCAAAATTCCCCTTTATTGGACTCGCCTCACATGACCAGCTGCCCTCCCACCCCGTGATTTCCTTCCTTTGCAAAGTTCATCAAGGTCGTCCAAGGAGGAGCTTCGCAATGGTGTGTGGTTTTTTTTAAAAGTCCCCTTTGCGCCCCCGCCCCCTGCTCCTTTTCCTGCCTCCCATCCTCGTACTGGAAGACTGCGAGCTTTTATTTTTTAAAGAGAATGCGGTCTGGGGACGTTTCTCCCCATCACTTTTTTTTTCTTTCTTTCCTGGGCCCCTGTGCTCAGTTTCCACGTGGCGGACAGCAGCTTCAGACGCCCCGGATCAAAGGAGAAGGGTGTGGATTTGGGGAGGTGCGGATTGGAGAGAGAGATCTGGATCCTGCGAGCAAGGCGATCCTTAATCCTTTGTGAGTCGCCGTGCAGCGCTGCTGGGGGGAAAGCAAAAGACCAAAAGAAAAGGGGGGGGCAAACAAATCACGACAGATCACAGGGATCCTCTTGGAGCCGGGAGTGCAAAAAACGAAGCGTAAAAAAAAGGAGTGTGGTTCGTCAATCCAGATCTGTCGCCCCTAGGTGGCACCACAGACGCGTCCAAATCTTGCGCCTCCGAGCGCTGACCTTCATCCTAAAACTGCATTTGTTCGCGTTCATTTCCCCTCTGAGGTTCAGCTGCCAGCATTTAAATTGTAAGCTTCGCGGGGCAGAGACTGGGTTCTGCAAACTCAAAAGGTCACCAACGCGGACGGCGCGTTAAAGCGTAATGGCGCAGTGGCTACATGTTTTCTCCTCTTGCTTGTCCGAGGCTGCAGTGCTTCTGAAATGCCAGTTACTGGACTGGGAATCGCGACTGGGAAGAGTTGCTGCTGTCGCCCTCTGGTCCTGCTCATTGGTTTCTCCATGGGGGGCACCTGGCTGGCACATTTGGAGCAGAGGCGGACTGAGGGGAGCGCAACTGGGTCGCCCACACCAGGCGCAGAGCCCTAGAGGGAGCCACCGCCATCATCATCATCATCATCATAAAAATGTTAGTTATACCCTGCCCTCCCCAGCCAGAGCTGGGCTCAGGACGGCTAACACCAGTACAATTACAGTAAAAACATAATGGGGGGGACCAATTTAAAATACAGGTTAAAATGCAATTTAAAATGCAGCCTCATTTTAAAAGTAGCCCATAGATCAAAACCATAAGGGGAGGGAAACATAAGGGTCAGACTGAGTCCAAACCAAAGGCCAGGCGGAACAGCTCTGTCTTGCAGGCCCTGCAGAAGATGTCAAGTCCCGCAGGGCCCTGGTCTCTTGTGACAGAGCGTTCCACCAAGTCGGGGCCAATGCTGAAAAGGCCCTGACCCTAGTTGAAACCAATCTAACCACCTTGCGACTTGGGACCTCCAAGGTGTTGTCATTTGTGGACCTCAAGGTCCTCCATGGGACATACCAGGAGAGGCAGTCCCGTGGGTACGAGGGTCCTAGGCCGCATAGGGCTTTAAAGGTCAAAACCAGCACCTTAAACCTGACCCTGTACTCCACCAGGAGCCAGTGCAGCTGGTGTAGCACTGGATGAATGTGATCCCACGGCAAGGACCCCGTAAGGAGCCTCGCCATGGCTTTCTGCACCCGCTGGAGTTTCTGGGTCAGCTTCAAGGGCAGCCCCGTGTAGAGTGAGTTACAATAATCAAGCCTGGAGGTGACCGTCGCGTGGATCACTGTGGCCAGGTTGGGGCGGGAAAGGTAAGGGACCAACTGCTTAATACGGTGGAGATGGAAAAATGCAACCTTTGCTGTGGCTGCAACATGCGCCTCTATGGAAAGGGAGGCGTCAAAGGTTACAATGATGGGAGGCAAGAGGCAGGGAGGGGCGCTGAAGGCTGGCGTCATGTGGCCCAGGGTGCCGCTGAAATTGGAAAGCCCAAAGTCTGCCTCTGCTGTGGGAACAGAACCCTGAACTAGAGGGGTATCCTTTGTTCTGATAACAACAGGCCTCTTCTTACCAGGCTGCCCATACTCTACAAGTGTCCCTATTTTCCACGGACAGTCCCTGATTTATAGAAGCTGTTTCGCTTTCTGATTTGATCCCAGAATGTCCCGCTTTTCCTGAGGACGTCCCTATTTTTATCCGATAAAACTTGGAGGGTATGGAGTTATCCTATCCTGAAGCCAAGGAGATAAGTCACTATACTGCAAAGAAATAGATACGCTAAGGATTTAAATATATGAAGTTAGAGAACAACATGTTTAAAGTTAAGATGAAAAGAAACAAAGATATCAAGAGGACTAAGTAAATTTAATGAGATTTTATTTTGGAAAACTGTTACAATTATATATAATTAAATTCAGTCAAGGGAATTTGAGGCAGTCATTTAACAATGTTACTAAGATTGGACCAAGTTCAGTTATGATTTTTGTTTGTTTGTTTGTTTAAAATTTTGAAAAATCAATAAAAAAAATTGGGGGGAAAAGATAAGTCACTATACAACCTTTAGAAGGCAGCCCAGCATAGGGAAGTTTTTCCCCATGTTTTATTATGTTTTTTATATATGTTAGAAGCCGTCTATAGTGGCTGGGGCAACCAAGTCAGATGGTGACGATGATGATGATTATTACTATTATTATTGAATAGGATGTCCCTATTTTCATCAGAGAAATGTTGGAAGGTATGGGCACCAGGTTGGGGAATGCTGGTTCACAGCATGGCTGAAAACCATGTTTGGGCACCTCTGCCAGCCAGCGGGCTCACGAGAGCCACTGTGAGTCTCTGTGCATACCTGAGAACAATCTCCAGGTCTTTCCTCCCCCCCTCCGGCCCCTTTGACCCCCCCCCCACTGCACAAAACAACAAACCCCCACATTTTGAGTCAGTTATAATGTTCCAGTTGTTCTGTGGCTTTCTCGGCAACTGAGAAATTTAACTCAGTTGTGCATGAAGACAGGTGTACCTGTCAATGGGAAGACAACCACACCTCTTGTGTATTGTCGTTGTTTTAGTCCCACTTGGACTACTGCAATGCGCTCTATGTGGGGCTACCTTTGAAGGTGACCCAGAAACTACAACTAATCCAGAATGCAGCCACTGGACTGGTGACTGGGAGTGGCCACCAGAACCATATAACACCAGTCCTGAAAGGCGTACATTGGTTCCCAGGACGTTTCCGAGCACTTATTCAAAGTGTTGGTGCTGACCTTTAAAGCCCTAAACGGCCTTAAAGGCCAGTAGACCTGAAGGAGCGTCTCCACCTCCATTGTTCAGCCCGGACACTGAGGTCCAGCTCCAAAGGCCATCTGGCAGTTCCCTCACTGCAAGAAGTGAGGTTACAGGGAACCAGGCAGAGGGCCTTCTCAGTAGTGGCGCCCACTCTGTGAAACACCCTCCCATCAGATGTCAAGGAAATAAACAACTATCTGACTTTTAGAAGACATCTGAAGGCAGCCCTGTTTGTTACGAAAAAGGAGCAATGCAGCAGCGAGCTCCAGATGGCTGGAAAGCCAAACAGGATGTTGATGCTTGGGACTGTACCGTGGGAACAAAGGGACAGTCTAGTCATAGTACTGAGCACCAGATGTTAGCTCAGAGTGTCACATGACCTGTACTGGAAGTACAGGGGAAGAGTTTTTCTCTCTCTGCTGTTGGTGTTAAGAGAGTGCAGACACGTTTCTCTGTACTGCTGGAAAGACAGAAATAAAGGCATGTAAATACATTTCTGTCTGTCTCTCTCCCCTCCCTGGGGATGGCAGGGAAGAGGGGAGGAGTGGTGTGTTCTTCTCACGTTAGAGGAGGATCGCCGATTGAGATCTCGCCTGCTCTTGCCGGGAGTCGCAGACGGGGAGGTCAACAAGGAACTCAAGCCGGGTGCCTGGAGAGTGGCCAATTCCTCTGACTAGGCTTTATTCCTACACTGTTTAGGGAAGTTCTTAATGTTTGACATTTTATTGTGTTTTTAATACTTTGTTGGGAGCCACCCAGAGTGGCTGGGGAAACCCAGCCAGATGGGCGGGGTATAAATTTATTACTACTGTCATACCTCATGTTACGTTTGCTTCATGTTACATTTTTTCAGGTTGCGTCCCGCGGTGACCCGGAAGTACCGGAAAGGGTTACTTCCAGGTTTCGCCGCTTGCGCATGCGCAGTAGTGCTAAATTGTGCCACGCACCTGCAAAGATATTGCGCTTCAGGTTACTGGCTTTTCACGTTGCGAATGGGCCTCAGGAATGGATCCCATTCGCAACCAGAGGTACCACTGTATTATTATTATTATTTTCAGCCCAGCCATTGTGCCGCCAGACAACATTGGAGTCCTCCTGCTTATTCCGCTAAGGGGCTCCCTTAGGACGCATGCCCTAAAGTCCTGCCCTGATGGTGCCAAGGCAGCCCAGTACAGACAACGGAGAGCTTCTACTTACTGGGAATTTTAAAAAGAGCTCCGAGCCACGGCTTAAACAAGGGCTTAGCTCAGCAGCTCTGAGCACCTGCTTTCCACAAAGAAGGTCCCAGGTTCAAATCCCCAGCATCGCTAGTTAAGGCAGTCTATCTGAAACTCTGGACAGAGCCACTGCCAGTCAGCGTGGGCAGTACAGAGCTGGATGGACCCAGTGGTCTGATAAGGCAGTGTGGTGTAGTGGTTAGTGTCGCAGCAGGACCTGGAAGACGGGGGTTCCCAGTCGGCCACAAATCTCACTGGGTGACCTTGGGCCAGTCTTCCTCTCAGCCTAACCTACTTCACAGGGTTGTAGCGGTGAGGAGATGGAGAACCATCTATGCCAGCTTGAGTTCACTGGAGAAAAGGATGAGATGTGAAAGTAATAAATAAATGAAATAAATAGCATTCTGTTCCACTGATGGCCCGGGGAAGCCCACGAGCCTTGAAAGACATCAAGCAATTGCGGAGAGCTGTTACCAAGCTTGTTATCAGCCCCAGAACTCTCTTAACTGCAAGATGCACAATATTACTATAATTCTGTGTTTAATCTTTTTGGGGAAATTGCCTTACTTACGGAACAGACTTACTATGCCCCAGCTCAGCAAAATCCACAGGATTTATTGAAAAATGATCTTTATTAATTATTGGAATGAAAATTTGCGGGACAACATCCAACCTGTATCTGTTTTTCACAGCTAACCTATCTCAATACAGTCTACACTGAATGATGGGCCTTGGGCCTCATCCAGCTAAAAGACTCTTCTTATGTTATTTTTTTACCTTAAGGCGCCAAGTGCAAACTGGCAGTATTTTTTCAGTGTGTGTGAAACCCTAGGTAATTATGAAACTGCAACTGGAGGTTTCTGATTCTACAGAGTACTTATCCTAGCTATTACAGTGGTACCTCAGGTTACATATGCTTCAGCTTACAGACGCTTCAGGTTACAGACTCCGCTGACCCAGAAATAGTACCTCGGGTTAAGAACTTTGCTTCAGGATGAGAACAGAACTTGTGCTCTGGCAACAGGAGGCCCCATTAACTAAAGTGGTACCTCAGGTTAAGAACAGTTTCAGGTTAAGAACACACCTCCGGAATGAATTAAATACGTAACCAGAGGTACCACTGTAATCCTATGACTGTAATTAGTATTTCGATGTTACGTTGATTCAGGGATTAATTGATCAAAAACTGTTTGCTCAACTAAAAAGTTAACACAATCTTTGCCAAACATCGTGCTTTTTATTATTATTAATTTACTTACACAGACTCAAGATGGCAAACCCCACCTTACATATTTGCTGAATACAGTATCAGTGGGAAACCAATATAAAAATTGCAAGGAAGGCCAAACCCCGCCCCCCCAACCCTTGAAAATAAATGATGCATCAATGCTGAAAAGTCTTTATAAACATTCAGGCAAAAAGTTGTAATCATGTATACAATGAAGTTAATAGTCATGACTAATTTGGTTCATTACAAGAATTCCACCCTGAGTAGAATTTAGATGGCTACAAACTAATTACCTCCAGAATTGACCCACTGAAAGCCACTGCAAGACTATTTTAGGCTCATTAATTTCAATGGGTCTACACCAGGGGTTAGCAAACTTTTTCAGCAGGAGTCCACTGTCCCTCAGACCTTGTGGGAGGCCGGACTATATTTTTTTTGGGGGGGATGAACAAATTCCTATGCCCCACAAAAAACCCAGAGATGCATTTTAAATAAAAAGACACATTCTACTCATGTAAAAACATGCTGATTCCCGGACCATCTGCGGGCCAGATTTAGAAAGCAATTGGGCCGGATCTGGCCCCTGGGCCTTAGTTTGCCTACCCATAGTCTACACTAAGAGGGCTTACCCAAAGAAAAGTTATAGACCCATTGAAATTAGTAGACCTAAGTTAGCAGTGTCCATTACTTAAAATGGGCCTGATCCGAGTAGGTCGAACAATGGATACAACCTTATGAGCAGTTCCAATTATTTACTTCCAACTGTGAATCGCTTCCTGCGAAAACACCTCAACACCAAAACATTGATAAAAGATAAATACATGTGCAAAACAATTTTATAATAAATAAATAAATAAATAAATAAATAAATAAATAAATAAATATTTATTTATTTATTTATTTATTTATTTATTTATTTCTATCCCGCCTTCCCCAGCCGAAGCCGGGCTCAGGGTGGCTAAGAACAATAAAATAATACAACGTTCTAAAATCATTTCATTATAAAAGTAATTCAATAAATGAAACTGTTTGGTATATCGAAAGTCTTGGATTGTTTTGGGGAAAATTGAAGGTCTTTAATGGGTTCCGCAAACAGAAGGGAAGCCATGGCGCCTGTCTGATAATATAAGAGGAGTGATTTCCTAATAACCTCAGCACAGGCCTTCGAATCCTACATTGCGAGAAGATGATTTCCCCCGTATGTTTTTGATTCGCATGCATATTAAATCCGTTCAATAACCGATCAGAGTTGAGACTCCCACAATTCATGGGATTGAGGTTTGTTTCTTCTAGGGAGGGTGGCAGGCCTGCTACAAACGCAGCCCCACTTGTGTGGGTCTTGCCTGGCTGCACTTCCCTTACCCGACTTATCCAGTTCATTAGGGGGAGAGAAAAAAGTAAACCAAGCTTAACCTTGTTTCCCCACATCCGCTCCCCTGGCTGCCCCCCCACCCACCATCTCCCTCTTTTCTCCTTCGCCTTCCTCTCCCCGGCTCTGCCAGACGGTTTTCTGCTCGCCTCCTGGCTTCACCTTTGCAAGGTCTTCCTCCTCCGCGGGTGTCTCCTCCGCCCATCTGTCTCTGGGGGATCAAGGCAGATTAACATCCAATCTGCCTGTCTACTTTTCTGCTTTAAAACCTGCTGACAGGTTTGCAGATTAAATTTTCTGACCCACTCCCCCACCCCTTACCAACCCCCTTCCCCCCATCTTCCTTCGAAACCTTCCTGCCAGCAACAAGCTGTGGAACCCACCTTTTACGATATGATAATCTTTATTGTCATTGGCCCATACAGAACAACGAAATTGAAAAAAATCTACATCAGACATTCAAAAACCAACAAGCCTGCTATCCCAGCCTGGTTAACCCCCTAAAAACTCTGATACCCCATAACTGAATACAATATGCTCCCATAGAGACTACCTTACACTGCGTTTAAAACCAAAATCGTATTTGGATAGAAACTGTTTCTCAGTCTTTATAACCCTGTACCTTCTTCCAGAAGGCAGAAGCTGAAAGAGATCATTTCCGGGGTCCGCACTATCCTGCGCTATCTCTGCAGCTTTCTTATGGCACCTGGAAGCATAGATTTGATCCGAGGTGGAAAGAGTGCACCCAATTATTCTCTCCGCAGTCTTTACAACCCTGGACAGCATTGTTTTTTCCCTGACCGTGCAGCTCCCAAACCACACACACAGACCATAAGTTAATACAGTGGTACCTCGGGTTAAGTACTTAATTCGTTCCGGAGGTCTGTTCTTAACCTAAAACTGTTCTTAACCTGAAGCACCACTTTAGCTAATGGGGCCTCCCGCTGCCGCCACGCCGCCGGAGCACGATTTCTGTTCTCAACCTGAAGCAAAGTTCTTAACCTGAAGCACTATTTCTGGGTTAGTGGAGTGTGTAACCTGAAATGCATGTAACCTGAAGCGTATGTAACCCGAGGTACCACTGTACACTCTCAACAGTACAATGGTAAAATGCCATCAACAGGTCCTTTGAGAGATTATTTTTCCGGAGGATTCTTGCTTGGAAACTAGAGGCAAAACCCATCTCTTCCTAGCCCCAGGCCGCCTTAGTCTGGGCAAGCGGAGATTCCCCGCTTCCCAGAAATAAATCTGAATCCCGTGGACAAAGAGCCTTCCTCAAGTGTGTGCAAGTTGCAGTCTGTTGTGAGGGAACCTGACTTGTAGTTGCGTGTGAGCTCTTTTTAAAAAATCAGTCTAATAGCACCACTTTTTTTTTTGCCTGGCCCCTTCTGGGGGGCAGATGGAGGGCTTGTGTCTCCAGGTGTGTGAGGGTGCCAATAATGATGATGATGTTTGTAATAATAATAATAATAATAATAATAATAATAATAATAATACACACACAGTCTGTAGTCCGCTGGCAGTAGGAGTACAATA